>NC_046312.1:10159769-10477890 GCF_009819535.1 Lacerta agilis
GATTTGTTCCAGCGAAAGTGAATCTTGTTATTTTTACAGGAGCTTTTCACCCTTAGAATTTTTCTTTAACTCTTTTTAGTAGGGAACCTTCGTCGCTTTGGCTGCTGCTGCACTACAGTTCCCAAATATCCAGGCCGTGGGCCGTGTTTGCTGAGCCTGATGGGAGCCTGCAGTTCCACAGCATCTGGTTCCCCACACCTGCTCTGGGGGAAGATAACGATAAGCTTGTGGGAGACTTGGAAAAGACTGGCTTAGGGCCTCAAAATTATCATAAATGCACTTGCAGGCTCTCTTTCCACGGCTAGCCAAGCCAGGTACCCAGCAATACCCTCTGTCTCTCTCAGGCTAAATCTAATTCCTTGCCCTTGAGTCAGTGGCATAATCAAATTACTTTCTAATGTCCCTGGGAAGACGCAGAATTTTTTTGTTCTGAATGCCCAGAATCTGATTGGCATGCTCAAAGCGATGGGGAATAGTGGTGTGTGTGTGTTTTTTAAGTGACTTAATGAATGATGGATGGCTTGAAAGGAAAACGAAGCTCGCTGGGCCAAAGTGTTCTGAGTTCCCTTCCACTGTTTCCTCCCTCTGCCTTGCACTGAATTTTAGTTCCCTCTATAAATCTAGAGGCGCCTCTCCCCTTCCGCACTCATAACTTGCTCTCCTGGGATTTCAGCTGCACTTATGGGGCTTTTCTGAAGGCTTGACTGGTTAGGGGAGAGTAAAAATAAGAACGCACACACCCACCTATGCATTTTAACGTTCTTTATCCTCTTCAGTCTTACGGATACAGGAACCTGGCCTCTGCTGAATCAGGACATTTATTTTACTTACTTGTAGAATTCCTACACCACCCTTTGTCAGAAAAGACCACAAGGCGGTTTACAACATAGATCACAATAATGTGTGTGTGTGTGTGTGTGTGTGTGTGTGTGTGTGTGTATGTGTGTGTGTGTGTGTGTGTCCATCCAATGAAAAAAGAAACTGTCATATAAATACGATGCATCATAATAAGTAGCACATCGTCATACATGATACGCAATGGTGCATAATATCTAATGAGCAATGCGTGCTAAGCAGCAGTAACAGACACTGTCAACCCAGCACATAAACATTTGGGGAACTTCAGGCCTAGGCTCCCCCAAAACAGCCCCCTAGGCCTCTCCACACATGCACATCCTCTCCCCAGGCCAATCCCTCACAGTCTCTGCTTTCTGCTCTCAAGCGTTCTTGCCTGCCTGAGCTGTCCCTTTGACTCCTGCTTGCCTGGGCGGAGGAGAGAGCAGGGTGGGTGAGCTTTACCCAGAGGCTAACCTCCTCTATGAACACTCCTCTCTCTGCCCACTTTTTGCCTCCAGCCTTGCACACCGCCGGCATCTTCCAGCACAAAGCATGCCCTCTGCTGAGCCGCAGTTCTTCTAGCTTGCCCGTGGTGTTTAGAAGGAAGAAAGGGAGCTGGAGGTCTCCACTCTGCATGCTTTCAGCCTTCTGGCATGTGCTGGCGTGGGGGGGAAAGCCATTAGCCCTCTGTGGCTGGCAGCGCCAGGTGCTAAGGGGAGGTGCTATAGGTTCCTTCAGCAGTCAGCAAAACCCAAGCCTGTGCAAATGTGGGTGCACTGAACATGCGGGGGGGGCACCCACTCTCATCTCAGTCTCTGAAAGAGAGGTTTCTGTGAGAGGGCGTCAGGCATATCTGCTTTGCTTCTGCTGTAATGTTATTTCTTTGCTTTTTAAGAAAAGAAAAGAAAACATACCCAAAGCTCTCACATACCAACCACAAGACAATAATTCCCCACCCCATTGATCATAGAATTGTAGAGTTGGAAGGGACACCAAGGGTCTTCCAATTCCCATTTGAAGTTTGCCTCTGGCTGGGTCACTTGGCATTGACACCCAGCTCTGCCTCTCGTTTAAATCAGAACCAGTGAAGGTCCTGTGTGAGTGTCTGGAGGCGGTTGGAGGATGGATGGTGGCTAACAGATTGAGGTTGAATCCTGACAAGACAGAAGTACTGTTTTGGGGGGACAGGGGGCAGGCGGGTGTAGGGGACTCCCTGGTCCTGAATGGGGTAACTGTGCCCCTAAAGGACCAAGTGCGTAGCCTGGGAGTCATTTTGGACTCACAGCTGTCCATGGAGGTGCAGGATAATAGCGGCTGTCTACCAGCTCCATCTGGTATGCAGGCTGAGACCCTACCTGCCCTCAGACTGTCTTGCCAGAGTGGTGCATGCTCTGGTTATCTCCCGCTTGGACTACTGCAATGCGCTCTACGTGGGGCTACCTTTGAAGGTGACCCGGAAACTGCAATTAATCCAGAATGCGGCAGCCGGACTGGTGACTGGGAGTGGCTACCGGGACCATATAACACCGGTCCTGAGAGATCTGCATTGGTTCCCAGTACGTTTCCGAGCACAATTCAAAGTGTTGGTGCTGACCTTTAAAGCCCTAAATGGCCTCGGTCCTGTATACCTGAAGGAGCGTCTCCACCCCCATCGTTCAGCCCGGACACTGAGATCCAGCACCGAGGGCCTTCTGGCGGTTCCCTCATTGCGAGAAGTGAGGTTACAGGGAACCAGACAGAGGGCCTTCTCGGTAGTGGTGCCCGCCCTGTGGAATGCCCTGCCATCAGATGTCAAGGAAATAAGCAGCTATCCTATTTTTAAAAGACATCTGAAGGCAGTCCTGTTTAGGGAAGTTTTTAATATTTAATGCTGTATTGTTTTTAACACTCGATTGGGGGCTGCCCAGAGTGGCTGGGGAAACTCAGCCAGATAGGCAGGGTATAAATATTATTATTATTATTATTATTATTATTAATCACGAAAGCCAAGGGTGGAAATCTTTTTTGTTGCCTTTTGGGATCACATTCCTGTGGTGGGCGGGGCCAGAAGTGGGTGGAGCAAAGAATGTAAATTATTTACCTTTGCACAGTAAGCTAGTTTCCGCACACCCCTCTCCATCCCGATGGGCAAGAGGAATGAATTAGCAGAGTCCAAGGCCACATTCCAGCCAGGCAGAAGCCCCCGAGGAGGGTACAAGACAGGACCATTGAGGGGTGTGATGTAAGGAGAGGGGTGTGGCTTGGGGAGAGTACAAAGGGACAAACAGAGAGGTCTGGAGGGCCACATCTGTGCCCTGGGCCTGAGGTTCCTCCCCATCACCACCACTCAGGGTAAGCCTTCCATTTTCTGGTGCAGCCCTTCGTCAGTAAGTTTTCTGCTTGGCTTGGAAAAATGACGCGTTCTTGTTGCTTTCAGATTGCCATGATTGGCTACATTCCTTATTGCTTTGTCATCCCATGGCAGTAGGAAAGAAATTGGACTGACTCTCTCTCTCCCCGCTCCCTTTCCTGTCTTTCTAGCTTCCAATTCTAGACAAGATAAGAATTATTGCACAGACGATCTACGGGGCAAAGGACGTTGAACTGCTGCCAGAAGCAGAGCAGAAGATTCTTCTGTACACCAAGCAGGTATGCTAGCAAAACATCCTTGCAAGATTAGGCTCTTACGTTTGGATTTTTTAGTGCACGTTCTGATTTTTCCTACCCATGTAGCCTGAGATGGTCAACAGCTAACAAGACTGTCTTAATTAATTTCTTAGGAAAGAAGCCTAGAAAATGCTTCTTCAGAAAAAACAGGCTTCGTCTTGGCACGTTGCCTATTCTTGCTTTCTCTCTCTCTGATATGTTGCTCATAATTAGGGCTTATTCTTTTTATGAGCTTGTAAACTTAATTTGCATCTTCTCCTTTTTCGCTGGGATGTCATTCGGCCTTTCTTGACACCAAATTCGGGCTTACCTTAGTTGAGGATGTTAACATTTTGTAGCTTGTATGTGCATTTGTAAATTCCAAAAAGGTTTGCCCTGCAAAAGCATTCCTTGTTAAAATTCCGTAGGCCAACGATACGCAAAGCTGTTTGCACTTTATCCCGCGCGTGTCCATTTAAAAAGCATATTTGGAGTTTTTGCTTACTGCTGCTTACTCACCGCTCCTTAATAAACTAAAGTTACGGCACTCGCAGCTCCAATTAAGTATCTCAGCTGAAACTTTGCTTCCAAATCGCTGGAATGAAATTGTTGTGTTGTTGTTGTTTTAGAAAGCCCAAGGTCCATATTGGCTTCCTGCAAAAGCACTCGCAATTAGCAGATTATCTTCATAGAAATGCAAATGGCAGCATTAGGGGGTCTTTTACTTTCCCTTTGGGGCAGCAGTGCTACTCCGTTGCAGCAAAAATTACACACGAAGGGCTTACGGTTGCAGCCAGACTTAACAGTGCAATCCTATATAACACATCTGCTCAAAAACAAGTCTCCACTGAGTTGATGGGGAATACTCCCAGTTAAGTAGGTTTACAGTCTAAGACAATTTAACTTGTCTGGAGAACTTGTTGGCATCCATCAGTCTCAAGAGACAACGGAGTGCGTTCACTCCAGCGGTGAAGTCAAAACTGCCGCGTTAGCAGCACCCATGTGACCTCCCCGGGGCGCAAGCTTGGGCAGTGCGTACGGTGGTGCCCAGACGACAAGACCCCTCTCTCCCTTGCTGATGTGGTCCAAAGGAAAGCAGAGCCTGGCACCACCTTGGCTGCCCGAGTTCCAGGAAGGAGTCATACAAGGCGCCATCCAACCGTCTTAGGGACTCCATTCTGGATTTGTGTAGGGTTTGCTGCTTAGCCTTTTCTTCTTCCGAAGACATCCCACAAAAGCAGTGGAGGTTTAGGTTCAGAGTTTTCCTTCTCCTAGATGGGCTATCTTCCCAGGTTGATGAGTCCCATCTTCCCCACGTGAGATGGCGCAAATATTCAGGCTCCCGGAGGGGACGTTGTAGCCTCCATGGTCCATTTTACTACTTCATTACACTGAACCCAAGCCAAGATTTGGCTTACCATGGAGGTCTGGATCTGCTGTCCCGTGGACCAGAACTGGCCCAACACAGGTCCCGGTTTGGCCCACGATGTCGTTTCCCCTAAGCCACCTGCCCCACAAATGATCTTGTGTGTGATGTTAGCATGGCACGAGATGGGGGAAAGCTTGGCCACAGAGCACACCAACACCTGGGGAGGCCGCAGGATCCTCAACCATGGCCCAGATGTTTATAAAACAAGAACAGAGCAACCCATTCACAGCAGCAGGTTGTGAATGGCGCTGTTTTGTTTTTTTAAACTCATTTAGTAACTAGAAGGAACAGAGATGACTGTATCTGTGATTGACAAAGAGAACCTGACAGGCTGGGAGTGAACCAATTGATCTGTTTAAATCAAGGCACAACAGAGCTGAGTACGCTTTAATTGGAGCAATTGCGTAATGTTTTAATGGCACGCTGTTCAAACGTTGTCCTGCTCTTCCTTGTGGTCTCCTCAATCCATCATCCAGGGTTTTGGGAACCTGCCCATCTGCATGGCGAAAACCCACCTGTCGCTGTCTCATGACCCAGAACAGAAAGGGGTGCCCTCTGGTTTCGTCCTGCCCATCAGAGACATCCGAGCCAGCGTGGGCGCAGGATTCTTGTATCCGCTAGTAGGAACGGTAAGTGCTACATCTTGAAAGCTTTGTGTGGATTAAGTTGGGAGTGGGTAGCAAACATGGAGAGCTGCCTTAGACCTTTTGCCTATGTAGCCCAGCACAGCCTCCCCCAGCCCTGGATTCCCAAATGTTGTTGGACTACAAATCCCATCATCCCCAGCCAGCATGGCCAGTGGCCGGGGATGATGGAGGTTGTAGTCCAGTAGCATCCGGGGACCCAAAGTTGAGGAAAGCTGGACTAGCAAAATGCTGTTTCCAGATGGAAAAGAGGGCTGCAGTTTGTATGGATCTCATTCTCTTGACATTAGGCCGGGGGTCAGCAACCCGTGGCTCCGGAGCCGCATGCGGCTCTCTGACAGGTTTCCCGCGGCTCCGGCATGCCCCCTTTCAATGCCCTTTCAATAATAATTAAATGCCCCCTGCAGCGGGAGTGAACGGCGGGGATTTGTCGGAGCAGCCCGGCGGCGGCGCCAAGGCGCTTTCTGCGCCGCCGGGCTCTGAGGTGTTGTGTCTCTCTCTTTCTCACCCCTCTTTCCGCGTCTTTTACCCCTCCCCCTTTCCGCGACCGCAGGCCTCCCTGCCTGCCCGTTTCCCCTTCCAGGCCAGCAACAGGAGCGCGCGGCGGAGGCGGCTTAGTTCTGAGGCGGAAGCAGGCCCACCCTCCCTCCTTCGCCTCAGCCAGTGGACCGGTTTGTGTCCCTTTTCTTCACCCGCCCCAATCTTTTTTTCCTTTCCTTTTCCCCTCGTCAGGCTGCGCCAAAGCGGCGCCCTGAGAAGTGCGTGCGCGTTCGCGCTTGCCGTGGAGGGAGGGGGCCCTTTGACTCTCGGCTTCCTCTCCTCTTCCTCCTCTCTTGATCAATGGCCTCGCGCGAGCGCATGCTCTAACAGGGGGTGGGTTGAGCCTGCGGCGTCCAGCCGTTTTTCGCCGCCGCCAAGCACCACCGCCATGTTGAAGCAGCCACTCCCACCGCCCTCTCCTCAACCTGGCTCTCCCGCCTCGGCTCCCCCGCCGCCCACCATGCCGCCGCCGCCTCCCCCGGCCACCGCGGTAGCCGCTGCCGCCGCCTCGCACAAGGCCAACCCGACCCCCGCCAGCCCCAACGGCAGCCTCAGCCCCGGGGCTACGGGAGGAGCCAGAGCCGCGACGGTGGTGCCCCCCGGTAGCAGAGGGGGAGGCCCCCAGGAGGAATCGGCACAAGGGGCCAGAGCACAGGCAAAGGACCTCCGCAGTCTCCCGTTTTTGAGGGTGTCTATAACAATTCCTGAATGCTGCACTTCCTGACAGCAGTTGTGGGGTCCACATGTGATGTGAAGGTGAAAAATGGAAACACATTTGAGGGCATTTTTAAAACCTTGAGCTCCAAGTTCGAGCTTGCTGTGGATGCTGTGCACAGGATGGTACCTGACCAGGCAGTAGGGCCCAGGAGAGAGGATATTGTGGACACCATGGTTTTCAAACCTGCCGATGTCATGTTGGTTCACTTCCACAATGTTGACTTCAACTATGCCACCAAAGATTACCGTTTTCTCCCTCTATCCCCCCTTTTCTTTTCTCTTCCCCTTTTGTTTTTGTTTTCAAAAAAAGGAAAAAGAAGAAAAAGATTTCCCCCCTTTATTTTTATTTTTTAAACTACTACATATTTTAATAGATATTCTCCCCACCCCACCCCCAATTTATATTTTTCCACCCCACTTTTCCATTCCCACCCCCATCTGTTTTCTACCCCGTCTCTTCCTTTCTCTCTTTCCCTTTGTGTCCCTCCCTCTCCCTTTCTAAACCAAATTCCCCCCCTTTTCTTTCTTTCTTAGTTCGCTTGCCAACCTATCTTAGAGGGGGAAGCCCTCTCTCCCACCCACCCACCCCCCAAAACAACTTTGAGCTGAACCCCAAAAAACGGGGGTAGATCACTGCTGAAAGTAGATCACAGTTTCTTGGGAGTTGGCCACCCCTGGTATAAGACATGTAACTAGAATAAATTTTTTAAAAAACCAAGCAAATAATTGTAATAACTACTGTAATAAAGCACTGCTATAATTATATATAATTTCCCTAAAATTTTGGTTTCATTCGCCTTTCCGTGCTGAAATGTCACAACCTGAACGACCATGGCTTGCCCCCCCCCCCCAGTTTTGATCCTGGGTACGCCCCTGAGTCAATGCAAAAAAGTAAGAACTTATTCTTGTTGTTTTTACTAATTATACTTTGCATTGGCTCCTATACATTATTTATTATTATTGCATTAAGGTAAGAAACAATATATGCAGCGTTATATTTGTTTTAAATGTCGCAATGGTTTTGCGGCTCCCAGTTGTTGTTTTTTTCCTTTGGAAATGGGTCCAAGTGGCTCTTTTTGTCTCAAAGGTTGCAGACCCCTGCATTAGGCCATAAAGTGCCCCTTCTCATTTAAAAAGCCCTAAACGGCCTTGGCCCAGTATACATGAAGGAGCGTCTCCACCCCCATCGTTCAGCCTGGACACTGAGGTCCAGCTCCGAGGGCCTTCTGGCAGTTCCCTCACTGCAAGAAGTGAGGTTACAGGGAAGAAGTGAGGTTTAGGGAAACTTTTAATGTTTAATAGACTATTGTATTTTAATATTCTGTTGGAAGCCGCCCAGAGTGGCTGGGGAAACCCAGCCAGATGGGCGGGGTATAAATAAATTATTATTATTATTATTATTATTATTATTATTATTAACCAGGCAGAGGGCCTTCTCAGTAGTGGTGCCCTCCCTGTGGAACACCCTCCCATCAGTTGTCAATGAAATAAGTAACTGTCTGACTTTTAGAAGACATCTGAAGGCCGCTCTGTATGTTCAGTCTTTTATTATGTTTTTATGTGTGTTGGACGCTGACCAGAGTGGCTGGGGAAACTCAGCCACATGGGTGGGGTACTAACAAACAAACAAGACCCGTTTTGTGTTGTGCAAGCTTACAAAGCAATTTTACTTTGTACATTAAGTCACGTTTGTTTTTTGTTTTTGTTTTTTTTTAAATCAACAAAAGTCCAGCAGACTGCATTAAACCTGCAGCCCAGTTACACACTTCTTTACCCAAATTGACCTTTGATTATTTTATGGTGAATATTGCTGACTTTTGGTGAATATTGCTGATTTGTGGTCAGGAGACGGTTGAGGGAAGGCGCTCTCTTCTAAGATATGCTTGTTAGCCAAAAAATAATAATAATTAAAAAAAATGTTCTCTGGTATAAATAGCAAATCACATGTTGCAGGAATGTTCGGAAGACTAAAACATTTTGTCTTGTTTTGGCATCTCCAAATTTGGATGGCTTGGCTTTTAATTGAAGTCCCCCAAGCATCTTATGCAAGTCTGCCTGTAGCACTAGATTCTTGCTGTTGTTTTTCCAGGCTCTCACAAAACCATATGGCATTAAAAAAGGAAAAGAATAGACTCTCAGGAGCTGGCAACTTAAGGTAATGCTGCTTCTGTTCAGGTGGAAGAGCCCATAGCTCATTGGCAGAAAGAGCCAGCCTTGAGGTCCTGGGTTCTTCTTTTTTTTTAATAGTAATCTTTATTGGTTTTATTTACAGACATTAAAAAATATTTACAGTCTCATCAATGCAAATAAAAAAAAAATAAGAAAAAGAAAAACACGAAAAGCAGGTTAAAATTGGTTTACATAACCACACTTCTCACATACATACAAATCTTCCGATCTTTCTTAATGTACTTTCATTACATCATTGTTTGTCTGCACAGTTTTGATCTTCATTTCTCATTCCTTTATCTTCAATGGTATTTGATATTTGTTTAATTACAAGTATCACTCTAGTTCTGCTAATATGGCCTTATTATTGCAATATATTCTTATGTATTCTTTAAATATTTTCCATTCACCAAAGGTTTTCTGCATCATTTCTCCTCTAACTCCTCCTGTCAATTTCGCCAGGTGCAAATAATCTAACATAAGCATCTGCCACTCTAAGATTGTTGGTACTGATTCATTTTTCCACTTTCTAGCCACAAGAATTCTAGCCTTGGGTTCAGTCCTCAGGTTCAGTAGCAGGGCTTGCACAAACCCCTGTGCCTTTGCAGCACCGTCGGCAGTGTATGCAGGACGCTACAGGTGACTTTACTTTCTTGGCCTGAGGGACACATCTCCCCTGCAGTACCTCTGGGAGGGGCAGGGATGCTGAACACTAGGGCTTGGCAATACCTGTTTTTCAGCATTGTGATATATCACCAGCTAAACATAGCAAGATACTGATACATCACGATGTCTGAAATAAGGATGGAGCTATGTAGAGGCATAAGCTGGCTTCATGGTTTTTGCTGGCGCCTGCACTTGTGATTCGCTGGAGGCAATGGAGAACTGAGCCGGCAGAGAAGAAGAAGAAGAAGAAGAAGAAGAAGAAGAAGAAGAAGAAGAAGAAGAAGAGGGAGAAGAGTTTGGATTTGATATCCCACTTTATCACTACCCGAAGGAGTCTCAAAGCGGCTAACATTCTCCTTCCCCTTCCTCCCCCACAACAAACACTCTGTGAGGTGAGTGGGGCTGAGAGACTTCAGAGAAGTGTGACTAGCCCAAGGACACCCAGCAGCTGCATGTGGAGGAGCGGGGAAGCGAACCCGGTTCACCAGATTAAAAGTCCACCGCTCTTAACCACTACACCACACTGGCTGGCATTGGCTGGCTTCACGGTTTTTCCCACATTGTGATTTTTGCATACATCATGATTCACAATATATTGCCAGGTCAAAAATTATGAAACTGATATCACAATACAAACTTCAAACCTTTTTTTGGGCAACATATCGCCCAGCGCTACTGTAGGCGTGATTACCTCTGGCAAGATGTCATGGACTGGCTGGTTGCAAAGAAATGGTGGGAGGAACCAGCCTGGGAACCCCCAAGGGAAGGAGGCTCAGAGCCTGGGAATTGGTGGTGGGATGGCGATGAGTGGTCAGACGGAGAATCATAGAGTTGGAAGAGACCACAAGGGCCATCCAGTCCAACCCCCTGCCAAGCAGGAAACACCATCAAAGCATTCCTGACAGATGGCTGTCAAGCCTCCGCTTAAAGACCTCCAAAGAAGGAGACTCCACCACACTCCTTGGCAGCAAATTCCACTGTCGAACAGCTCTTAACTGTCAGGAAGTTCTTCCTAATGTTTAGGTGGAATCTTCTTTCTTGTAGTTTGCATCCATTGCCCCGTGTCCGCTTCTCTGGAACAGCAGAAAACAACCTTTCTCCCACCTCTAGATGACATCCTTTGATATATTTGAACATGGCTATCATAGCACCCCTTAACCTTCTCTTCTCCAGGCTAAACATACCCAGCTCCCTAAGCCATTCCTCATAAGGCATCGGAGAAGAGGGAGCAGACTGGGAGGAGGAGGTGTTGGAAGCTGAGGAGGTAACTGGGTTTAGTGAACAGGAAGAGGCAGTAGCAGAGAGCAGTGCAGACTCTGAGGCTGAAGCAGAGGCTGGAGGGGAGGATGACCACAAGGCAGAGTGAAGACGGGCTGCTGTAGAATCCAGGGAGTCCCCACTTCCTGCTGCAACCAGCACCACTCCCTCCTTGGTCTCCAAGAACGCACAGAGAAATGAAAAGAGTGGGGCAGAGATGAATTGTGTGCAGCCGCAGTTTGAGAACTATGTGGGGAAACTGGAGACGAGGAGCCTTAGGGAGGGGTGGGAAGGTGGGGACATCCAGTCCTTGCAGCTGGATGCAAGGGGCAAGACCTCATGGAAAGCATTGCGGAAACCACTAGGCCCGAGCTGCGGTTTGTATCCCTCAGTAAATATTTAACTTCGCTGGCCTCGAGTGCTTTATTGTTTTTGCTGACAACCTACGCCTGACACAAGCCACTCGAAAACCAAAGACTTATTCCGGCAGCTGCAGCAATGTCTTGGGAGCACTGGTTGATGTCGGCCGGCGGGGAGGGGTGTGTGCCCAGGGGGTTGATTTGATCTTTGACTCCACCGACGTTCTCTTTCAAACTGCATCCCTGAACTAGCACACGTCAGCCAATGAGGCCATTAGCATAATCTTTATGCTTAACATTATTGAAACCCACTCGCTCAGCGCAGTGTCGTTGCTCCCGTTAACATCACTTCAAAACGCTAAGATTATAAGGAGCCCTGCGGGTCGGAGCTGGTTTTGTAGCCGGGCTGGTGGAGGAAGCCTTGTATTAAGGTCTGCACGGCGCAATCCTGCAGTCCCCTCCTTCCCTGACTGTTTGCAACTTCCCAAGAGAGCGCCAAACACCTATTTGCGACGGCTCTTTCTCACTTTTGTGGAAACATTCATAGCCCTGCCAGCTGTGGGAGTGGAAACAAGAGAATGGATGCATTGTGTTCCCCTGTACTTCAGATCGGAGGTACACAGCGAAAGCATGCGTTTGTTCCTTCTACCCTGTGACAACCACCCACTCGCCCTGCAAAGCTCAGGAGCAGAATAAGCACCAGAGGCCTATCGAACGCAGCATCCTGCACCCAGCCCAAAGTCCTTAAGATGCCCACAAGGAGAACAGAACCTCCCTAGGCCTCTCCTGTTGCAGCAGCTGGAATTCAGAAGCATCAGTGCCTCTAATCCTGCAGGGAGGAGTCATCATCCTGACTAGTAGCTTCAAATGTAGTCTTCTCCTCCATGAATTTATCTCAATTCCCTTCTAAAGCCTTTCTGAGCTGGTGCCCAGCAGCACATCTTGTGGTAGTAAGGAACAAGTGGACTGGAAAGATTGTGGCTGGAAGGCTATTGGTATAGATTATTTTTGCTCTGGTTGAATTTATTTGGGTGTGTGTGTCAGGGTGTGTAGGATAGGAGGTGTTTTTTTTTTTGTTTTAAAGTATTTTCAGAGGTGCATCATAGAATCATAGAGTTGGAAGAGACCACAAGGTCCATCCAGTCCAACCCCCTGCCAAGCAGGAAACACCATCAAAGCATCATGTTCTCTCCATCTCCCACAGCAGAATGGGATGATAGAAACTTGAGCTGATGGAACATATTGCTGTGGTCTGCAAACGGGCGATGCAATTGATTCTGTCTGTCCCCAATCTAGAGAAGATAAGGAGACTGTTAATCTTAGGGTCGTGGGTTCGAGCCTCACGTTGGGCAGCAAGATTCCTGCATTGCAGGGGGTTGGACTAGATGACCCTCATGATCCCGTCCAACTCTACAATTCTATGATTCTAGTGAGCTCTGTAGTTCAACAATGTGAGGAAGTTTTTTTTTCTCCTTTTATCTGTCCTGAATGTGCCGTCACCATATGGCTTCGTTGAATGATTTTGGCCTCTAGAATTACGAGAGGGTCGGAAAAAAATACGTATTTCACCCACTTTTTCTACACCGTGCATTACGTTATGTACCTCTGTTGTGTGTCCTGACTTGCTTTTTTCTAAACTATAAAGTCCTAAATCTTTTATTAGTCTTTCCTCGTAACGGATTGCTGCAGTCCCCTGGTCCTTTGGTTTCCCTTTTCCAGCTCTACAATATTCTTTTAGAGGTGCAGCAGCTAGCACTGTAAATATTCCCTTTTGGTAAGTTTTTATTTATGATTTTCCATTACAATTATTTTTTTTACATTTCATTGAATAGAACTATATATTCATAATCTTCAACTTCCCTCCCCCCCCCTTCCATGGTTCTCTTTATCCATCACAACTGCATATTCTAATGACCCCATATGTTCACATCTCTCCCCTGTAAACAATATTCCTCGTATTGTCCTGGTCTGAGACACCACACACTATTATATATTTTTGTTGTTGCTATGGAAGGGGCAACGCGGCCCTCTTGAGCAACAGAGATGCGAAAGTGACTTGTTTTACGAAAACCTTTCCCCTTCCCTACGCTCATTAAAATATTTGTGCTGTAAGAGCAAGGCTGTGGGAAAGGGTGGACACTGGCTTTGAATGGACAGGTCTGAAAGTAGCAGGTGCAAAACGTAAAGGAGGGCTTAAATCTCCATCTTTTATGTTTGATCGTCACCCCGTGGGTGTATTTGATGGGCTTGTACATCATCTCCCCCTGCTTTTTTTTTTTTAAGAAAAAGTTCTGTTATGTAAAGTTCTTTAAGAGAAGGGAGAAAGATCTGGACACATACTATGTATGTGTGTTTATATATAAACACACACTGGAGAGCCAGTGTGGTGTAGTGGACTCGTAATCTGGGGAACCGGGTTCGTGTCTCCGCTCTTCCACATGCAGCTGCTGGGTGACCTTGGGCTAGTCACACTTCTTTGGTCTCTCAGCCTCACTCACCTCACAGAGTGTTTGTTGTGGTGGAGGAAGGGAAAGGAGAATGTTAGCCGCTCTGAGACTCCTTCGGGTAGTGATAAAGCAGGATATCAAATCCAAACTTTTCTTCTTCTTGTATATATATATATATATATATAGAGAGAGAGAGAGAGAGAGAGAGAGAGAGAGAGCACACACATGGTAGAGATTTTGTGCAATAAAAGCACCCTGGTGGTCATTTTTCCGGGCTGCCCAAATCTTGGAACGCAATCCTAGGCATGTTATTTTCGGAATTAAGTCCCAGCGTATTCAGTGGGGCTTTCTCCCGGGAAAGTGTGTTTCGGATTGCAGGCGAAGATCGTCCCAGCCACAGTGGGCAAGGGCATCTTGAAGGTGAAGCCGGGGGTGGGAGTGGGGGGAGAGAATCCTGCTTCTCTTGCTCACTTCAAGATTAAGCAACCCTTCCCGGCACGTTCTGATCGAACGGCGCTAGAGAGTTATAAATCCAAAAAGTGGGGGGAGTGGGGGGATAGGAAGCCTCTTGCACAGAGAATTTGCTTCTCCCTTGTTGCCGTACCTGCTTATTTTCTTGAGCAAATGGTTAAGCCGGGCATTAAACGGCTTGGCCTGTCCGCAAGCCCTGCTGCGGCCGACTTCTTTGGGCAGATTTACAGCCCTTTGTATGCTTCTCGCTGCTTACGACTGCAGCTGCGTGAACGTCCCTAACCTCTATTAACCTGCCATGTCTGCTGCCTGCAGATGTTCCCATTCAGCACTGACGCCGAAATCCCGGCCGCAGAGGCAAATCGTAAGACCTTGTAAATGGAGTTGTAGACAAGGCTCACTTATTGCGGGTGGGAAGAGCAAGTAGCTCGAAAGCTCGTGCCGTAATCGATGTATTAGTCTCTAAGCCCCCATCTTAACTCCTGTTTGAATCCATACATTCCCCCCAACCCTCCTCTTTGCAATCAAAGGAGGTTACCAAGACTAGCAAAAAAACAAACACACACTGTTTAGAATTCATTCCCATAATGTTCTGGGGAGCCAGATGGGAGCCATTTTCGGAGTATAATAGGTTTGCTTTGTGGGTTGTTGGGGTTTGGTCTGGTTTTTAATCTGCTGCTTGCTGGAAACCTTCCCATCTTTTCTGTTTTTTTTAAACACACGGGTTAATCTTTTGAAAATGTCTCTCGCGAGCCCGGCACACCTGCAGAAAGAATACCGCTGATTATGGGTTATGATCCCTTGTGTGTGAAGCGAGCCTTCTAAAGAGCTGCATAAAAATGTACCGTTGCTTCAGAAGTAATCGTAGAAAGGGGTGGGGTGCGGGGATACGTCAGCCAATTTGTAGCTCTGTCTTGCTTTAAGACTCTGCTGCCTGCATGGCTAACCAGCCAGGATTAAGATATTGGAAGCAGGGGCTCATGTCTCGGCTAAACCTGGAGCTTTCTTTCGTAGTGCTGGGCAGGAAATTCTCCATCCACCTAACTGAGCTCTCTGCTACAAGGTCATTCCATGAAACTGCATTGTGGGCAGTCCAAGCAGAAAACAGCATCTTCCTCACACAGTAGAATTGTAGAGCTGGAAGGGACCCAGGCGGTCATCTAGTCCAACCCCCTGCAATACAGGAATCCTGCCCACAGCCACCCCTGGGTCCGCGTATAGTTTAACTATGGAATTCGCTTCCACAAGATGTAGGTATGGGACATACGCAGGTTGCCTGGCGGCAGGAAAAGGCCATGCTAGCTTAACCCGGCAGGTGTGTTGTTGCTGCTGCTGCTTTCGCTGGTAGGGAGAGGTGGGAGAGCTATGAGAGGGGGAGGTTGATGCAGTGCAGGCGATTAGCTGCCCCGCCTGTATGCCCATTCCATCCTGAACGCCTCTCCCTTCTGATAAGCAACAGTGGCGTGCCTGCCAGGAAACGAGCTTTGTGGTTCCGCCCCACAGCATGAGCTGTTTCTGTTTGGGGGCTTTCCGGAGATGATAATTAGATGATCTGCAAGAAGTGATGTTACAGGGAACTAGGCAGAGGCAGCGGGGTAGCTAGCTGCTCGGGTGTCTGGTGCGTGGGCGTGTCCTGCAGCCGGGGCCGGGGCAATCCGCACCCATGGGGACGGGGTGAGCCTCTCCGACGCCTCCCCCTCAGCTGTAGGGTGGCTGAGGGGGAGGCAGTAGCCAGGGGCAAGTTCCGCGCTGCCTGAAACAGAAAGAAAGAATTTTCGATTTTGTTAATACTACTACTACTACTACTACAGTAGTGGTACCTCAGGTTACAAACGCTTCAGGTTACACACAACAACAACAACAATACTACTACTACTACTACTACAGTAGTGGTACCTCAGGTTACAAACGCTTCAGGTTACACTCCGCTAACCAGGAAGTAGTACCTCAGGTTAAGAACTTTACTTCAGGATGAGAACAGAAATCACGCGGCGGCAGCAGGAGGCCCCATTAGCTAAAGTGGTACCTCAGGTTAAGAACAGTTTCAGGTTAAGAACGGACCTCCGGAACGAATTAAGTTCTCAACCAGAGGTACCACTGTAATAGTAATAATAGTTATTAATCAGGGTTTGGATTTGAACATTAGCAACCCACAAAGACCACAGACTCAAGATTGTAGCTGAAATGAATCCATATGTTTACTGGAGCTTCATTCAAAGTGCACTGTTACCTTCTCATGAATTTTGAAGCCAAACTCGAAGCAACGAGTTTTCCTCTCGTGCTTTCCCAAAGAGCCCCAAAATAGCTGGGGCCTGTTTGCAGCAACCAAGAGGGCAGCTGGCGTTTTGGGTGGGTTTTTTTATTATTTTTTGGCTGAATAGCCGAAGAACTGGCAAGCAGATGGAACCGTACTTTCTTAATTCCTCCCGTGCCTCCTTTCTGGTAGAGCCTTTGCTGGAAAGAAGGTCCCAGCTTTGCCCCCTGTCCCTTTCTCCTTGTGAAGCCACAGGGAAAATGTCAGCTGTACCAGTGGTAATCCTGCCTGGGAGGAGAAGTGCCAAGCTTTTCAGTTGTCTAACCAGCAGGAAGAGGGTTGAAATGCCTTTGCCTTGGTGGTCTGCTTCCTGCTGGTAATAGGACTTTGACTTCAAGCAGCTGCTGGTCCAGAGAGCCAGTGTGGTGTAGTGGTTAAGAGCAGTAGACTCGTAATCTGGTGAACCGGGTTCGCTTCCCCGCTCCTCCACATGCAGCTGCTGGGTGTCCTTGGGCTAGTCACACTTCTCTGAAGTCTCTCAGCCCCACTCACCTCACAGAGTGTTTGTTGTGGGGGAGGAAGGGGAAGGAGAATGTCAGCCGCTTTGAGACTTATTCGGGTAGTGATAAAGCGGGATATCAAATCCAAACTCTTCTTCTGGTCCACTGACACGACCCAGATCCAGCAAGGAAGCTCTTAATGTTCTTTGCTCCTGTTTCTAGCCCCAGTTTTGATATTTGTTCAGTTTGTTTCAGTTGATTTTTTTCTTTTAATTTCTTCCAGATGAGCACAATGCCAGGACTTCCAACTAGGCCTTGTTTCTATGACATTGACCTGGATCCAGCGACTGGAGAAGTGACCGGCCTGTTCTAAAATGAACTGACAATCCAAAGTGAGTCCTTCATTGCTTGCTATCCTGCAGGACCCCCCTTGCAACTGCTGGCTTTTTCCTAGCTCTGCAGTCATGCCTTTTTCCATCATGCAATCCCTATTCTGCAATCCCAGGAACATGCATGTGAAAGAACTACATAGTTGTTTGGCCTACATAGCTCTAGAGAGCTGCAGTTGGCCATCTATTTTCTGCATTTTTCATCATGGCTTGCAGTGCTGATGACTAGTAACATGATTTCTTTTCTTTTTGTAGGTATGCAAGCAATGCCAGTTTGGGGAAACCTGAAGACGGTACCTCAAGGGGACACTAGGAAGTCTTTGGAAACGAATTAGCCTGCTGCATTTTTTAAAAATAATAATAATAATCTGTAATACTGTATTTTTAATTAGGTTGTCTACTTTTTAGTCACTACAGGTGAAAGTCTGCATCATGTTAAACGCAAAGGGTGATCACCAGAATTAGTCATATTCAGGAGTAGATCTATGGACTTAAATCCATTGGTTTCAGAGGGCCTACTCTGGCTAATGTTGGATATCACCCAGAAAACTTTTTAAATGGGGTTCAAAATGTGTTTTTAAACAGTCAGTGAAAAGCAATATGCGGTTTTAACTAGGGTAGCAAACCTATTAAAGACGTTTTAATTGATTAATCACATGAGTTTCGATCTATGCAGTGTGCATATGGGTAAACAGAATATTTCTAAGCAAAAGATAGTATTTTCTTTGTTGGTAGATTGTATGTGTCATATTTGGCAACATCAAAGAAGCGTTCTTTCGGAAAGAGATGCTAGAGAAGGTTTCTTTTAGAATGGTGTTTGCCTTCTGCACTTTTTATATTTACAATACTTTGTTAAAAATCTGCCCAGCTAATTGGGGGAGACCTTTTTTGGGTTTTTTAAAAAATATATATATATGTGATCATGTAATCCTAACTGATTAATCAATTCAAGCACTGCAGCCCTAGCATCCTCTATTTGTGCCTAATTTACAAAAGTGTGTTTTTAATGTCTTAAATCCTTGGTGTAACTATGAATGCTAGTACATTCCCATGGAATGGGGCAGGCAACTCTGCACGTACCCCCAAGCTCCACAGCCCGTTCTGAAATCGGCGAAGCAATGCACTGTTCAATGGCAGAAGCACACAGAAGGTAACCCGGGTTCAATCCCTTCGGTTAAAAGGATCTCTGGAGGCAGGCCTGAGAAACACCTGTGCCTGAGACCTTGAGTTCCTGCTTCTCATCGTAGGCCGGGGTCACCCTGTGTGGTGCCTTCTAAATGAAGGCTGAACTACGTCTCCCATAAACCCTGGCCATAGGTCATTGCTGGTCGAGATTCATGGGCATTGGAGACCAGCAAAACAACAATAGGGGAGTGCCGTCATCCACATGTTCTTCTGGTGGACTTTCCACTGAGGCATCTGGTTGGCCACTGTGGCCAAACAGACCAGCATTCTGCTGGTGCAAAGGGTACTTTGCATGCTCTCATCGGTTTAAATGGCCTTCATCTCCTGTTCGGCAGCAGTCAACTCTCCAAATGCAGGCCTGCAAATATACGATCAGCCAGTCTGAATGCATGGATGGGGGCCCATCAGGAAGCTTGATCAACCTCCCTTTTTATTTAGTAGTCCTTGGGAGACAGCAAAAAAAATAAAATAGAGGACAATTGACGAGCAGGTTGGTGGCATTGTGTTTGGCTCAGCGGGCGACAAGTGGTGCAGGCCTATTCTGAGATACGTAGCTAGTTTAAATGATACAGGGAAGTGGGTGGATGATTGCGTTCCCTCTAGCGACAGCTCCCCACGCAGTGGAGCAGAACTGCCCATCACTTGAGCAGTGCTTCCTTGGGTAGCTGCTTGGTTTACTCGCTTGCACACACGCCTGTCTGAGTGTATGTTCGCTCTTGAGCACCCATGAACAAAGCCTGTCTTCCTCATGGCAACTAGAGAAAGGAAAACGTCAAAGCCGAACTCTGTTTTACTTCTCACGTTTCTGCGCTGCTTGGGAATTCATTTAACAAGCGTCTTAGTTTTCCCATCAGGGATTGGGGCTCGGCACATGTTCAGCACAGGCCGCAACCAAATAGGTCATCTTGTTGCTTGGATGCCAGCCAGCCATTGTAGCAAATGGCCCAGATCTCTTGGGATCCCTATGTTGGCCCTACTGTGTGTTGGTTCTAAGTATACTTTTCCCTGTGGGTGCTTGATGTCTGCACTATGCACCTTCTAAAGTCCTGCTGTATTTTCATTTTGCATTGCTTCAAAGGCTCTGCTTGCTGTAGGAGTTGTTCCATTCCTGTTTTCATTCCAGATCTGGAGTTTATTTACACCTGCCCTGATTGTTGTCAGACAACAAGGATGGCTGGGAACGATGTGGACTTGTACGGTCAACCTTGATGGCTTCTTGGGTGATTGCAGGGGCATCCACTGCAGTAGGACACCTTGTTTGCCCAGGATATCCCCCTACACTGGGAATGTACAGAATACCTGAATACCTCTCCTTTGAGTCCTTTTCTGGCTCTCAATTGTGCAACTCTGACAAAAGAAATTAGAGATGATGGATGGGAAACTTTCCTTGCTCCATGCTTCTCTCTTATTTCATAAAAGGGCAAAGTCCTTGGTTTTGCATGCAGAAAAATGTCCCAGGTTCAGTCCACAGGTAGGGCTGGGGGGGGGGGACCCTTTTCTGAAACCCTAAAGAGCCAATGCCAATCAATGTAGACAATGCTGAGCCAGGTGGACTGGGTCTGTATAAGGCAACTTCCTATGTTCCTGTGGGTTTTTAAAAACGTATTTTTAAATCAATTTTGAATATAGGAACAATCAGCTTCAGTTTCCCAACCCAATAACAACCCCCGCTATGTACAGTTGCATTAGTAACAATTAAGTAAAACATTGACTCGAGAGCCAGTGTGGTGTAGTGGTTAAGAGCGGTAGACTCGTAATCTGGTGAACCGGGTTCGCGTCTCCGCTCCTCCACATGCAGCTGCTGGGTGACCTTGGGCTAGTCACACTTCTCTGAAGTCTCTCAGCCCCACTCACCTCACAGAGTGTTTGTTGTGGGGGAGGAAGGGAAAGGAGAATGTTAGCCGCTTTGAGACTCCTTCGGGTAGTGATAAAGTGGGATATCAAATCCAATCTCTTCTTTGATGGCTGCCGATTTATAAAGTGCTGTTCCACAGGCTCCCATGTGTCTTGGGTGGTTCATATGCATGTTCTTTCTTGGTTGCGAATGAAATAATTCCTGTGGTTTTTATGATGGGCTTACTCCTCTTTGAAGTCCAGATCCTGACCTCCAAGAGAGACCCAAACTGGCCAGTGCTCTTTCCGTCTCCGTCAGCATCGCTTAAGAGAAATTTGCGTGCAGCCCTGATTTTTCTTTTTTTCAGAATCCAAAGGCTTTCCCTTCAGTGCTCCTTGGTGGGCACCTCTTTCTATTTGTGGGGAGACTGGATCTCCCACATAAGACCTCCAGGGTGTGACATTTCCTCCTGCTTTGCCTTTTTAATAGGTCCCTGATGCTCACTGCCAAACCTTTATGTCTTTTATGCAACATTCGTGTTTCTGTTCAAGTGATCAAACAAGATGCAAAAGCTGTTTCAAATAAGGTTTCTCTCTCTCTCTCTCTCTCACACACACACACACACACAGAGGAACATCTTCTTTCCTCTCCCCCGAAAGATATATTACTTCCTAATGTGAAAATGCAATTGTTGCCAGACTTGTAATTAACACAAATAAACTGCTACATCTTTGAAAAGCTCTCAGGTACTTGATGAATGTACTGTGATTAATGTAGAGGAACTTGTTTTTATTATGAGTTCCAGAACTGTTTTGGGCAAGAGCCCCGGTTACTGGAAATGGATTATAAATGCTGCAATATTTATATCTGCAATGCACCAACAGGGATGGGTTTAAACCGGGGTCCTGTGTCTCGGGAAAGGGGAAATGTTCACATATGGAAGGAAATTCTAAGGCCAGACTTTTAGTGAACTGGATTTTGGTGTATAGCTGAAGTGTTTTCATTACCTCTGTGTCATTGCCCTTCGTTCAAAGAGATCGAGGGGGATACTACTTCTCATTGAAACTCTCATTAAAGCCTTCAATTTAACTTAACCCTTATAGTGCCTACCTCCTCAAGTCCTACTGAAAATAAACCTGAGTTCATTTTAGATTATTCTGTACTTTAGTTGTGGTGCATATGCTTTACAGGTAAGAGATCTCTAAACCCCTGAGCCTCTTGGGCTTGCTGATTTTAGAAGACACCTTCACCCTGGTATGGTTCCCCTTCATCACACACAGAGCCCAACAAGACAATGACAGAAATCTACCGACAGCATACAATATGGCTAACCTGATCCAAAACACCCACCAACCCCACTCACACAGGAAACCAAAGATCACCACAGCCAACCACAAATGAACAATCACACCCTACGCCAATCCCGACCTCTCTCACTGCCAAAGAAACACAAGCGAACGACAGAGAACCTACACAATCAACGCTGACACCAAACCCTACATATATTAAGGAAAACAGAAACATCATCACCCATCCCCCATCCTACCCACCTCCTTCCCCCTTCTCTCCCTAATGTCTCAACAACCAAAACTGATTTGTAAAAATGTTACATGGAAAAAATATGAGAGAGACATTGCGCACACCTTTGTAAATCAAGAAAATCTTTAATAATAATAAGATCTCCATTTCAAACCATGGTATCTCCAGCTAAAGAGATTGGGGTAGGAGGAGAAGGGGAAGACCTTTGCCTGAGACACTGTAGAGATACTGCAAGGCAGAGTGGGAAATAATTGAGCTCTATGGACAAATAGTCTGACCTGGTGTAAGGCTGTGCTCTACATCAGGGGTGCCAAAACCTGTGGTCCTCCCGGTTTTGAATCGCAGCTGCCATCATCCCTAGCAATTAGCCATGCTGGCTGAGACTTATGAGAGCAACCTCTAGGGTCCAGCAACATCTTTAGGGTGGCAGCTTCTCCAACCCTGTTCTGCTCGCAACTGAAAGCATATTCCTTACCATTTTACTACCCATTCACTCAGTTTGAAGACGTTCTTTTGGAGCTCTTTGCAATCTCTGTTTTACTGACTGAACTATGAAGTATCATCAGCAAACCTGGCCACCTCACTGCTCGCTCCTAATTCTTGATGGTTTATGAACAAGTTAAAAAGCACTGGTCCCAATACCATGACTGGTGTTTTGTTATGTGCCACAGAAGTTCAGTCAAGTGGTAAAGCTCACCATAGGAAACAACTGTGTAGAAGAGAGAGCTTTTACTTGGCAAACACCAACACACCCACCAACTGTTGGCAGTTGCTACAAGAAGTATTCACTCTCTGAGCCTAGAGAGGGTTCTTCTTTGCTTTCAAAGTCCTTGCTGTGCCAAAGTCCACAAGGCAAGTGCTAAGTTGAGATGCTTTCAACGTCCTGCGACTTCCAGAGTTCTCTCGAGTCCAGAAGACGTTGTAAGTTGTCCACCTTCTCTCAGATGAGCTCTTCTCAAAGTCTTCCATGATTCCATAAATTTCTCACAACAGTCTTCACAAGTCTCCACTGCTTCCCAACAAAGAATGCCATAACCAGAGCCCTTTACGTACCTAATGTTATGTGCTAGTTTGCTGAGCAACTCAGATAAGACAGTCACAGGATGCTTTGTTGAGTTGGAAGGGACCACGAGGATCATCTAATCCAACCCCTGGCAATGCAGGAATATTTTGCTCAACATGGGGCTCAAACCCACAACCCTGAGATTTAAGAGTCTCATGCTCTACCTACTGAGCTATTCCCCACCCATGTCAAGTACACACCCAGGCTGGCTTCTATGCATTGTGTTACGTGGGCATAGAAAGGGGCCATAGCTCAGGGGCAGAGCAACTGCTTTACACACACACACAAAGTCCCAGGTTCAATTCCAAGCATCTCCAGTAAGGTCTGGAGTGGAAACATCCCATGCTTGAAGTCCTGGCGTGCCACTGCCAGGCAGTTTTGAGACTACTAAGGTAGGAGGACCTGGGATCTTACTCCTTATAAGGCAGCTTCCGGTGCTCCTAAGTTCTGTAGTGGTGACAAACCAAAAATTTCTGGAGTTGCTTTCACAAGGGGGGAGCCCCTGTGTAGGCGAAAGGCTTGCTATATATAGCCTAGCTATTGGGAAGAAGGAAATTCATGCAACAATTAGTTTATTGTCTTACCTGTAAGGAGCGTTGAAGCTTAAGATGTTTCATGTTCCCTTTAACACCCCCCCTTTTAAGCACTGTGTTCAAGCAATGACAGCTGATAGGGGTCTCGAAGGCAAAAGGAACCAACTGTTTTGGTGTCCTCTTAAGGTAGGTATTCTTCATGCAATGTGCTGTACCCTGAGAGACTGGCAACTGGTGTGCTATAAGGAATAAATCACAAAAGACTCCTGCACCCAGCCACCAAGGAGGCTGTTGCACGCCTGTGTGATTTATTGCTGTCCCTTTGCCGGCTCCCAGTCATTCTTTACTCACAGCGAAGCTATAAGCTCATCCATCTTTGACAGCTCTATGCTAGAAATTATCTGAACGGGCACTCTCTGGGTGCCGAGATTGCAGCAGAAGTCCCTCTCGTCCAGCATGTTTTGTCTCTGCATAAATCACTATTAGAGCACCGCCTTCCAAACAGCGTTGCACACGCAGAACAAAAGGGTCGCTAGCAGAGGGGCTGTAGAGGTTATGCTTTGCAATAGCCGGCAGCAGGTGCTGGGAAAGACCCCATAGAGCTGCAGCCAGCCAGAATAAACTGCACCGGACTAGATCAATAGTTTGAACTGGTAGAAGGCCGCTTCTTCTGTTTTCATGTCCTTATGTGGGAAGGTAGTTGTTATTCTTGCACAACCCAGCCTTTTTGGGGAGGATCATAGAGTTGGAAGAGACCCTGAGGATCATCTAGTCCAGCCTCCTGCAATGCAGGAATATGCAGCTGTCCCATACGGGGATTGAACCTGCAACCTTGGCATTATTAGCACCACGCTCTAACCAACTGAGCTGTAAGGTGGTCTAATAAAAGTGAAGAGTGCCTCTCAATTTCTTCTTCTTTGAAAAAGGGTGTACTACCCACCCATTGGGGGGAAGTGTCCTCAGCTTTAGAGGATGCAACAGGTAGAAAAATAAGTGGTCCGCCATGAACGGCAGCAATTCTCAAGTGGTCCATGTGGGGGAAAGGGTATGGGAACCAGTAATCTAGAGTGCATTCACAGTGAAACATCTCCACCCCTCCAGTTACTTAATCAAGGCTTTATGCCATTCTGTGAGTTTGTACTCAGAATTGCTAAATTGGAATCTCCATTCAGCCACAAACCTGGAATTGAATAATAATGGCAGAGAGATTTGCGACCCACCACCCATGTGGTGTAAATAAGACACAAGGACACATGGTTTTAGGTTAATGGGCAAAATAAAGCCACAACTTTATTGGTTACAGCATGTGAGAGGTATTGGCTTTAGGCACTGGAGAAGAGCATAACGCTAGACTCCACTCCACTCAGTGGGGAGTCACCTTAGGGTTAACGACCAATAGGAGGAGCCTGTTGATGCAAATACAACTGGAAGCTTCCCCTGACGTCACCGGGGATCGTGCCACGGCCCTAGCCACCAGCGGGGCATTGGACAGGATCCACGACCGCCGAATCCCCTTAACGGGATACCCCTAGGGTAGGTGATGGCCACAACCTGCCCTCCAACACACAACACATATTACATCACATATTAAATATTGCAATGCCTGACTGCCAATACCATAAAGTTGTGATAAATTGCTACGAGGTAGGCTGAAATATACTCAGAGTCAAGTGTGAATTTCATGCTCTTTATTCAGCTCATAGTAGCAAGGAATGAGTATTTTCCCCAAAACGTCTGCTATATATACATTATTTACACAATGGGCCCCACGTGATTGGCTAATTCTGGACTACTCCTGTAGGCCAATCAGGTTGCGGATTCACTTCCTCCAGGTGCCTGATTGGCTGCTCTTGCAGGCCAATCAGGTCGCTGATTCACTTGGAGCTGGATTGGGTGGCTCTTGCGGACCAATCAGGCTGCTGCATTCTGGATCCTATTGTTCTAGGATTCAGCTCAGTACATAACATAGGCGAAAAAACCAAGGGGCCGGTGCCAATTTGCCAAAAGGATTAAAAAAAACTCCCACCAGGCCCCTTGGGCAACCAAGGCGACCAACCGCAGTCCATAGCAAGGTCAAAAGCATAGCCAAACCTAGAGGGAGGGAGGGCAGGTGATCCAGTGCAAGCAGGAAGCAGAATAGGGAAATGGCGCTGCCGCGGCTGTTTAAAGCAGCCAGACTCCGTCCCCCCGGCTAGCCCTATTGGCCGGCCAAGGGGCTTGGCGCGGCAGAGGATAGGGGCTGATGCAGGGGGCCAAACACGCCCCCCTGCAAGCGTGGGAAGCGGCTCCTGCTCGCAACTCCTACCCTCTGCAAGGAGGAGAGGTTTTCTCTACTAATGGCACACATATAAATCTGTGTTAAGCTGTGGGTCTCTGGTTTCGAGAAGGGTCCCCTGGCAGGGGCGTACAAGACACCTTGGGCATACAAGGGAGTGCAAACTTCCAGGAAGGAAGAGCTTCCAGAGGGAGGCAATTCGGAGACACTCTCTCTTTGCGGCATCATTTAACTGTGCAATCAGCCAAAATGCTCCGTTAGCCAAGCTAGCTGCAGATGAGCAGATAGGGAGATAGGACTCGTCTCTAGGGCCAGCTCATCCGTTGCAAAGGATTTAACTCTTATTAGGACATTAATCCATATTATCTTTACAAGGCCAAGCAAAATGCTGTGCAAGCTTTCAAGTTCTCCATAACTCTTATTCGGGTTTGTTGGTAAACAAGGCGGAGAGGAGAGGAAGGAAGTGGCTATTACGAAGTTCTGGAGATCTGCAAGCACAGATTTATTAGCAGCTGAGTTTACATTGCTTGGGAACCGAATTCTTATGGAAAAATCGACTGGCAAGATACACTGACAAAGCAGCAATGAAAATTCAGGTAGGTTTTCTGCAGCTCGCTCCAGTTTTACAACATATGCACATAAAAAAGCAACATGAGCATGGACCACCTGCATCTTCTGAGGAAATGGAAATACACTTTTTTTCTGAAAGAGGGGAAATTGTTTGTATTATACCAACTAATTTGTCTGACAGGATGCTACACTCTTTGAGGGGGGGATGGCATTCTGTTTGTTATATCTCTTTCTGTGTGTATAATTTATTATTTATTATAATTATTATTTATTCAATTTATCATACATATTAAAAGTAAGGCCGATGGCAGAGATTTACAGTTAAGGAACAATAAATGTATTTACCAGGTATGGTTGCAACTCAGGTTGCTAAGAATGTAGTCTGCTCATTTCCCTACAAAACATTGATCATTTTTCCTACATAGGCAGTTATCTTTCTACAAGGGCTGACATGGATGCTGAAATCCAGCATCGTCTGAGCTCTGGGAGTGCAGCGTTCTCCTGATGGAAGTGCAGAGTGTTTGAGGACAGGGACATTCGCAGGGAAACCAAAACGCTTGTTTACAGAGCTTATTGTCCCACCAACCTTGCTGTACGCTTGTGAAACATGGACCACTTATAAATGCCATCTCCAACTCCTCAAAAGATTCCATCAACTGTGTCTCTGAAAATTTTTACAAATCACTTGGGAAGACAGGTGAACAAATGTCAGTCTACTGGAAGAAGCAAAGATCACCACTGTTGAAGCAATGATTCTTCAACATCAACTTTGTTGGACTGGTCATGTTGTTTGGATGCCTGATTATCATCTTCCAACAAAGCAACTACTGTACTCTATTCCAAACTTAGGAATGGAAAACGAAATGCCAGTGGACAACAAAATAGGTTTAAAGACGCTCTCAAGGCAAATCTTTAAAAATGCAGTATAAAAAGGTAAAGGGACCCCTGACCATCAGGTCCAGTCGTGTCCGACTCCGGGGTTGCGGCGCTCATCTCGCTCTATAGGCCAAGGGAGCCGGCGTTTGTCCGCAGACAGCTTCCAGGTCATGTGGCCAGCATGGCAAAGCCGCTTCTGGCGAACCAGAGCAGCGCACGGAAACGCCGTTTACCTTCCCGCTGGAGCGGTCCCTATTTATCTACTTGCACTCTGGCGTGCTTTCGAACTGCTAGGTGGGCAGGAGCTGGGACTGAGCAACGGGAGCTCACCCCGTGGCAGGGATTCAAACCGCCGACCTTCTGATCAGCAAGCCCTAGACTCTGCGGTTTAACCCACAGCACAGTATAAGCATGGATAACACTGTCCTCGAGTTGGAGAATAGCCTCTACAAAAGGTGTCATGGACTTTGAAGACGCTCAAACTCAGGACGAAAGGGGAAAACATGATAAGAGGAAGGCATGCTTGGCAAACCCCCACTGTGATCAACTCCCACCCGGAAACCTATGTCCCCATTGTGGAAGGACATGCGGATTCAGAATTGGCCTCCACAGTCACAGACACACTGTTAAGTCCATATTACAATCTTACTTGGTTATGAAAAAGTAGTTCATGGATTCTTTCTCCAGGCCAAAACAGAGCCTCCTTGTCAGGTGCAGGCTACCAGCAGAAAAGCTAGATTATAAGGGTGCTGTGTTATGGGGAATCAAGGCAATCTTAACATAAACAAAGTGGTGGTTAATTTAAGGTGGTGTGCTAAACAGAAAAACTAACAGAAGTCAAATCTGGTAGCAATTCTTCTTCAGAGAACGGGATCCCATAGGGTTCTGGATGATGCTGGACTACAGCTCCCATCGTGCATGGCCATTGGCCACATTGGCTGGGGATGATGGGAGTTGGGAGTCCAACAGTGGTTGGCGGAATGCCATAGGCTCCTCTTCCCTGCCTCATAGAATGAAGTCCCATCTCCAGATACCACACATTTCCTGCATTGCAGGGGGTTGCAATAGATGACTCTTGGGGTCCCTGTTGTTAGCATTTTCACCCCTCCCTTTCTGTCAATCTCCTGACTCAGTGGAGAGAAAGGGGGAGGAGCTTACTTGGTAACTGTTATTCCTAACTGTTCTTCACTAAATCGAAAATTCTTTCTAGTAGCACCTTAGAGACCAACTGAGTTTGTTCCTGGTATGAGCTTTCGTGTGCATGCACACTTCTTCAGAACGTCCATCTGAAGAAGTGTGCATGCACACGAAAGCTCATACCAGGAACAAACTCAGTTGGTCTCTAAGGTGCTCTGAAGAAGTGTGCATGCACACGAAAGCTCATACCAGGAACAAACTCAGTTGGTCTCTAAGGTGCTCTGAAGAAGTGTGCATGCACACGAAAGCTCATACCAGGAACAAACTCAGTTGGTCTCTAAGGTGCTACTAGAAAGAATTTTCGATTTTGTTTTGACTATGGCAGACCAACACGGCTACCCACCTGTAACTGTTCTTAACTGTCAGTTCTGAGGAGAGTATTCTGAGATAAAATGTGCTCTCATCTCTGCTAGGTGACTGAAACTCACACCGTCTGTATAGTCTGTATATATCTATATGTTTAGCTTATAAATAAAAGGATTACTTCAAAACCTCTAGAGCTGAACTTCATCTGTTTATTGGTGCTCACAGCTAGCAGTTGTGAGTCCGGATATATGGATTAACCCATCACACCTTCCACCTCTACAAGTCTGTGATTCTACGAAATATCCTCTTCCTTCAGGCTAGGATCGCACTGCTGAATGGCCGACTTTGGCATTCAGTTTGATAAAGCTGGTGTTTACATTAGAGGGTTTAATCTGGAATGCACCCCCAATGTTTGCGTGAGTTGCAATGGTGGGGGAACCCACAACATATCCACCAATCTGAAGACATTAGTATTGCAATCACAGGCTGCATCTGTGGAGGTCTGGCCTCTTGTACTCGTTTCCCATGTGCGGGAAGACAGCCAAGACAAATTGGATTCCTTTGATAACATTCATACTGGAGCAGCTGCTACTGCACGAGCATAAGGGCCTAAGCCAAGATGGCGGCGTTCTGTCTCCCGTGCGAGAGGAAGGAAGACTCTGAATGCCAGTTGTTGGTGATTCGATTTGTTACATTTATATGCCGCTTCCCATTCAAATGGAACCCAAAGTGGCTTACAAGCAATAAATAGCAATAACATGTTAGAACATAACAGAACGTCACAAATACAGCATAAACTAATTAAATCATCAGTAGAACAACTGCAATCTATAAAACGCAAAGCAACAACTTAAACAATAAGCTAAACATCACCATTAAACCAAAAGCCGTATTATATTATTAACAAATCAATACAGCGTTTATAAATCTATAGAACGGGTGAGCAAACTTTTTCAGCAGGGGGCCGGTCCACTGTCCTTCAGACCTTGTGGGGGGGTCGGACTATATTTTTTGGGGGGGGGGATGAACGAATTCCTATGCCCCACAAATAATGCAGAGGTGCATTTTAAATAAAAGGGCACATTCTACTCATGTAAAAACATGCTGATTCCTGGACTGTCTGCAGGCCGGATTTACAAGGCGATTGGGCTGGATCCGGCCCTGCCCTGAGCCTTAGTTTGCCTACCCATGCTATAAAACAATATTAACCTTTAGCCAGATCCAGCAGGGCTTCTTATGTTGTTAATTGTTTCTAAACTGTTGTTGGCATCCTCTGTCTCAAGAGACAATGGATTGCGCCTCTGGGGCCAACTGCTGCGTTAGCAGCACCAAAGTGACCTCCCTGGAGCGCAAGCCTGGGCAGTGTATATTTATGGAGTCCTGGGCTGCCCCAGAGGACAAGACCCGCCTCTCGGCACCCCTGATGTGGTCCAAAGGAAAGCAGAGTAGTACGTTTGGCACCTGCGTGGCTGCAGGAGTTGCAGGAAGGAGACATACAAGGCTCCATCCATCCATCTTAGGGACTCCATTCTGGATTTGTGCAGGGTTTAATCCTTAGCCTTTTCTTCTCTCCAATATGTCCCCCAAGGCAGCGGAGGTTTAGGATCAGAGATGGGCTACCTTCTCAGGCTGGAGCAGATGGGATTTGGAGTCCCACAACAGCTGCAGGGCAACAGGCTCTGCATCTTTGACCTCATGGATGTTCTAAACCAGCCTCCCCCAGTATGATGCATAGCTGTCAAGTTTCGGATTTGAAAATAAGGGATCAGCAGTCTCACCTATCCCGGGGACAGTCACATGTCAGTGGTGGGCGGAGCCAGAAGCAAAAGTGGGCAAAGAGGAGGGCAGCCAGCAAAGAGGAGGGCAGCCATGTGCTCCGCGCGATAGAGCCCCATTGTCTTCTTGTCTGATCCCATCAAAACAGGACAGGAAGCAGCAGCTGCTCAAAGGCAGCCAGGCTCCGCCCGCCAGCTAACCCTATTGGCCGGCTGATGGGCTCGGCGGCAACGGACAGGGGCTGATGCAGGGGGAGGAATACACCCCCCTGTAAGCACGGGAAACGGCTCCCACTTGCTTTGAGGGCTGAGGCTTTTCTCTCCAAGTAGGCGAGGTCTTCCCACCCAGTCCCTGGCCAGCAGGGGAGGAGCTGCTAACATTAAAAACGGGAAATTTAAGGGAAATAAAAAATAAGGGAGAGCAGCGGGAAACTGCTTGAAATAAGGGAGAATCCCTGGGAAAACGGGATACTTGACAGCACTGGATGATGTTGTCCAGATGTTGGGGACTACAAACCCCATCAGCCCCGGCCAGCATGCCCAGTAGACAAGGATTCCGGTGGCTGTTGGGAGTCTGCAAGATCAGGAGGGCACCGCTGCAGGTTTACAAAAACAAAAAGAGCCTGAAGGTGAAGAATATCAGGACAAGTGCCCATACTTGTCTCAAACAGATACAGTGGGCAGTCATGGGATAGAGCACTGGCTGCCAATTAGTTTCCAGGGCCAGTTCAAAGTGCTGGTTTTGACCTATAAAGACTTAAACAGCTCAGGACCTCAATCCCTTAAGGAACACGAACACCTCTCTCTCTCTCCATATGAACCAACCTGAACACTGAGTTTGTAATCTCTATATCCCCACCCCCTTGAGAGGTTTGGAGGGTGGCAGCATGAGATTGGGCCTTTTCTGTGGTGGCTCCCCAACTATGGAACACTCTCCCCAGAGAGGCTCCCCAGACAGGTGAAAACATTCCTCTTTTACCCAGGCCTTCTTTCACTGAATAATCTATGGCCTGTTAAATGCGGGAGAGACTTATTATGATTACATGATGATTATGCTGTGTAAATTATGTTCTTAATGTTGTACACCGCCCTGGGACCTTTGGATAAATATTGAATAAATATTGCAGTAACCTGCACACATTCCTGTTTGCCAGTTGATGAAAATAAGGTAAATTGTAGATGTGAATGGGGCCTCCATTGCTGTGACACAACGGAGGCAGGGCTCATTGCTACCTTGAACCATCACAAACACCCCCATTCACATGCCCACGACTCGAGGGAAGGGGATGGAGCTATCTTTGCGTGGAGAAGGTGTCAGGTTCAATCCTTGGAAGAGATAGTTTTGCTTTTTTACAAAGGATCCGGTATGAGACGATGGGAAGAGCCATATGGGGGCTTCAAACGGACACGCAGCACTTCCCTCCAGCAGCCTCAGAGAAAACAACCGACGCGCGTGCGAACGTGTGAACCCACGCCCCTTGCCGCACTATGCATAAGAGAAGCGCGCGTTTGCAGCCACATGCGTTAGGGGAAACGTTTCCATCTCTCCACGCAGCAGCGACACCTGCATGTTTCCAGGGCACGTAGGTCTGGATCGTCACCTATATGCTAGTTTCTTGGCGGGGGAGCCGATTCGGCGTCTGTTAATCCGAATTAAGGAACGGGGGGGGGCACCACTTTTCCTCCTGCATCTGCCGCCCCCCGATCCGCCAGCCAGCCAGGGCCCTCCCTGGGCGGGTAGCTTCGCTGTGGCGCGCCGAGGGGGCGCCCGAAGGATAGCTCCCCGCCTCCTGTCCCCTCCCCGCGGTCGGCCAGTGGGCGGATCTCGGCGGCGGCGCGGCAGGAGGAGAGCGGGAGCGGCAGGCAGGCGGGACGGCGGCGCGGGGCGCGGCTGCCGGAGCGCAAGGTGAGCCTCGCGGGGCAAGCGATCACCCCGGGGAAGCGGTTGCACCTTGCCAAGCCGGGAGCGGGGATGCAGATCCGGAGTGGGCGGCCAGGCAGGCGAGCACCGAGGCAGCAAGCGCAGAATCCAGCGGGCAGCAGCTACAGCAAATGCCCGGGGATGCATCGCGCACGGCGGCCCGGGAGTGCAAAGCGCCCGGGAGGAAGAGGGGCGGGACGGGCGAGCAGCCGCAGGCAGCAGCACCCACTCGCCCCCACCGGTGCAACGAGGGGGAGCGCGCAGCGTGCAGAGCCGCGGAGGCGTGCAGCAGCAGCAGCAGCGTGCGCGCTGGGGGCTTGGCGGTGGGGATGTGCGCGCCGGGCGCCTTGCAAGCGGGAGGCTTTTGCTGCTGCCGAGGCTTTTGCTGCCCAGCGCTGCTGCACAAGGGCAGCGCGCCCGCTTGCTCTGCAAAGAGAGGCGCCCCTCGGAACTGCAAGGAGCGCCCGCTCCCAGGCTCTGCAGCCGGGATGAAGATCTCCTGAGCGCGAGCAACAACGAGGTGCAGGTAGTTGCAGGGTTGCAAGGGGAAGCGGTTCCCCTTAAATGATAGGCAGTGGGGAGGGGGGGTGATTTAAAAAAAGAGAGCGGTGCATAGCCCACGGCTGGACCTCCTTCTTGGTCCGCGTAAGCCGCTTGTTAGAGATTTCGACGATTAAGCGGCATACAATTTTTTTTAAAGGGAGATATGCAAATCCTCACGCGGCCAACCTGAGCATGGTCCCTTGGGGCAAAGCGAAGGGCTCCTTCTCAGCCTCAGTGACTTGTCTGTAGAATGGGAGCCTTGGCGATCTCTTTCTTGCACGGTGGTTTGGAAAGGTCTTGCTGGTTCCCCGAGTCAGTCCTTTGTGTGAAGAACAGGTGAAATTGAAGACTGGCACACTTTCTGTGAATCGAGAGTCAGCAGTTCTGACTGCAGGTATCCGGGGCTACCTTTACGACGTACCTTTAAACCCCCCCCCCCACTTAATGGATTCATCCAAAAGTGCTTGGTTTGCAGTACAGAACCTACCTTGTAGGGGCTTGTCGCTCTTGTGAGCGGCATCAGATTTTTGCAAATCGAATTTGCATGCTATTATATAGGTACATTAGAAATGCACAAGGCAGCTTGTGTTTTGCAGGGTTTGGCTAATTGACTTAAAAGGTTATCCTGCTTAACCGGGTGTCAATGTACAATACACCCATATTGTGGTGCCTGGCAGGTAGCAGCTTAGAATGCCCCCCCCCCTTTATTTCTTGAATAGAGGAAAGAATGCTTTCAGTGGAACTTGATGTGACAGGTGGAAATCATTTTTTATCCTGGCCTTTAACACCTGTGACAGGTGTTTCCACCCTATTCCTGTGACTGTAATTTGTTTTAACTGGTTTCAATACCCCTTTTCTTTTAAAAAAAAATATTCCCAACTATTGTTCATTCATTTGCAAATAAACACCAATCTAATCAGTTAACTGGGTAGTAGGATTGACTAACATTTCTTTCACCCTGGGGTTGTGCTTGCAGAAATATATACGATAATGGCTGTCACTGCAACTCCCCCTTTCTCTCAGTGCAAGGACTGCTAAAAATGTTCTTCGTGCTCTATGGCTTCATTCTGTGGTCTGGCTTTCTCCTCTGCCGCTGGCTATTTTTTTCCCCTTCTTGCTCCAGCTGGCTCCGTGTACCGAGTTCCGATCAAGATATGCAAAGTGTAGAATGGGTGGAGGTACTTACGATTGGGCACCTTTTATGATCCAGCTGCAGTGTCAGACTAGGACCTGGGACACCGGGGTTCAAATCCTCCATTCAGCCACAAATCTCACCTTTTGGGTCTAGTTCACACATGCATTTAAATCGCTGGATTTCTCTGCGCTCGGTGGCTGTGTGAACTGGCTCCCATTGCGAGTGGCAGGGACACACTGCATCAGAATGGTGCAATAGTTTCACCTGTGGTCTTAGAACTGGGGTTTGTCCCATTGCACATGCTGATCACCAGTGGAAGTTGTCGTCAATGGCTGCTAATGCATAGGCATGAACCTTGAATCAATCTCTCTCTCTGTCTTTTCTTTGCAAACTTTATCGCATTTCTGTTCTTAACAAGTTCGAGTCCAACGGCGTCGAGAGCTGCTATCACAGCTCGGCCAGCTTGCTCCGGAACACAGGTTCCTTCTTCTGGGAACAGCCTTGAACTTTGCCATTCTAACAAAGTTGCTGCTTGCTCAAATGCTATCTGCACATGTGCTGCGCCATTAAAATAGAGTGGGTGGAATTCAGTGTTGCGCTGTTCCACTTGTTCCGGCTTTCACGACCATTTCAGCTTGCCAGGCGGAACGATTTCAGCCCCTCCCCACCTTGTGTGCTGTCCTGGGCATTCTCCCCCCAACAAAGGAGTGAATTTCACAGGGAGAGGGGAGCCTGGTTTTGAGAGCAGAAGTCCTTCCACAGGGCTCCTGCCGATGGAGCTGGTTAGGTGAATCTTGCCCAGTATAAGCAACTGGTTTCATATGGTGCCTCCTTAGAGACAGACATGGTGGTTAGAATACCAGACTCGGGGGGGGGGGGAGAGAGGCAGGTTCAAATCCGAGCACAATTCCAAGTATTGGTGCTGACCTTTAAAGCCCCAAACGGCCTCAGCCCAGTATACCTGAAGGAGCGTCTCCACCCCCATCGTTCTGCCCGGACATTGAGATCCAGCGCCGAGGGCCTTCTGCCGGTTCCCTCGCTGCGAGAAGCCAAGATACAGGGAACCAGGCAGATGGCCTTCTCGGTAGTGGCACCCGCCCTGTGGAACGCCCTCCCACCAGATGTCAAAGAGAACAACAACTACCAGACTTTTAGAAGACGTCTGAAGGCAGCCCTGTTTAGGGAAGCTTTTAATGATTAATAGACTATTATATTTTAATATTTTGTTGGAAGCCGCCCAGAGTGGCTGGGGAAACCCAGCCAGATGGGCGGGGTATAAATATATTATTATTATTATTATTATTATTATTATTATTATTATTATTATTATTAAGGACTGGGTGACCTTGAGCCAGTCACCAGCCTACCTCAAAGGTTGTTGTAAGGGTAAGCGGGGGATGAAAATGCAGGTAGTAATAATATTTAGGTTTATACAGGAATGCAGGAAACTCAGCTAAAGCATCCACCTAACCCTCCGCATAAGTGGGGAGACACCTGTACTGTTGCTATCGCGAATTATTTGTAAGAGCACAATAATCTCAACAAAATGCTCTTAGAGTAATCGGATGTTTGGGATGAGCCTGAAGCTTTGCTGTGAATCTTGGTTCTCGGCGGAAAACTCTCTCCCTCCTTCCCTCCCTCCCTCCTTCCTCCCACCCACTTTTAGAAGTATTGCAATGGCATTTGCGGTTGAAGGGCTTCGCCCGTAGGTAGCGCCCGCAAAATGCTGAAGACATGTGCGTGGCAATTTATGCTGCAGTTGCTATGGAAAGGGAAGGCAAGACTATAAATAAGCTTGGGTTTTTGAAGCTGAAAGCGTTGGGTGCTAGCAAGGAAGCGCCGCCTATATGACGTTTTGTCGCAAACGGGGCTAGGGTTCCCATGATGCAGGCATCCCTTCCTGTCCACGGCACCAGGGCATATTTTTGCAGAACCTGAACTTTCTTCGGGAGTTTGTTGAGGATGGGGATGAGCATACTCAACTTGTCCTCGCTGCTGCTGCTGCTGCTTTCCTGGTCAGTTCTCTGCACCTGACAGCCTTCTCTGTTTGCTTCAGCTTCCCCTGTGTGCTCTAGAACCCTGGAAAAATCAGGGTTCTGAAAGCCACTGGGAGTTTGCACAAGTGGTGCAGGCGCCTGACCTCTAACTGAGGTCCAGCTCCGAGGACCTTCTAGCGGTTCCCTCGCTGCAAGAAGCGAAGTTACAGAGAACCAGGCAGAGGGCCTTCTCGGTGGTGGCGCCCACCCTGTGGAATGCCCTCCCACCAGATGTCAAAGAGATAAACAACTATATGGCTTTCAGAAGACATCTGAAGGCAGCCCTGCATAGGAGAGTTTTTAATGTTTGATGCTTTATTAAGTTTTTATATCTGTTGGAAGCTGGAGTTGGGGTTCGGTGCAATTCTCCGCAAGGTAAGTCATCTAAACTAGGCAGATGTTTAACTGATCGTCAGTCACAGTCAGTCCACCATTTGAAAAATAAGACTCCAGCCCCAAAATGGCAACTAGGCATTCCATTTTGGCGACAGTAACTTGTTTCAGGAGCCTTTTGATGCTTTGCTTATACTGTACAGTCGTACCTTGGTTTTCGAACAGCTTAGTTCTCAAACGTTTTGTCTCCTGGACGTACCCGGAAGTAACTGTTCTGGTTTGCGAACTATTTTTGGAAGCCGAACGTCCTGCAGCCAATCAGAAACCATGCTTTGGTTTCCAAACGTTTTGGCTTCTGTTCGTCTTCCAAGGTATGACTGTATAACTGAGTTTCTAACACTGCTCTCCTCCAGTGTGTTTTCTGTTTACGGCTACATTCAATAGAGATGTAAACTTGGGGCCCCTACAGTCAATACCTGCCTACAAAGGTGGTTAAATATAAATAAAAAAATAAAGGACTTCTCCCTCCCCTCCCTGCAAAGCAATCTGATTTTTTTTTTGAGCATTAATTTGTGTGGGCACCCTGAGTACAGTGCAATATTACTTTCCCTCATTTTTCTCTTCCCCCCCCCTTGCAGGTGCCCACAAAGCAATCCCATCAATGAGGAAAGTTGTTGCGTTTTATAACCCGAGGGATGCTAAATGGAAAATGGACCAAAAGGCAATAAAGAAGCAGACTTGGAAGGACATGGGGATGCCTCTCCCTGAACCAGTTTATGAAGATGGCCTTCTTTGTAGTCGCTTGCATGCAAAACCCCTGATTGGGAAAAGGCACATATATTTGCAAGTGGATGTTGTCTCCTGGGGCTGTCGTTAATGGAGCAGGGCCAGTCTCTGTGATTATCCAAAATCTATTTTAAACTATTAAAGCGCCAAGCTTCTGATGAAAGAGTATCGCCCTTCGCACCGAGTGATGATTAAAATTGATGCTCGGAGGCGTCGGGCAGAGAGTTCTTCAGTAAGATACACGGAGGGGGGTAAAAACACCCTGCTGTCAAAAAAGAAAAGAAAAATCTCGCTATTTAAAAAACAAAAACACTAAGCGAAAGAGAAACCTGCCTTCAGGTGTCCATCAAAATATGTTTTTGTAAAAAATAAAATAAAATAGATAGGTCGTCTTGAGGTCGTGAGAAGGCATCTCAAGGGATAGTTTGTTGAGTTTGATAACAGCATATCAGCGCTGCAGATGCAAAGGAGTTCAACAGTCGTCTCCTTTCTGCAGGGAATTGTGGCTCTAAGGATTTTTTCAGTACACTACAATTCCCAGTATTCACAACTGCTATAAAACTGATACGTTTGTGGTGTGGATCTGCCATAAGGATGTCTTTCCTCTGAAACAATAGCCAAGGGACAGGGGTTTGAGAATGGAGGATGCAACGAAAGAAATTCAGACAGAGAGTATTCAAGAACCGGAAGCCTCAAATACGGAAAAGCACTTCCTTCCACACGAGAGCCCAGCCCAAAAGGCCTCTGCGATTTGCTTTAAGAGAAGGAAGAAGTCGTACGCAACGGAGAAAGACGAGGATCGTGAATCTGATTCACTTGCCCGAAAGGCTACAAACCAGCTCTCCAACTCTGGGCAAAGTCAAATGGAGGCTTCAGATTCACCGTGGACGTCAGGAGGGGCCTGGTTGTCCTTCAAGCGGCTTGTGACACTGAGGAGGAGGTCCAAACCCGCTTTGAAGAAACAAGCGCAGTCTGGTTCCCGTGTGCAGCTGGAAACAAACGTGGAAAACTCTGGCGCAAAGGAGCGCACCAGCTCCAACCTTAAAATTCCCTGCCTAAGGTTCTGTAGAAGCAAGAAGTCCTGCCAGGCAGAGATAACAGAGGAGGGGGATCACGGCGAGAAAGCCACTGAAGGGGCGAGCATTCTGGATAACAAAAGGAACGGTGAACCAGAGTCTGTGTCTGTGGAAGGCCCTCTGAACACGGACCAATCCGCCCTTGAAAACGAGGGCGACCGTGGGGTTGTGAACAACTCCGAAGAGGTGGCTCCAGCCAGGAGAGAGGACGCTTTTTCAGAGATGAGTCCCGGTCCAGACCGATACACAGACTTTACGGCTCAGTCGGAAATCATCCACTCTGAAACGGTCCTTGAAACGGAACAGGAGAAGCAACTCTTCCAGCTGCATCACGGAAGTCTCTACGGGGAACCGGAGGAAGTGAGAAACGAGAGGTTTGATTTTGAGGGAGAGGTGGGCTCCCTCCTTGCCCAGGACCTGCCGGAAAGCCAACCCAACGTCTTGGAAGGAGAAGACTCCAAGAACTCTCCTGCCAGAGAGGCTGAGCTGGAACAATCTGGAGAGGACGTCGTGGCGGAGACCGACGGCGCCAAGGGAGGCAACTCGGTTGAAGTGATGCTGCATTGCAGCTCGCCTGCATCTGAAGACGGGGCTTCAAGGGAGCCGGAGTTTCCTTGCCAGGAAGCGGAACCCGACGAAAACAAGCGTGTGATGCCTGGGGCGGGCATCGTGATAATGATCACAGAAGCAGAGGCCTTCCAGGAGGAAGAGGAAGAGGAACCCAGCTACAGCTGCGAAACGTTTTCCTTTCCGCAAGCCAGCAAACAGAAAGCGAAGAAGAAAACCAGCAAGGGCCCCGATTCTAAGTCGGGGAGGGAAAGCAAGACGTGTTCGCAGGCCCAGCCGCCTTTGGGTGCCAATGACCAGGAGCACTGGGCTTCGGAACAATACGAGGTGCTTCTGATTGAAACGGCCGCGTCGCTCGTGAAGGCGGCCATACAGTCGTCCATCGAGCAGCTTGTGAATGAGATGGCTCTGGAGCAAAATAAACAAAACAGTTTTCTATGATAGGGTCACAGGAGCTCCCTGGTGATCTTTGGCCAGGCCCTGCCGTCAGACTTCCACAAGTACCGTACTGTAAGCGGATTCTGAGCACCCGAGTAAAAGGCGCAAGGGATCTGCTATTTAAGTGGCTTGGCTGAATTTTCTGCATCAGGTGCCAAAACTACCTTACAGGTTAATCCAGTATGAATGCCATAGGAAGGGTGAAGAAAGTCCTACAATATTTGAACTCGGCATGAAAGACATCGGATGAAACCCCGAGATAAATTGCAGTACCCACTGCGATTAGCTTAATTTTGCATGTCGGTGAGACGAATGTATCATGTACGTAAAAACAGGATTTTTGGAAGGAGGGGGGTGTCCTTTGCTGCATGGTGACGTGTCAATGGCTTGTTCTGCGTGGTAGATCTAGGAAAGCAAGAAGCCACCTCTTCTTTCCCTTGTCCATTTATTTTCCTTACTTAGAAACAAGTTGTTCAATTCCCATTATTGCCAGATGCTTGAAGAAGCCCTACGTTAATCAAATTTAACACCCGCCAAATTGCTTTTGGTTAAGTTGCTGTTAGAGGCAAGTTGCTGAACGGGGGATCAAATTACAGAACAGTGAATGAAGGATATACACACGTTGAAATTGGCAAGCGAGCCGTTTTTATCGGAGGTCTTGCAGAGGCCTTAAGAGCCATATTAGCAAAACTTCAGTGTTCATTTAGAAAAGTGTAACTTTCTAGAGCTTTTCAGCACTGTTTTTGCTCAAAATAAATGTTTCGTTTTCAGAGACTTGGAGCCCACTTGATCTTGCAAAGGGAAACCAAAAAGCAACAAATCTCAGTTGAGTACAGATTAAAACTATCGTCAAATATCAGGTGGTGAAAGGGATCGAAAATAAGACTCCTAATGCCGTTATACAAATCTATGACGCCATCAGTTCTTGGAATACAATATGCAATTCTGGTTGCTGTACCTGAACCAAGGATATTGTAGAGCTGCAACCAAAATGGTAGGGCAACCAAAATGATAATGGAGGTGCAGTATGTTTCCTATGCAGAAAGGCTGCATCACTTGAGCCTTAAAAATATATATATTTAAAGAGGCTTTTTTTTAAAATTCAAAGAGTAATTAAACTGTTCCTCCTAAGGCTTGGTTTCCAGACCCTTGATCATTTTGGTCGCCCTCCTCTGCGCATGTTCCAGCTCATCAATATCCTTAAACTGCGGTACACAGAACTAAACACTACTGGAATGATAAAAAGATTTGCTGGAGTGTTTCTGAGGAGATCAGAGGAGGGCACTGATTTGGCGCTTAACCGTTTTCAAATGCAAGGGCTCCAGCTACACTCCTTAGTTTCCCTTAGGTCCACATAGGTTACTCTTGCACAAGTGCAAGAATGAATCATGCCTACCCATTTATTTCAGAAAAGAGTATATCCCTCAAGGCATTTGAAGTTGAGGAAGCCTGTGGAAAGTCCCCAAAAGAGTGGTTTTTCTTGGGAGGTCACCAGAGATCAAGGATGGAGAGCTGAGGGCCACATCTTCACATAGGAAGGGGCCACATGTGGAGGTGGGCGGGGCCAGAGACAAAAAGTGGGTGGAGGAATAATGTGACACTTAACCTTTGCTGGCTACATTCCAACCATGCAAATAACCAAGAGGTTTCTACACCTGCAGATATAGGCGACCAATAGGCATTGTCCCAGTTAAGCACTTGAGGGGATGCAAAAGGTTCTGGTAGGTAGGGGTTGTTACCTGGGGATAGGTCAGGACCTAAGGGAGGGTCCTGAGGGCCAGAAAGTGGCCTGGGGGGCACATTTAGCTGCGACAGATGTTCCTGGGGCTGCCATCAAGAGAAGAGTGTCATTCATTCAGTATTGCTGGAGTTGTCATAAAGCAGTACCTGCCCATAACATTTGCGGTAATTAATAAAGGCTCTGGGATTGTTTTCTTCTGGAGATGTCTGTTAAATACGGTGTCAATCCGGGTGAACTTGGGAGCTTGCAGCGGCTCAGACCTGCAACAGTGTCGGTCCATAGGCATTGCAGTGTCTCCAGATGTTAACCAAACCTCCTGCGTGCATAGCAGTGGGCAATGCGAGAGCCAAGAGAGAGGTCCTGAGCCTTCTTGGTGTCGATTCTAGTCACCCCCTTCCCAAAATTGGGAGAAAAATGAAAACTGCTGCAGAGAATTGGGCAGTTCATACAATTCACTGAGAAATTGTATTTTAAAACACACGCGGTTCTTGATTGGCACATAATTATAGGCAAAAAGGATAGTGGCAGCTGTGCAAAGGAGGACCTGAAGCCAATCTCATTTTGCCAGCACCCGAACAGTAATACTGTTTAATTCAGGTCCAGTGTATGTTTATAAAAATCACATGGGACAGCCCTATTAAGCTGGGACCGTACCACTTCAGAATGGAGATTAATTTTTGGTTGCTCCGGTTTCAGCCTAGGCTACTCCCTGGTTTTCTACTTTTCTAGGTGCATGGAATACGGTTCTGGTTTTTGCTTTAAAATCCTAGAATTGTAGAGTTGGAAGGGACCCTGAGGATCATCTAGTCCAACCCCCTGCAATGCAGGAATATGCAGCTGCCCCGTATGGGGATTGAACCGGTACCCTTTGCATTTTCAGCACGACGCTCTAACCAGCTGAGCTCTCCAGTCCTGCGATCCCAAATCTGCATTCTGAAATGACAGCCTTGGAGGTCAGAAATACTGCAACCAGGCTAGCGACACCCTTCTCTCCCCCCCCCAAGATAATCCATTAATGTCCCCATTGCAGCACCTTACAAAACTTCCTTTCCTTTAAAGAGGTTTGGTCTTCGGTGTGATCCTGTGCATGTCAAGTTTTATGTCCAGGGTTTACTCTCGGGTAAGATAGGGTGGAAGATCCACATACTCGGCCCCTTTCAGCTGCTGGCGATGAACAATTCATATTGGAGATAAATTGTTGGTACCACACAGCATGCATCGCCCCCCCCTTTCCCCTTCTTACAGCTTTTGTCACGTATAAAGGCAAGCATGCAAGCGAAGGAAGGAGCTCAAAGGTGTGTGTGCGCGAAATAATACAAAAGAAAAGGAGCTAAACAATGAAACTGAAGCTATTCCTTGCCTCTCCACTTTCATTGTGATAACACAAAAGAGAACTGCAGAAAGAAAGAAAAACGAGGCAGCTCTGAAAGAAGTAAATGGCAGAGAAAGATGGAAATCAGACAGAAGGCAACATTTGCTTTCAGAGAATAAGCTGCGTGAAACCAATATAGACACCTTGGCCCCTGTCCTTAGCAGGTGATATTATTGTCGTCTAGGGATCTGTACAGCTGGGCTGCATCACAGCAAACCTTTCAGTTATATGCATTGCAGGAGAATCGGCTTATCTAAAACAATCCGTTTGGGTTAATTTTGTGTGTGTTCCCTCCTGGGTCGATGGCTTCTCGTTTCGTTCAGTTTGCTTTGGTTTTGATTACTTTAGGACACTCCCTTGCTATTTTTTTGGCGGTGCTATTTTCCGTTTACAATACGCCTCTTTGGGTGCTCTTTTTTTCGGTCACGAACATCCCTACATATAAATTGCGGGGAGCGCAACGTAAATGGGGAACTAGTGAATTTGTAGCAAGAATCTCTGATCAGCAAGGGAGAAGGTCCATTCGTTTTGCTTGCTCTCCTTTTCCAATTGCACCCTGATCTGCAATGAGTCAGATGTGGATTTGCACCCGCATATGTGGGGCATCGAGGGACGCAGGTGGCGCTGTGGGTTAAACCACAGAGCCTAGGGCTTGCTGATCAGAAGGTCGGCGGTTCAAATCCCCGTGCCGGGGTAAGCTCCCGTTGCTCAGTCCCAGCTCCTGCCAACCTAGCAGTTTGAAAGCACATCAAAGTGCAAGTAGATAAATAGGTACCACTCCGGCAGGAAGGTAAATGGCGTTTCCATGCACTGCTCTGGTTCGCCAGAAGCAACTTAGTCATGCCGGCCACATGACCCGGAAGCTGTACACCAGCTCCCTCGGCCTGTAAAGCGAGATGAGCGCCGCAACCCCAGAGTCGGACACGACTGGACCTAATGGTCAGGGGTCCCTTTACCTTTACCTATGTGGGGCATCTTAGTTTTGAAATATTTTTACTCTGCCCTCCAGTGAAAAAGGGTTGCATCAGGTCGATAATCTGGAACTCTGGAGAGAACAGTAATGCAACGTGTATTGCTTGCTTCAAAATGCGGCGAGCTAGCCCTGTTGTGTTGGGGGACCCGTCTGCTCATTCTGCCAAGTGGAGCTGCGGACCTCTCTGCCCTAAAAGCACCACTGCCTAAATGTGACAGCACAAAAAGAAGGGATGAGGTGGGGAAAGGAAAACAAGACACATTTTGGGAGGCAGGGTTTATCAAAGAATCCAGCAGGAAGAGAGTGCTCAGAACTCCTGACTGCATTTCCTTGCTATTACAGTCCAGAAGAAAAGCTTTTAAGTATTTCCCACCTTCAGTAAAAACACATCTTTCTAAAAAAATAATCTCTTTCCCGCCTCCTCTTCTGACATGTGTTTAAAATTCCCTCATAAATCTGGGTGACTCACCTTGTGTGTCAGAGAATTGTTGCAGAAGAACAGTGGGAGGCGTGGAGGGGTGTGTGTGCGTGTGGAGTAACAAAAGGCCTTTTAGTGGAGTTTACAACTGGCAAGTTCACATTTTAATTTGAGAAAAGAACATTGTTTGCGCCTTGCTGCCACCTGCTGGCCGATCAAGTTCTGACACGTAATAAATTGGCAACAAGACAAAAGCTGGAGGTGAGGACCTTTTTTTGCATTCACATAGAAACCGGGGCCAAATCCAGAGCTATTCCTCTTCCTACCACACCTCCTGCTTTGCTACATATGCCAGGCCTTTGCTCCGATACAGCCGAACCGTTTCAAGTGTGGTTTCATGGTGAAAATCACCTGGAAGCTGCTTTGAGACCAAATAACCTAATAAAAGGAACAGGAGCCCCATCTCCAAAGCTCTGGGCAAACCAACCGTGTGATCAGTTTTTCTACAGGAAAATAGAAAGCACGAGTTGATGGAAGATTCAGAAGATTTTGGTTTTATTCCTTAATTTTTTGTAAAAATAAAAATGAGAGAATAACTTAAATGGGCAGGGAGCAAACAGTTGAGAGAATCTATTACAGGTTGTGCTGTAATGGGGAAGAAATCCATCTTAAGCGATGTTAAATCCAAAGAAATGGGTCAGCAACTAACATGAAATAGTACGACGAGAAAAAAAATCTCACAGACTATCTAAAGCTAGCAAGGGCAGAGATTTTTATTGCACCAATCTGCTGGTAAGGTTCCATGCCCCTTTCTGGCTAAACGGGAAAACTTGCAGGGCTGGGATAGAATCAAGGAAGGGACCACCAGGGTCATCTAGTCCAGCCCCCCAAATGCTCAGGGCTGTGGGTTCGAGCCCCACATTGGGCAAAAAATTCCTGAATAGCCTCAGCGTTCCTAAGGCATCTGCCTAGAGCAGACATCTCCAAACTAAGGCCCATGGGCTGGATACGGCCCAAGGGACTCAGTTATCTGGCCCGCGGCGACCCCCGCCACCCGCTCTTACTGGCATGGCACCGGAAATAGCTTGTGCGCACGTGTCATTTCCGGCACACATCCGGGTCCGAGAGTACCATGCACATGCGCACAAGCTATTTCAGGTGCTCCGTTGACCCGGAGGTGCGCCGAAAATAGCGTGCACGCACACGTATGGGCGCACGCTCCCCCGCCCTTCGCGCGATTGGCGCTGGAGGAACCAGCCCAAGGCTTGGTAAGTTTGCCGACCCCTGGCCTAGAGCTACATGATTTCCAAGTTTTTCCCGAACTTCCGAAAATTGACAAACTTGTGCCTTTTTCTCCTGAACTGGAGGAACACATCACTTACATGTGAAAAGATTTTTCCAGGCAGTGTTGGAGAACCTCAGGCCTAGCGGGACAAATGCAGGATTCTGCACCTCTGTGAGTGCACAGAAACATGAATTTGGAGTGGGGGGGGGCTGTAGCCTACATCTATCCATTGCTCTGCCTACTTTTACCCCAATCTTACTCATCACTTCCTTTGCCGTCTCCAAAAGGTTCCCCAGAGGGACCAATTCTATGTGTTTTCGCAGTGTCACTGATTTGAGACAAGCCTCGTGGACAGCAACTCGTCCAGAGAGGCGACTAGAGGCTTCCCCCGAGGCCGGGCGTTCTTGTGACCAACTCTGCATCGCAGGTTGAACTACCCTATCACACCTGAAGAGCAGGTGCCACAAAATCAGCCTCCCGGGTGGAAGCTCTTTGGAAGGGCATGAAGCCAGAATGGGGAAGCCTGCAGAGATGCAGCAGGGGCAGCCTGAACTGCGGCTGAATCTTTTCAGGCTCACGGGAACTCAATCCAGGTGCAGCCCTCGAAAGTGGCTTCAGGGCACGACTGCTGCTGGCCACTTTATGTTACTCTTTCTATCCACTGGCGATAGTCCTATATAACAAACTCTACAGAATACTCCATCTGCAAGAATGCTGGGGTTAGCAAAAATGTGTTATGTGAACATGTGAAACCGAGATCTCTGGCCCAGCTAGCTGTTTTCCTTGGTCTCTGAAAGGGGTATTTCCTGGGTCTGAAATCTAGTCCAGGGCATGTGCAGGATCCACTGGAGGGACAATGCCAGAGAACACCTGCCAAAGGGGCTCATTGCGGAGCAGGGTTTCCCAAACTTGGGTCTCCAGCTGTTTTTGGACTACAATTCCCAACATCCCTGACCTGCTCGCTAGGGATGATGTGAGTTGTAGTCCAAAAACTGCTGGAGACCAAAGTTTGGGGAAACCCTGTTGTAGAGCCTCTTTGAAGTCCACCTGCAGGTGTGGTTTGCATTCAAACTGCTCCTGCAAATTGGCAAAGCAGGGCTTGCTGACAGCAGCAATCGGCTCTGACAGTAAGTCCCACTTGCAAAAGAAAACACTTGTAAGCATGTCCGACTGTTCCTTTGAAGCTGCCTTCTTATCTGTACCTACCTCTGACATCTCATATGATTTCAGGTGGGGGAGTGCACTCAATTTAGTTTGCATTTTGCGGCAATGCACAGCCATGTCACCTGCCCCCTCCCCCACATGTTAACAGCCGTGCAGCCGAGTCCACGACACAACCCAGAGCAGGGCTTTCAGTCTGCCGATTCGTATTTCGCAAGAAGACAGAAAACACCTTCAGCGACAATGAAAGAGACGTTGAAATGAGCCCAGGAATTCACAGGCAAAAAAAACACATACAGGAGAAAGGGAGGGAGCTATTCAACTAGTATGGTGTCAATACTCTCTTGAGAGAGGTCAGGATCCGGCGCGTTTTGCGAATCCACGTGAGCTTGCGAGAGGGCGGTGCTCTTCGCCGGAGTCCAGCTGCTGCCGAGCAGCTGAAATTTAGGGGCTGCCGAGCCGCCGAGCCTCTGGCACCGGCCCAATTTGAAGTGTTTGCCTTTGTGGGTGTACATGTGCTCAAGTAGCTGGCTCTTCCGCAGGAACTTGTGGCCGCAGACCGCGCAGCTGATCTTCCTCTTCCGTGAAAAGGAAAAGTTGCAGTTCAGTTCCACGGGCTCAGAATCCTTGGAAACGAGAGACAGCTGGCCGATGGGCAGAGGCTCCAAGCTGCCGTGAGCAGGGTGCTCCAAGTGGCGCTCGTCCTCTTTCCGGAGGAAGGAGCCGAGCCGGTGGCTTTCCGCAGCCTCGTGGTTTTCGTGCAGGGGCTGCAGCTGGCCAAGGTCGCTGCTTTCCAGGATCGAGGCCGGCACCCCAAACGGCAACGACCCCGAGACATGCGTGAAGAGGTGTTCGCGCAAACTGCTCCGGGATTCGAAGTGCTCCCCGCAGTACTGGCATAAATGGACCTTGAGGTTCGTTCTAGAAAAGGCCGGGCCGCTGACATCCGGGGAGGACGAGGTGTGGCTCTGAGACACCACTTGTTCCGGGTCGCTCTTCTCCTGTTTTATAGTCACGGGAGGGTTCGGAAGCTCCTCTGCCGGCTTCACAGCCGCCGGGAGGGAAGGACGAGAAAGCTGCTGGTCCAAAGAGCCGTCGTCGAGCCCAATAGCCAAAGAGAGCTGCAGCTGGGGGTGATCGCTTTGGCTGGCCGTTCTGCTCCCGAGGCTCCTCGTCAAACTTTCCTTCGCCTGGAGGCCTTCCTTGACGGATTTGTGCGTGGTGGAGATCTGGATGCCGTACAGGTTCGAAGACTGCACGGACTCCGGCGAGAGCATCTGGTTCATTTCGACCGCCATGCGGGAAAGGTAGTCGGCGTGCAGGAAATGGATGCCTTCCTCCAGCCGGGTCTGGTTGACTATTTGTTTGGGTCCTTTCCCGGTGTACATTATATGCAGCAAGTAGCTGAATATGTCGGGTTGGATATCTGTTGGCTGGATCTTTATGCAGTCGCTGCTTGAAACAAAAGAGGAACGTTAGGGAAGCAGATTGCAGCGCAGCCGTTAAGAGTGAAGACAAACATAACAACGAAGAATCCAGCAGAACTTTAAAGACCGACACATTCACTGTGACATAAGAAGCTTTTGTAGATTTTAGTCCACTGCATTAGAAGTATGAAGTGCTATCCTAAGTTGGCATTTTTATATACACATGGGTGCAAAGAAAAAGATGTGTGAGCAATGAGGGGAATGAAATTAAATATATATATGTATACAAGCTGTCAATTATACCAGTGTTTTTCAACCACTGTTCCGCGGCACACTAGTGTGCCGCGAGATGTTGCCTGGTGTGCCGTGGGAAAAATCGAAAAATTACTTTATATATAGTCAATATAGGCACAGAGTTAAATTTTTTAACATTTTCTAATGGTGGTGTGCCTCGTGATTTTTTTCATGAAACAAGTGTGCCTTTGCCCAAAAAAGGTTGAAAAACACTGAATTATACTAAAGTTGAGAATGCACAAACAATAAGTACAGTGACCATCCACGAAGCAGTGCTGATGATAATGCAAATGTTCAGGCAATCGTAAGCCAAAACCAGGATTTACACCAGACTCCTCCTACCCTTGAGGAATAGCCAGAAGTCATAACATACTGTGCTTTTGAATAAACCGACGGCATGCAGAAATTTATGGAAGGGGAATTATACTGTGGTTTCTCCTAAGAACGAGTTATTCTTCATTTATTTATGTGATTCATTCGTTTCTTGGCTTTACAACTAAAAAAATACCCCACAATTGATTGCTTTTAGAATAACAAGAAGCTGAATATAAATTTTGAGAGGTGACATTTTTGGAAGCGGTCTAACACATTTCTCACTTCTTTCCTTTCATATTTGAGGCAATGTCTGTTCCAATTTCTTAATCTGTATTTTACTTCCTTTTCTAATGAATTAAAAATTTTAAAATACGGGTGCACCTTCTGGTTTCTAGGATCAAGTTATTTTTCTGAAAACCTACAGCAAGCTTAGTGATGGATGCAGACACACATCTGGTTGGCCACAATGAAAACAGGATGCTGGCCACAGGCCTGATTCAGCATGCTCTTCTTATGACACACTAACTGGCTTTTTAATCATGTTATTTATGATTGACAATGGCCTTGGGCTAGGCTGTAAAGGCTTGGATTTGGACTGGGCAGTGTTTAAAAGGGGGGAAATTCAATTTGTATTTAAGACAATGGATGAATGTAGCGCTGGATAAGCATAAATGTGGCATACTGAACTAAAACAATTACATTTTTTTTAAATGTAAGTATCCTGTCCATCTTACATAATGTTTCCTTTTATTACTCCTGACAAATGTAAGGGTCTGCACTTCGGCAGGAAGAACCAGATGCACAAATATAGGATGGGGAAAACTGGGTTTACTAGCAGTACATAGGAAACTGGTCCCATCACCTCCTGGCAAATAGAAGGGGAAGAAATGGAGGCAGTGAGAGATTTTACTTTCTTGGGCTCCATGATCACTGCAGATGGTGACAGCATCCTTGGGAGGAAAGCAATGACAAACCTAGACAGCATCTTAAAAAGCAGAGACATCACCTTGCCGACAAAGGTCCGTATAGTTAAAGCTATGGTTTTCCCAGTAGTAATGTATGGAAGTGAGAGCTGGAACATAAAGAAGGCTGATCGCCGAAGAATTGATGCTTTTGAATTATGGTGCTGGAGGAGACTCTTGAGAGTCCCATGGACTGCAAAAAGATCAAACTTATCCACCCTTAAAGAAATCAGCCCTGAGTGTTCACTGGAAGGACAGATCCTGAAGTTGAGGCTCCAATACTTTGGCCACCTCATGAGAAGAGAAGACTCCCTGGAAAAGACCCTGATGTTGGGAAAGATGGAGGGCACAAGGAGAAGGGGGCGACAGAGGATGAGATGGTTGGACCGTGTTCTCGAAGCGACTGGCATGAGTTTGGCCAAACTGCGAGAGGCAGTGAAGGATAGGCGTGCCTGGCATGCTCTGGTCCATGGGGTCACGAAGAGTCGGACACGACTGAACGACTGAACCACAACAACATGGGATATGGATCTAGAGGTCTTGGTGGACCACAAGCTTAACATGAGTCCACAGTGTGATGCAGAATAAAAAAAAAAGCTAATGCTATTCTAGGCTGCATCAACAGAAGTCTAGGGTCCAGATCATGGGAAGTAACAGTACCACTCTATTCTGCCTTGGTCAGACCACATCTGGATTACTGTGTCCAGTTCTGGGCACCAGAATTTAAGGAAGAAGTTGACAAGCTGGAACATGTACAGAGGAGAGTGACCAAGATGATCAAAGATCTGGAAACCAAGCCTTATGAGGAACTGGGTATGTTTAGCCTGCTAAATAGTAAACTGAGAGGAAATATCTGAAGTGCTGTCACATGGAGCAAGTTTGTTTTCTCCTGCTCTGGTGGGTAGGACCTGAACCAAAGGATTCAAGTTACAAGGTACGTTATATGATAAGCTAAAAGGCTTGGGGTTTTCGCCACAGGTTATGAGAAAGCCAGAGCAACAATTCGCCAATGAATATGGGATGTAGAATTTCAGCGTCATGTGAGATGAAGAAGAAGAAGAGAAGAAGAGTTTGGATTTGATATCCCGCTTTATCACTACCCGAAGGAGTCTCAAAGCGGCTAACATTCTCCTTTCCTTTCCTCCCCCACAACAAACACTCTGTGAGGTGAGTGGGGCTGAGAGACTTCAGAGAAGTGTGACTAGCCCAAGGTCACCCAGCAGCTGCATGTGGAGGAGCAGGGAAGCGAACCCGGTTCACCAGATTACGAGTCTACCGCTCTTAACCACTACACCACAGTGGCTCTCTCACATATGGGACCAGATGAATGAGCACCCAGCAATCAAAGACAATGGGGGAGGTTTTACCCCAGCAATATATCTGTCAAAACTACATATATCTAAATATAGACAGCCGTTCACCCTCGCTGGATTCAACGTGCTGCCATCTGCCTTATTGCAGGGCAGATATGTGGGAAACCATATGCAGAGCGAGTTTGCCCCTGTGGCTTGATAGAGGTGGAAACCGTCTCCCATTCTCCCATGTCTTGCTTCGATGCCCTTTTTATGAGAATATACGTTCGGTCTTTATTACCCGTTATACAGAAAATTCCAAGTGGATTTGAATCTCAGTGTGCTTAAAATCCCTGTTAGAGGACAAGAATCCAGAGATCACACCAAAGGTGGCCCAATTTTGCACGGCTGCCATAAAACACGGGGAACAAGCTGTGCAATTACAAAGACTAAGACCTCGGATGCAAACTCTAGATAATATTTTAGAGATTAAGACCTAAACCACATTTCTAATTGCTGCCATATTCGTACTGTTTATTGTTATAATTGATTGTTAATCCAAACCTAATTCTATTGCATTTTATGCTCGTTTAGTATGGTATGTAAAACTGGTCTGGGACGGTAATAAATTTCTATCTATCAAGTTACAAGGAAGGAGACTGTGATTAAACTTCAGGAAGAATTTTCTGACAGTAAGAGCTATTTGACAGTGGAACAGGCTGCCACAAGAGATGGTGGACTCTCCCTTCCTTGGAGGTTTTTAAGCAGAGGTTGGATGGCCGCCTGTCATATATAATCTAGTTGAGATTGGACGTGATGACCCTTAAGGTCCTTTCCAACTCTACAATTCTGATTCTGCCTCATGTTGGAGGCAGGTATAATATTTAAATCAGCTTCTTCGCTTCTCCCCTTTGCAGTTCCCATGATCCACAAACATTGCAGACACAATTCAAAGTGTTGGTGCTGACCTTTAAAGCCCTAAACAGCCTCGGTCCTGTATACCTGAAGGAGCGTCTCCACCCCCATCATTCAGCCCGGACACTGAGATCCAGCGCCGAGGGCCTTCTGGCGGTTCCCTCACTGTGAGAAGTGAGGTTACAGGGAACCAGACAGAGGGCCTTCTCGGTAGTGGCGCCCGCCCTGTGGAACGCCCTCCCATCAGAGGTCAAGGAGATAAACAACTACCTGACATTCAGAAAAAACCTGAAGGCAGCCCTTTTCAGGGAAGTTTTTAATGTGTGATATTTTAAATGTATTTTAATATTTGTTGGAAGCCGCCCAGAGTGGCTGGGGAGACCCAGCCAGATGTTGTTGTTGTTGTTGTTGTTGTTGTTGTTGTTGTCAAATGCTGGGAAGTCTTATGTGTGTGAGGGAGATATTCTGGAAGTTCTGAGAGCCTCCCCTTCCCAGAAAACAAGTTTGTGATTGCAGCCGTAATGCCCCAAAAGACATGCACTGCCTTACCTTGTCTGGTGAATGAATATCATCTTAAAATAGTTTGAGAAGGCGGCCAGGACGGCTCGGTGAGCTTTGAAGTAGACGTCTCCTATTGCCACAGTGCAGTCACAGAGAAAGCCAAATTCCCGTTGCATGTTCAGCTGCTGCAGAAGGATCAGGCTGTGGCTGGCAGTCTCCATAGTGTTTCTGCAGGACAAAACAAGAGCTCTTATGGGTGTTCAGGCTTCAGGCTTGTGAGATCTTAACTCTGTTGTTTTTTTGTTTTTGTTTTTTTTACTAAAATACCAAGATCTACCAGCTGGAGTCAGGTGCAAAAGAACTGTATAGTTGGAAGGGACCACAAGGCTCAACTACGCCACCCCCCTGCAATGCAGGAATGTTTTGCTCTAGACGGGAATCGAACCCCCAACCCTGTGATTAAGAGTCTCATCATGCTCCGCTGACTGAGCTATCCTAGGTCACACAGTTAAAATTAAAGAGCAAGGTGCCTCTGAGCATGTTCTGAGCCTAGGAATTCGTTTCCAGTGCAAGAACTGAACTAAAATCGCAGTCCTCTTGATTTCCCCAAACTCTCTTCATTTCACCCGTCTAGTTTAGGTGGAATAGTTGTTGCTAATGCAAGACAACTGAGGATCAGAAGCCCTTGCAGGTTTACTGCAAAACAGTCAGACATCTATCTGCAGATTTCCATCTACCTTCTGCCCACCCTGCCTGAGAAGGCATGCCCATTTCAGTGTAGCAAGAACTACAACTCCCATCATTCCTGACCACTGAGCAAGCATGATCCAGAATACTTGCTATTTCTGCCTGTGTTGGTTTTTTTTAAAATGCTAATAAGATTCAAGCCACTAAAACCACAAAACACACTGGGACTTAAAACAACAATATCTAAAATATGAGGCATCAGAATGCCAGAGGCATTAAACCAGCCTTTGCCAAACTTGTGCCTTCCAGATGTTTTGGACTACAACTCCCATCAGGCATAGGTTGGCCAAAGGCTGCATTACGGACCAGACGACAAGAGCCCTCTCTCCCCTCGTGTGGTTTCCAGCGACTTGTTTTCAGGGCTGCTGAAATGCCTTACCGAAGGTGCAATCTTAAAAAAAAAAAAAAAAGCATAATCATCCGGCTGCAACCTGCTAGCAACCGTGCACAACCTCGCACTCTCAGCGGCAAAGCATCCGCTTTGCAGCGCAGAAAATCAAGCAGGCTGGAAAGGGGGAACCCTCGCGCCCGAGAGACCCTGGAGAGCCGCTGCCAGCCAGTGCAGTCAATACTGCGCTAGCTGGACAGACCTGCACAAGGCGGCCAAGGTAGCGACCCGGCAGCCCCAAATCCCTGCGCGCTTCTGGCCCGGGGTGCCGCTGGCCTGCGCGCCTCCGGTCCCACATCTGGAGGCCACCCCCCCAAAAAACCCACCCTTGGTCGCCGCGCATGCCCATAGCAAGCCACGGAAATGCAAACGTGCCACACGCGCACGCGCGCGCACAGAAAGGCAGTCAAGGCCGGCGGTGCAGCAGGATCGGTTTCCTTGCTTGCAAATAGCTCGTCGGCTCCTGTTGCAGACGCGCGGCTGCAAAAGGCGAGGCGCAAGGAAGCCATCCCACCCCGGGCATCTATTCCTGGGTTCCCCCCCACACCCCTTCGACCGTCCCCTCCTCCGGTGGAAGAGGGGCTGCTCCCCATTGCACGGCGCTCCCCGACGCCACCCCGCACCCACACCACATCTCCGTCCCGTCCCGGGGGAAGCAAGTTGTAGCCTCCCGTCGGCTCCTGGCCCCCTTACCCCACAAGGCGGCGGGCCTCTCGGCGCGTGGAAGCGGCGGCTGCGCAGCGGCGGCAGAAACAAGGACGCGCGCGCGCGCGCTCACGTTGCTTCCCCCCTCCCCTCTCCTCCGGCCCGAAGAAGGGAGAGCACTGAGCAGAGGGAGGAAAGAAAAGGGGGCTGGGAAAGGGGCTGTGGCGCAAGGCGGCAGCTGCAAAGCCTCTGGATTGCCTGTCTTCCTCGCGCGCGGGAGCGCACCTTGGAGTCATTTCGACGGGGGGATTTCCGTTTTATTTAATGCATCATTCCCTGCCTCTCAGCGACGGCTCTCGGGAAGGTTGGAAAGCCGGCCTGCTCACATGGCAGTAAAAAAAAAGACACAACAGGGCAATGCTGTTGTATTCCCGGGACAGCTCAGCCAATAGAGCACGGAGACTCTTGATGTCAGGGTTGTGGGGTTGGACTAGAGGACCCTTGGGGTCCCTACCCTTCCAACTCTATTCTATTGTTTCAGGCTCCAAGATCAGCAGCTGGTTGGATGAGAGGCCCCTGCATTTGGTCTCTGGTGTGAATGCACGTCTGCACACATCTGGGAGCTGCACTGAGGTTCTGTGGAAGGTGCGCAGCCTGCCAGCCATATGAAGCACATGGCAAGCTTTATTTTGAAACTGTTGGCAACAGTTTATGGGGCGCTTCTGTTGTTTTTCCAGTTTGTATCTTTAACCCGGGGAGCAAAAACGCTTTCTTGGCTTCCAAATCAGTGGAGAAAAGCCTAATGCAGGATAAACAAATAACAGCCTGCAGCAGGCAGAGAAAAGCCTCTGGCAATGCATAATTGTGGGAAAGGGGAATGAGAAGCCATAATCCTTGGAATGAAAATATGTGGCTCTTACTTGATGTGGCAGCAATTGTCCTTGTGTCCTCCCGGCAACCTCCTGGATGGGTTTGGGTTTTTAAAAGAACTCAATTGGGGCTTAGATTATACCCTGAAACATGAACTGGGCCTTCAGCAGAACATCTGCAAACCTTGGTGTCTCCAGGTATTCAGGACAATTAAATAAAACACAGCATTTCTTCATGCTCTTTTATCTTTGGTTTGACCACACAGAAAAATGCCTTGCCAAGCCTTTTTTTTTTTTAACATTGTAGCTTCACTGAGTTTTTACACTTAAATGACTTAAGAAGAGCTGAAGTTGGTAGGATGGAGCTGTTACAGTTTTAGAGATATAATTATTCTACGCCAGGGGTAGGCAACCTAAGGCCCATGGGCCAGATGTGGCCCAATCACCTTCTCAATCCAGCCCGCGGACAGTCTGGGAATCAGTGTGTTTTTACATGAGTAGAATGTGTGCTTTTGTGTCAAATGCATCTCTGGGTTATTTGTGGGGCATAAGAATTTGTTCAACCCCCCCCAAAATATATATATATATATATATAGTCTGGCCCACCACATGGTCTGAGGGATGGTGGACTGGCCCACCACGGCTGAAAAAGGTGGCTGACCCCTGTTCTACGCTGTAGAGACTCTTTTCCCTGCTTACACTTCTGCTGTTAAGTATCTTAACAGTGAATTGTATAGATCATTTGCAAGAGAATGTGGTTAGTCCCAGCCAGCTTAGAGAGACACATGGCAATTTCACATGTTTAGGGAAATTCTGTAAGAAGGGGTAGAGAGGTCGAATTTTGATAAGAGGGGCATGTGAATGGAGGAATGGCAGAGTCCAGAGAATGAAGGCTTTATTGCTTGGTTTTAACAACTGCTGTAGAAGCTAGGCCCAAATCCATCCAAACAAGGGAGGGGGGATGGGGCCAGGTTAAGCAACTGGTGCAGAGAAGGAAGGTTGGTTTGGTGCTGGGGTGGGAAAAATTTAACACACACGCAAACCAAGCCACAAAGTGTCATGCACTTTTAGACTCCACCTGCATTGCAGGAAACATCTGGAGGAGAGGTGGGTTAAGGTATCCTTTTTACTTGCTAAGTTCCGAAAGTGTTCAAGATGGTGTGGTGCACACAGTTCTGGTGCTTTGCATGTGGGCTCGTGGGGGATGAGACGCTGTGTTATCAGGCTTTGCAGGGATCAAAGGAGCTGAAAATGTTACCTTGAAGCTGCAGAGATCCAGTTGGTATCCTCTAGTTAATTGGGCATGAGTTGTTGTTGTTGTTGTTATTTGTATACCAGCTTATACCCGCAGGTCTCAGGGTGGTTCACAAGATAAAATCGCAAAATAAAAACATAAAAGTACAGAATAAAAAACAACAACCCACAACACATTTTAAAAGGGCATTGGATGTCAATCAGCCAAAGGCCTGGTTTAAAGAGAAACAGTTTTGCCTAGCACCTAAAGGTGTATAAGCAAGTCACCAGGTCAGCCTCTTTGGAGAGAGCATGCCACAAACGGGGAGCCACTGCAGAAAAGGTCCATTCTCATGTTGCCACCCCCTGGACCTCTTGTGGAGGAAGCCCATGAAGAATGGTATCAGAAGGTGATCTCAAGGTCCAGGTAGGTTCATATGGAGAGAGGCGGTCCTTATAGTAGACAAGAGTGTTGGATTAACACAGGTTGTAAAGGTTGTTCTCTGAGGTTAAGGGGCAGTGGGGAGGACCTCCATGGATATTAATTAATTAACATACTGCTTAATTGTCACTGTGGCTTTTATATAAGTATGAAACCAATTACAAAAATATACATAAGCACGCTGAGCTTCTTGGGAGGGTGAGATAAATATATATATATAACAAAACACTCTGCTTTTGTGGCCCCCAAATTCCCTGTCCCCCCACACCATGGAGCACTTGGTAACTGCTGAGGGTGTCGGCCAACAACTTTCTATTTTGTCATGCACTGAGCTAGATGCTGCTGCTTTACTACACGTGTAGAAGAGACTCAGAAGCAGGCATAGAATCGTAGAGTTGGACCCGGAGGATCATTCTAAGTCCAACCCCCTACAATGCAGGAATATACAGCTGTCCCGTACAGGGATTGAACCTGCAACCTCTGCATCCTCAGCACCACACTCTTACCAGCAGAGCTATCATACACACAAGGTGGTGGTCTGCAGCCAGCTACATTTCTTTGGTCAACCCATAAAAAGGTGGAGCTGCTGTTTTGATAGACTACAGACGTACCTCGGGTTACGTACGCTTCGGGTTGTGTACTTTTCAGGTTACAAACTCCCGTAACCCGGAAGTGTTTCCCGTTGCGCATGCGATCTGCACATGCGAATTAGCGTTCTGCACGCTTCGCGCATGTGCAAAGCACGTTTTTCAAGTTACGTACGTTTCGGGTTATGTACAGCAACCCGGAACGAATTGGGTACGTAACCCGAGGTACCACTGTATAACAAGAGGAAGCTCAGAAGTTGGCTGTGCAAAAATAAAGATTAAAATGTTATCATGCAGAGTGCTCCTGGTCAGGGTTTCAGTCAGTTCCATTTCCCCTCCACAACATGTCCCCTTCCACAACAGTCGTCCAGCATTCCAAGATGAACGCTCAGGCTTTGGTGGTCTCGGTCGTCGTCGTCCCCCCCCCCCCGGCAAAAAAGATTTCGTGTACTTCTGGAAACCTTGGGTCCCCCCCCCCATCTACTGACACCTCCCCTTGTGGGTGGTGCTATTTTGGCTCCAAAGGGCTGCACATTCGGAGCATGACTTCACTATTCAAATACATCATGCACAAAAATATCCAACTGAAAGCAGCATTGCTCTTCCTGGAAGGTCTGCAGGCATAGTCTTTCTCTCCTCGCATACTTTTACGCTATTTTTTGGCTTAGTACACTTCCACATCCCCCCCTTTCTTCCGTTGTGGAACCCAAGGGAGCAGGCACACACTCAGGGGTCCCGGGTACAAAACCATGGCATCTCCAGGGAGGGCTGGGAATGTCACCTTGCCCGAAACCCTGGAGTGGCGCTACCAGTCATTGAGGGCAAAACTTGGGCCACTGGTCTGACTTGGGATAAGGCAGCTTCCTACATTCCTAAGGCACAGAGAGTAAGTCGGCATCAAGTGTTCTGTCGCTCCCACAATCTCTTGCAATCCCCATAATAATATTATTTATGCGTTTTCAAATTAAATTTATATGCCGCCCTTCATCCAAAGAGCACCTGGTGTATGTGTGTTACGGTATACTGTTATTGGACGCCCAACTCCCATCCTCCCCAGTCAGGATGGCCAGGAATCAAGGATGATAGGAATTGTAGTCCAGAAGCATCTCATTACACTAGACATCCTGTCTGAGGCAGAAAAGCCAGGCAAAAGCAACCATGAGATTACTTGTCAGGCTCTAGGCAGGCTTTGGTGGTAGGGAGAAGTGGATGGAGCAAGTGGCACTGCCTCTAAAATCCAAACATGCCAAAATGGGCCAAAATAAGTTGGTAATTCTCCTTACCGACACCCCACCCATGAAAAGCTCCCCAGTCAATCCAACCCCAGCTAGGGGCAGTGGCAAACCTACGTTTTTGGGGGGGCCCTGAAGCTCCAACTGTTATGGGGACCCCTTTGCAAGCAGCGAGGTATGGGTAACCGCTGTTAGCTTCTTTAAAGGGGTTGTTCCACAACAGATCACCACTTAACTGCTACATCTCAAAATTTTGATTAAAATTGCTGTACTAGATTATCTCACCCGTATGATGCAAATTAAAAATTCCTATGCCTTACTGTTCTCGAGTTATGGGGAGGGGATAAAAATTAAGGAGATGCATCATAGAATGATGAAATTGAGTCTACTAGAGCGCCCCCCCTTTAAAAAGCAATGTGCACCAAAAATCGCTTTTGGGGCCCCTCCAGGATTAGGGGCCCTGAAGTTTAAGGTGCATCATTCCTGCACTGCAGGGGGTTGGATTAAATTACTCTTGGGGTCCCTTCCAGCTCTACAATTCTAATAGCAGATCCACCCTGGCTGGGGGGCGGGGTGCCTTTGAAGGCCTGTCCCGCCCCCCACTGCACAGCCTGGCATAGACATTCTGGTCTTGGGCACTCCGGCGGAGGACCCCCGCCCCACCAAAGACGGGGAATGAATGGGGCCGTGCAGGATAACGCAGAGCAGGAAGATGCGCCGGGAGGGGGGGGGCGACCGCTGCGCCCTGGCCGCACCCGCCGCCGCCAGCAGGGCCCGGCGCCGCTCGCTGGCCGCCAGCCGGGGGGAGGGGTCCGGCGGCTCCGTGCGGTCGCGGCGGAGCCGGAGCGGCTTCTGCTGCAACAGAGCAGGGGCGGCAGCAAGGGAAGCAGCAGCAGCAGCAGGCGCGGCCGGGGGCGGAAGTCCTTTGTTGCTGCAGCCGGAGGAGGCGGCCGCGGCGCCGGGAGAGCAGCTGGCCGCCCCTCGAGCCCCCGCGCGGCGCGCCTGCCTCGTCCTCCCGGATCCCCCCCGCACCCTGCATCGGCCTCGGGTAAGTGGGGCGCGGGGCGCAACCACGGCGGCACAGCGCTCGCGTCCCCGGGTAGAACTTGCGCAGGCCGCGGGAGTCGACAGCCTCCCTCGGTGGCGCAGCGCCGGAGCGCGCGGAGAGAGGCGCGCTGCAGCCGGGCCGAGGCCTCCGGCCTGAGAGAAGCCGAGCGCAGCGCGATCGCGGAAGGGCAGCGCCCGATCGCAGGCGGAGAAGCGCGCTCGGGCAGCCGCCCTTGCGTGCGCCCGTGGCTGGAGAGGCTGGTTCCGTCCTCGTCTCTCTCTCTCCCTGCGCGCGCTCCGGAGAGGGAAAGGCGGCGCTAGCTGGCGCGCCCGGCCTTGGCTGCATCGGGGCTTCCCGGCCGAGGCCTCTAGAGTTGCTTCCCCGCCCTGCCCCGCTGGAGCCATGTGGCTTGCGCCCTGCGCCGCCATCGGCGCTCTCCTTGGGGGAGAGGGGAGGGCGAGAGGCGAGGCGAGGCGGCAGGGCGCCCCTGGCGGCGCAGCTCCTTCTGCTGCGCGGACGATCGGCAAAACTTGGGTCCGGGGATCGGGAGCGGCGGGGGAAATCGAGGCAGTGCCGTGGATCCGGGAGATCCATCTGCTCTCTTAAACCCGAGGTCCCACGGCATATCGTCCGGCGCTGGAATGGGCTGTAACTTTTCATACCAAGTGGGCCGCAAAAGTACTTGGACACGAACCCCAGACCGGGTGGTGGGTGACGAAGCTAAAATTTGACACCTCCCCCCAGCTCTCATGCTGCCTTACCAAAGGAAGAGGCATGAGGCTCTGGCAGGACCCTAGAGCCCTCCTACCTCCTTCCCCAAGCTGGGAAAATGCGAACTAGGCTTTGGGAAGATGGGCACCTCCTTCCCAATGCCAAGAGCCTGGCTTATCTGGTTTTGGGAAGGCAGTACAAGGGCTGGGGTAAGGCGTCAGATGTTGCCAAAGGCCACCAAAACACTGAGGACTACTGGACCCCCCTGATCTAGACTCTTTTCAGCTTTGGTGATTGTGCAAGGCCTGCGGTTCACAAGTCACAGTTTCCCCCCCTGCTCTTGGAATCAGTGAATTGGAAGGGATCCTGAGGATCATCTAGGCCAACCCCCTGCAGTGCAGGAATATGCAGCTGTCCCATGTGGGGATCGAACCTGCAACCTTGGCATTATCAGCACCACGCTCTAACCAGCCAAGCTATCCAGGCTCTGAATATGGCCTACCTTAAAAACCATGGCCCTTTAGGATACCCTGCTGTGAGTAGTCCTTGAACTGCTGGCTTCTCACTTTGCTCCAAACTGCCCCGAGATTTGTGGCTGTAAATTTATAGGTATGTTTCTGCTCTACCCCACGCTCCAGTTTCTTCTAAATTTGCTTCACTCTCCAGTGCTGAGGCTTATCAGTTGTCAAAGATAACTTAGGATTGGTTTGGTTTTTAAATGTTCCTATAGCAGCGGCGCAAGTTGGGAAGTTCAGAATGTATAAAACCTGTTCTCAAGTGTCACCAGCCTCTGAAAAAGGGGTACTTGGGAAAGGACACCCCTTCTTCCAGGCGTGCTCTTATACTAAAGCCTCATACTTTAGTGGTGGAACACATGCTATGCATGCAGAAGATCTCAGGTTCAATCCAGTACTCAAAATTTGCCAGGCATATTTTGCACCTGACTTATTGGCCAGCTGCAACCAACTGAAGATGCCTGGGTGCCAGGATGGCGCCTGACATCTCCATCATCTGGAGTTGCATGCCTGGGTATCCTTGGTTCCTGATTTGCACACACTAATAACCCATCCTGTGGAAGTCTTATCTGCTAAATTTTATCTGCACAATCACAAAGAATTTCAGGAACCAAAAAGTCATATTGAAAAATACGACTTTCGAGCTGTCTGCCCCAAAAATGGCAACTAGGCATTCCGTTTGGTGACTTTAACCCTGATTTAAGGAGCACCTAGATTATATATTTGAGTTTCTAACACGGGTTCAATTCTTCCCTAGCACCACCTGTTACAGTATTTGGCTATTTGGATGGATAGTCTAATGTGCCATAAGGTGACTTCCTGTGTCCATCCATGTATTTTTCACAGGCCCCTTGTTCAGAATAGTATTGCGCTGACTTGGTCGCCTGTGGTGAGCAGGAGTTTACTGCAGGTGACCAGACAAGGAAGCTTTTTCATGGTCTTATTCTCAACAATGCAGGAGCAGAATCTGACATTGTGAGAAATCTTAGGGTCATAGGAAGCTTCCTCCTACAGAGGCAGACCATTGGTCCATTTAGCTTAGTATTGTCCACACTTAGTGGCAGCAACTGTCTGGGGTTTGAAGCAGGAGTGCTGCCCTGCTATGTCTGGAGATGCCTGGGATTGACCTAGGACACTTTTGCATGCTAAAAGTGTACCACCAAACCAATAATCATAGAGTTGGAAGAGACCACAAGGGCCACCCAACGTTACCAGACTCCATGCATCTATGGTTAAAGTAATTATCTGGAACTGCCATCAGACGTGACACTAACAAGAAAACTGCACGCCCTGCATTATTTCCTGTCGCCTCCCTATTGGAAGAACTGATCCTTGGAATCTAAGGAATCCCTATTGGAAGAACTGATCCTTGGAATCTAAGGAAGCCTTGCACAGTTGGGCTAGACCAGGCATGTCCAAAGTCCATTTCGGAGGCCTAATCTGGGCCCTATGGCAGTTTATTTCCTGGGGGTAAAATCCTAAAAAAAGCTCAACAACTTTCCTCGGCCCTTTGGCCGGCCCTTACAGCGTTTCACTTCATCAAATCTGGCCCTCTTTGAAAAAAGTTTGGACACCGCTGGGCTAGACCTTTAGTAAGATAGCGCAAAATAAAGAGCCAGCTTTTGAGTTGTCCAGGGCTCTTGGTCAGGCTTGATGTTGAACACAGCCATGGGGTTGGTGGAGAGAAAAGCTGCCTTGATTCTTAAGCCACAAAAACCTGCATTTAGCCAGACTCCACTGTGCTCCATCTCAAGTGCAGCGCAGGAAGAGAGATGGGTCTTGCAATGCAATTCTTGCATGTCTGCTCACTGCTCTCCCTGAGTTCAATGGTTCTTGCTCCCATGCCTATTAGGACTGCAGGTGGCACAGACATGCACTAGCTTGCTCTGGTAATTGGATTAGCTCCACTGGCTGCTGCGTAGGTTTCAGACTGCACTTAGCAACACGGGGACAAAGACAAGCCGGGGTGGTTTAGTGGTTAGAATGTCAGGCAGGCTAGGACCTGGGAGACCGGGGTTCAAATCCACACTCAGACGTGAAGGTCACTGGGCGCAGGCACTGTCTCTCAGCCTAACCTACCTTGCAGGGTTGTTGTAGTGGCTGGGGATGGAAAAGAACCAAGTAGGCCATCTTGAGCTCCTTGGAGGAAAGGTGGCGTATAGATGTAATTTGCACAGATGGCACTTTGGTAGCCAGTCCTCAATGTTTTAAAATGCCTTCGGCGAGGCGGGCATGAAGCACGCTGGACTAGTAACTTGGGAAGATCGGCATCATCTACAGTGGCTGGCAATGGCTCTCCGGGATTTCAAGCGAGAGCTTTCTCCAGCCTTATCAGGAGACGCCAGAGATTGAACCTGGGACCTTCTGCATGCAAGGCAGGTGTTCTGCCCCTGAGCTACGGGGAAGAAACCAGGGGGCTCCAGGAGTCTGCAGTTGAGGGGTGAGCCTCAGCAGGTTCCCTGCCACCCATGCCGAAAAGCAAACCACTTTTTGGCTGCGAGAATGAAATGTTTCCCCCCTTCTTAATCCTGCGGCTCAGAAGTTTGGGAATGACATTCCTCTCGAAACAACCGAGCCCCCGTTACCCAGGCCTCCCCAGTCACAGAAAATCACTCTCTCTCTCTCTCTCTCTCTCTCTCTCTCTCTCTCTCTCTCTCTCTCTTTCTCTCTCTCTCCAGAATTACTCTTGGCTTAATTTGCTCGGAAACATTCTGTTAGTTGGTCTCCAACCAACTAATATTTGTTTTGTTTTATTTTTGTCCCTTTTGGGCAATGCGAGCCTGGGAAACCTCTCTTAGTGCTGCCTTAGTGCTTTCAGCCAGCCGGTGTCATGACGCTTAGGGAATTGTGCAAATAACGTGGCAGAATTTCTTCTTCTTCTTCTTCTTCTTCTTCTTCTTCTTCTTCTTCTTCTTCTTCATTTCAAAGAGACGCTCTTCTTGCATTAGTGGGCGGAGAGGTGGGCGGACGAGAATGGAGGACAAGTTGCCGAAGCAGGAAGCCAGCGTGTGCCTGCCCGGCTGATAGATAAACTTGCGCGAAGACCGCTTTGCATCTCCCTGTTAAGTTTCTCGGAGGCAGAATCTGTTCCCCCCTGCATGCTTTCTCACCGCATTGTGTGTGTGTGTGTGTGTGTGTGCGTGCAATCATGCTTTCGCCCGTTGCTGCTGCTCCGTCGGACTGTTTGTTGCAAACCAATATAGCCGGTGATGTCATGAGCAGCATGTGAACTGGAGCTCTCGCTGCTTAGGCAACCGCTCCTGTGGAAGGGAAAACAGGAGGAGATGCTGGGAGTCTTCCTTGGCTTGGAGGCATTGCTCGCCTCTGCTGCATTTCCTGCATTAAGGCCCCTCTCTCCGCCCCATTTGCAGTTCATTTCAAGTTTATTTATTTTTTCAGTGCTCTATAGCAAAAGCCTCACACTCGCTCATCGTGGTCTGGGAAGGAGTGCCGCCCCAGCTACAGCTGGCTCACGTTAGGAGGGTGTCGGAAGGATGCGGAAAGGATGGTGATAACAAAGTTTAGGAAGCGAGTCGGGTGAAGCGAAGCTGCAGGAATTGGGTAGGTTTGGTGGCTCAGATCGGGGAAGGGCGCAGCGGCAGTGCATCCGTCAACTTTGCATGACATAGATCACAAATTCAGGCCCGGGAGAGAAACTCCTGCTTGAAGAGCTGCTGCTGGTCAGTGTATACATAACGCTCTAGACCAGGGGTCCCCCAACTAAGGTCCGGGGGCCGGATGCGGACCAATCGCCTTCTAAATGCGGCTCGCGGACAGTACGGGAATCAGTGTGTTTTTACATGAGTAGAATGTGTCCTTTTATTTAAAATGCATCTCTGGGTTATTTGTGGGGCCTGCCTGAAGTTTTTACATTCATAGAATGTGTGCTTTTATTTAAAATGCATCTCTGGGTTATTTGTGGGGCATAGGAATTCATTCATTCCCCCCCCCCAAAAAAAAATATAGTCCGGCCCCCCACAAGGTCTGAGGGATAGTGGACCGGCCCCCTGCTGAAAAAGTTTGCTGACCCCCTGCTCTAGACAAATCGATGGTCTGGCTTGGGTTTAAGGCAGTTCCTTGCATCCCTTCGTGATTCCTCAAGCCATGCCAGCACCTGTGGCAAGAGGCATGTTGTCCTGAGCCACCCACCCAGAGCTCCTCGTTTTCTCTTCTTCTGGCACACTTGGGAGAGGCTGTCCTCTAGGTGGAGGTTTGAGATGTTGTGTGGATGTTGGTTGATGCATGAAGCATCCTGCGCTGAAGAGGAATGCTGAGCTTGCACGATGCAGGTGTTTTGATCTTCCCGTGGGTCTTGTTTGTCTGTAAGGATGTAAAAGCAGCTGTGGGGCGGGGGGAGAGGAAGAGTTGGGTAGGCATGGGGCAGCAGCCCTTTCCTCCCACCTTGCATTCCTGATCGAATGCCTTGCCCCCCGGACATCCAGCTTGCAGATGCAGGAACCTGCATTTTTCTTTTTCTTTGCACCTTTGGAGAAATGCTTTAGACCAGGGGTCAGCAAACTTTTTCAGCAGGGGGCTGGTCCACTGACCCTCAGACCTTGTGGGGGGCCGGACTATATTTTCAAAAAACAACAACAACAACCACAAATTCCTATGCCCACAAATAACCCATTTTAAATAAAAGGACACATTCTACTCATGTAAAAACACACTGATTCCTGGACCGTCCGCGGGCCGGATTGAGAAGGCGATTGGGCCAAATCTGGCCCCCGGGCCTTAGTTTGCCTACCCATGCTTTAGACGAGGAAAGCAGTGTGGAAGTAAAGAGTTAAACGCGCACAGGCTCCCTCTTGCTACTGCCTTGATTGGGATCAGTGCCTCCCTATTCCTGGCAGCTGCTTTTGAACTTTCTGGAAATCTGACCAGGGATCTTCCATGTCTCCTTTGGCCCTAAAAGCCTGAGCTACAAATCAGGACGTCTGTGATTAAACTCTGGCCCCAGCCACAAACTCATTATACGTGGCTTTTTGCCTGTTAGCCTCAGTCCGTTACACTCACCCACCTCTTAACCCCCCCCCCTTCACAGATGCCTCAATGTGTTTTAAAGATTACAAGACAGGAACACCTATTGAGTGCTTTGCACACTGTATAAATGCTATGCATTATTCAGGAGGTTGTGGGCTCTCCTTCATCAGAGGTTTTTAAGCAGATATTGGGGATGCTTCAGTTGAAATGCCTGCATTGCAGGGGATTGGACTAGATGACCCTCGGGGTCCCTTCCAACTCTACAATTCTGTGATTCTATGATCCCTAGACATAAATGGGAGATTTTGTGGGGGAATGGATGAGCAACGTGCAGCTGAAGTGCCTTGCTGGTTGCACTCCAGAGACCTGGGTTCATTTGCCCATTGAGCTATGAAGCTTCCTGGGTTCCCTTGGGCCATTATTGTATCTTAATTATTATTCTTAACTAATTGACATAGGAATACCCTTTTACAATACGTCTAGAGGAGGTTGACAGACACCACCATACTAACAGCTAGAAACCGTTTTCAAAACGGTACAAAAACAACTGGAGAAGATACAAAATGAACACCTAAAGCAGAGACTTTTTTCATTCATCTGGGAAAGCTGTCTTCGGTTGTTTTTGGAAAGTACAGATAGTGGGAACCTGTTTTATCTCAATAGGAATGCTGTTCAGGGACAGCCTTACTGAAGGCTCTGCTGCAAGTTCCCATTCAGTCTTCCTTAACCTAACCTTCCTTACAGGGTTGTTGTGATAATAAAAAGAAATACCACCGTCCCCATAGTGCACTGTCCTGCAAGTGTGTGTGTGTGTGTGTGTAAATAAACTGTAAAAGTGATGGCAATGTTTCTCTTGCACATCTCATAGAATATGCCTTATGAACAATTGGAACTTAGGATTTTGCAATGTATTGGAAGCCATTGGTATCTCGCTAAAAAGGCATACTTGAAGTCATAAGTCTTTGACTGCAGTTAACTCAGGCTAGAGATAAAAGAAGGCAGGGGAGATAAGTATGCAGTTTGGAAGAGAGTTTGTTTTGGCTGCAGGAAACCCTGGTCATATCCCCACTCAGCCATGAAGCTCCACTGAGCGGTTTCCTTGTCCGTCTGTCTTCCTGTCCTTCTCCCTCCCTCTATTTCCTGCCTGCCTTCTTGTGAGAATGAAATGAGGCAACCTCCATGAAAAGCTGCTCTGAACTCTTTGGAGGAAGATTGGGATACGGATATTTGCAAAAAAGGGAACACTGTGTGCTACCACCCCCTAGAAGCAAGTTTGCTTAAAAAGATCTCCATCGTGTTGTATTCGTTGCTCAAAAGGATGGTGGCAATTTGCTCCACATGTTGAGCTGCTGCTGTTGACGTATGTGAGCTGGCAACTGGTTTCCTGAGGCTAGAGAACCATCTCCCTGTCGCCCAAGAGGAAAGCTTTTGTAGTTGTAGTTGTCTACACTGGCTGGCAGCAGCAGCAGCTCTCCAGGGTTTCTGGTGGAGCAGCTCTCCCAATCCTACCTGGAGGTGTTGGGGGTTGAACCTGGAACCTTCTGCATGCCAAGCAGATGAACAACCTGTTTGTGACATAGAGCCCCTGTCTAGAAACATCCATAGTTGCAAGGTGACTGGTCCATCATATTCTGCATTGGGGAGGGAAATCATTACACCTTAGCAGTGCTTTGGAGGGTAGACTCGAACCAATGGCTTCAAGTTACAAGAAAGGAGATGTTGACTAAACATTAGGAGGAACTTTCTGACAATATGAGCTGTGGAACAGTCTCCCTTGGGAGGTGATATACTCTCTCCTTGGAGCTTTTTAAGCAGAGGTTGGATGGGCATCTGTCATGGATGTTTTAGTTGAGATTCCTGCATTGCAGGCCGTTGGACTATCAGGGGTGCACAACCTGTGGCCCTCCAGGTGTTGTTGGACTACACCTCCCATCATCCCTGATCACTGACTGTGCTGTCTGGGACTGATGGATGTTGTAGTCCAGAAACATCTGAAGGGTGCGCCCCTGGACTAGATGATTCTCGGGGTCCCTTCCAACTCTACAATTCTGTGATTCTATCATTCCTGCTCCTTTTAATTCTTCTTGCTAGTGTTAGTATATTGATGATTGCTATGCTTTTGACTCCATAGGCATTCCTTTTGTAAATCGCCTATTTCTGCATTGCATGGCAAATAATAATAATAATAATAATAATAAATAATATGCAGACTTTTAACCACTGTGGATCCATTTGCCAGGCCTCATAAAAGGCCCTTCTCAGCAATCCTGTTTTGCAACAGCATTATTAGGAATCCAGCATATTTGCCGTAGCTCTGTCCCACTTTTGGCAGCAAGCCTGCCTATTTTTGGAGACTATGGAGCGATCACATTGTGGTATGGTGGAGCTCCAGCCTCTCAGTAACAAACTCCTCACATGCTTGTTTGGCAGATCTTGGGTTGGGGGAAATGTGAAAACTGGCAAATGGTTTTCTTTAGCAAAAGGGGCTAAGGACCGCAACGCACAAGTAAAGTTGCCCCGTCTCCTAATCATGATTAGGAACACCCCACCAGGATCATATTCTCTTTCCCTGCCCGCTCCAGCAAATTTGCTCTTCTTTGCGTGATCAGAGTTAACATGACATGTGCATTCATCTTAATTCTAACCAAGTTCTATTCATGGCTACAAACCTGCGTGCTTTGCCAACGATAGTTAGCTCTGCAAGGGGAAGGCAAGGAGGATGCACATGAAAGAGGGAAAGCAGAACATGATCCTGTGAACATGAAGAGGGAGAAGCAAGCTGCTAGGGCACTTGGGATCGCCTTACTATGCTTAGGGATTTCCTTAAAGAAATCGGTATTTTTCCATGAGCCCTTAGAAAGCAGGTCTTCACTGTTTGCAGCCCATGATGGTTTCAGCAATCTGTTTCTAATATGTCCTAAAATGAGCATTAGGCTTTTAAATAGTTCCTGCATGGTCAAACAGGCACAGAGAATGGGAAAATCCTAAATGAGACACGGATTCGTTTTCACCACAGTCCCAAACAAGGACAAAATATGTTGGTGGTTGTTGACATCCATATGTCTCGGAAGATAGTGCAGTGATGGCCAAACTTGGCCCTCCAGCTGCTTTGGGACTACAACTCCCATCATCCCTAGCTAACAGGACCAGTGGTCAGGGATGATGGGAATTGTAGTCCCAAAACAGCTGGAGGGCTAAGTTTGGCCATCACTGTAGTAGAGGAATGTGCCTTTGGGTCACCCATGATTGCTAGATGCACCCTAGCCTAGGGTCTCATTTAGGCAGTAGCATCTGTTGCTCCTGGTTCAGTTCCATAATGGACAAATAATTTTTTTCCCTTCCAGTAGCACCTTAGAGACCAACTGAGTTTGTTATTGGTATGAGCTTTCGTGTGCATGCACACTTCTTCAGATAATGGACAAATGAATGTGCAGGAAGCTGCTATGGGAAGAGGCAATTATCACACACACACACACACACAGAGAGAGAGAGACAGACAGACAGACAGACAGACAGACTCTGGGTGATTTGGATGGGCAGGCGCTAGATCAGTTTGCATCATTCTCTGCCTCTACAGTAATGTTATTCACCCCCCCCCAAAAAAATATGGGAGTGGTTGAATGACCCCATAGCATTTCTCAGCCAAGCAGCAAAGCCAAATCACATTTCCAAGTGTCTGCTGTTAACAGAAGCTGAAACATATTGCGTGCACTGCAAATGCAGCATATGTGGCCTTTCTGCAATATGCAGAGCTGAATTAACAACCATCGTCCTAAATATCGTACGGTGCAGTTTGAAGATTCTACCGTGGAGAATTGAGTCGTTGTCCTCCCCCCCGGTCCTTTTAAAGCCTTCACAGCTGAAAACTCGGTACTTTTTGTCACATGACGGGAGTGGCAATGATATGAGGTCATTAAAACCAAAATGCAGCCCGCTTAGCAAGAAAAACAGGATGGCTACAAATCTCTGCAATGTGCTTTTTGAGTAGGTGAGCACACCTGCCCTGGGCTGCACTGGGGCAAGCGTTTCACCACAACTTTACTGCTTATATTACCTCAGGAAGTGGCCCTTGTTTCATAGAGGGTGGACATTAATGGAAGCCCACCAACTCCTGTGACTGGTAACCAGGATGAGGCCTTGGGATTGGACCGGCCAGGCAAAATACTAGAAACTGGGTCTTTTTGACTTGCATAATTAGCACAGCATAATATCTTGCCTGCTTCACTCCAATTCCCACTGCAGCACATAATACCCTTTTGCTGTAATTCTGAACACAATTCCTTGGAAATAAGAGCCCGGCAAGATGTTATTCCTAGTGTGCTTTTAGACACCGCATTGCCCTTGGACCTTCTGTTCCATGCTCTGCCCCTCCCAATTTTATTTTATTTTAATTACATATTGGCAGTGGCTGGGAGGATGGATGGATTTTACCAAGACAACTGAAATTAATAAGAAAAAAGGGTGATTTAAATCATTCAACTGTTTTGCAGCAGTGCCCATGATGTTTTCTAAGGTTTCAAAATAATCCCCCAGGTCCAAAAAGGCTGGGGACCTGTGCACTACCCATACATAGTGACCACAAATCTTGCCTTTTAAGACTACTGAAGACTCCCAGAAGCCAGCTAGAGAAAACTTGAGGAGAGGGTGGGCAAACATGCAAAAAAGCAGGAGCTGCTGGCCACTTTTCCCCCTTCTCTTTATCTCTTATTATCTTTCAGGGGCTAATTTTCCCTGGAACATACCCCTCCCAACTCATTGGAAAGGTTAGTTGCTGAGCTGTGCCAAAGAAGCATCTGCTTCCCTGTGAGACCTGAGCACACGCTCCTGCTTCTCTGTGCGGTAGCTTGAAATCCTGCGCCGCCAGCCTTCAGGGGGAGCTCCGCTAGGCATGGATACTTTACATATGGCATGCGCAATGTGTCACCAGACTCTTAAGTCACGTTGATTTCAATGAAGCTTTTTCTCTCACCTAAGAATTCTAGGACCGCAGCCTACCCTCTGCAGCCCCTGCGAGTATTTTTATTTATTTAATCTTCTTACTTTTATATCCCACCTTTCTGTCATGGAACCCAAGTTGGCATACATGTGGGCCCCGCGTAGGAACAGATGCAGGCCTGCTTGGCTCCAGCACTGTGCCTTCAGACTTTATTACTGTCAAGGAACCGTCAGAGACCAGCGGGGTGGTGCAGGGGCTGAGGGAAGCCTGGAGGGGAGAGGGCTGGGGGATGTTCCAGAGCCCAGACACTCACCCAGCCAGACTAGCAAGGAGGGAGCAACGGCATTTTCGTTGCTCCACTTACGTAGAGGGGTGAAACGCACGGAGGGGAGACTGGGGTGTACCCACGTTCCTTTGCTGGGGGTGCTCCAGGAAAGCGCCACTTCCGGAATCTGAGAGTGATGTGAACTTTTGAGCTCTGCACTGTAAATAATAATAATATTTATTATTTGTACCCTGCCCATCTGGCTGGATTTCCCCAGCCACTCTGGGCAGCTTCCAACAAAAATCAGATACAAAAATATAATAATAATAATTTATTACTTGCACAATAAACCTGTAAACAGATGGACCGGAGTCCAGCGTGTTTACTCATGAGAAACCACTACAGAAACCTCACAGCTACCCTGGGTAGAGGCAGGGAAGCCAGTGAGTAACCCCAGCACACACACACCCACAACACAGATTCCCTGAGGTCTCCTGTGCCTCTCATTTGGCTCCAGAAGCATATCAAAATGCATTCATCCTTGGCTAGTATGGTAATCGGTTAGGGCAAAGATAACCAACATGGTGCCCTCAAATATGTTGCTGGACTACAACTCCCATCATTCCAGGCCATTTGCCATGCTGGCTGGGGCTGATGGGAGATGGAGTCCAACAGAAGCATCAGAAGGGTACCATGATGTTGGCCATCCCTTGGTTAGGATCATGAGGTAGTGAGGCTTTTCTTGTTTCAGTTGTCAAAACCGAGCTGATAGCTGTATATATATTTTTTCTCTCCTCCTCCTCCCTTTTCCTCTTGTTTGCACAGGGCCGTGATTCTGGCGCAAGATGGCAAGGACCAGCCACAGCAGCTATGTCCTCCAGCAGCTCAACAACCAAAGAGAGTGGGGTTTTCTCTGCGACTGCTGCATTGCGATCGACGACATCTACTTCCAGGCGCACAAAGCCGTCCTTGCCGCCTGCAGCTCTTATTTCAGGATGTTTTTCATGAGCCAGCAGCACAGCACGGTGCAACTGAACCTCAGCAACATGAAGATCACGGCCGAGTGCTTTGATCTCATTTTGCAGTTCATGTATCTGGGGAAAATTGCCACGGCCCCCAACAACTTTGAGCAGTTCAAGGTGGCCATGAACTCGCTGCAGCTGTACAACGTGCCGGAATGTCTGGAAGATATACAGGACACAAACTCCTCGGGTCTCCGGTGCTCCTCTTCCGCTTCCAGCACCCAAAATAGCAAAATGGTATTTGGTGTGCGGATGTACGAAGAGACGCTGGCCCGAAGTGGGAGTGAAGCGAGCAGGTGCGGTGCTGAGCCGCCAAGTTCGACGGTGAGCACATCCCAGAGCAGGGAGGTCAGCGACGAAGCTCTGCAGCTGAGCAGCTTATCTGAGCAGCCGTTGGAGAGCTGCAAAGGGAGTGTTGCGCGCAAGGCCTCTGGCGCCAAAGACCGAGTGTCCATATCGCGCCGCTTTGGGAGGAGCTTCACCTGCGACGGCTGCGGCTTCAGTTTCAGTTGCGAGCGGCTGCTGGACGAGCACATCATGTCCTGCACGAACAGGCACTCGTATCAGAACGCCAGGTATTACGGGGCCGATAAGAAAGACAGCGGCGAAAGAGACTCCACCCTTAAAACCCCATCTCCCCAGCTGGACAAATTCAAAGCAGAGGCAAGCCAAGCGACAGATGGGTCGTCCTCCCCAGCGTCAAATGTAACTAGCGGGAAAGGCACTAGCGTTTCATTGGAGGCGCTGGGCAAACAGCGGAGCCGAGCCATGGAGAGGAAAAGGATAATTGTCAAGGTGGAGCCAGAGGACAACCCCATCGACGACCTGAAAGAGTTTAACATTATTAAGGTGACCGACGGCAACGATTCCACCGACAACGACGAGCTGGATGACGACGACCCGGTTTACAGGTACTACATTGAGGAAGAGGTCAGTGAAAACAGGCGTGTTAGGAAAGCTTTCTTAAAACCCCACATGCCTATTGATGAGGAGGCCAGGAAATATTTTAGAAGCGCCAGGGTCCTCAACAGTAAAGTCAGTGCTGTTGAGGAGGGCCCGGAAAACGCGTCCTGTGAACTGTGCGGGCAGACAATCACCGAGGAAGACCTCTCTTCTCATTACTTGTCCAAGCACATAGAAAACATATGTGCGTGTGGGAAATGTGGCCAGATACTGGTGAAAGGGCGCCAGTTGCAGGATCATGCGCAGTCCTGCGGGGAGCCCCAAGACTTGACCACCAATGGCTTAAGGAACATGGAGGAGAAAATTGACATGGAAGAAAGCCCCGAGGAGCAGTCTGAAATCCAGGACATGATGTACGTGGAGATGCTGGACGAGTTCGGAGACGGCCATTTCCAGATGAACAGTCTTCCGAAGAAACAGCTCTACAGGGATTCAGCTTGCCCTTTCCGGTGCCCTAACTGCGGCTTGCGTTTTGAGACTGAGAATTTGGTGGTTGAGCACATGTCCAGCTGCCTGGATCAAGATCTGTTCAAGAATGCCATGATGGAAGAGAATGAGAGGGACCACAGACGCAAGCATTTCTGCAATCTTTGTGGGAAGGGCTTTTATCAGCGTTGCCACTTACGGGAACACTACACGGTGCACACCAAGGAAAAACAGTTTGCTTGTCAGACGTGCGGCAAGCAGTTCCTAAGAGAGCGCCAGTTGCGCCTTCACAACGACATGCACAAGGGCATGGCCAGGTATGTCTGCTCCATTTGTGACCAAGGAAACTTCCGGAAGCACGATCATGTCCGGCACATGATATCCCACCTGTCAGCTGGAGAGACAATATGCCAGGTCTGCTTTCAGATTTTCCCAAATAACGAACAACTCGAGCAGCACATGGATGTTCACCTCTATACATGTGGCGTATGTGGCGCCAAATTTAATCTGAGGAAAGATATGAGATCTCACTATAATGCCAAACATTTGAAAAGAACATGAAGGCATAATAACGATTATTAGCAAGAACTAAAACAAAAGCAAGTGGAACACCAAAGCATAGCAAACAATCATACATTTTAAAAAATTTAAATGGCCTGTTTTGAAATGTTCTGGTTTTGTTTGTTTGTTTAAAAGAAACGTTAAATCATGTGCTTCTTCATTTAGGCTGCAATCCTATGCTCATTTACCTGGAAGTAAGCCCCAGTGAGCTTAATGGGACTTTCTTCTAAGTAAATAGTTATGGAATTGCACTGTTAGGGTATTAAAGTTCATAAAAAGCACCAAATGTTTAATTATTGCATTTTTACTCTTGCCTCATGTTAAGTTCTGTTTCTGTGTCCCCCCCCCCTGCTTTCTTAAGTAGATGAATCAAATCATTATTTTAAAACTCTAGACTTCAAAAGCACACTGTAGTATTACCTAAATCACCGGCTTCTATTAAACAGCTTCTCAGTTTCATCAATGTAAGCTGTCTCCTTTTCTATTTCCATGTGCATAGAATTGAAGAATTGTACAGTTGGAAGGGACCCTGAGAATCATCTAGCCCAACCCCCTGCAATGCACGAATATGCAGCTGTCCCGTATGGGGAGTAAACCTTTCGTGTGAAAATCAAGACTGCATGATGTTTAATATGTGCAGGGATTGGGAAGCAGTATCCACTGACCACACCCCAACACATAGCATAAACATGCTTAAGCCTGTTGAAATCAAAGGGCTGTGTTGGACTGTACCAATTGAGTGGTAGTCAGCTAAGTTTTACTCAAGAGTAGACCCAATGAAATTAATTAATATTACTAAGTTAGGACTATTAATTCCAGTGATTACACTGAGTAAAACCCATTGGGATTATAACTTAATGTATGTACTGGCTATCACAGACATCTTGTTTGATATTTAAATCTCATGATCCAGAGCACTTTGGGTGACTTTAGTTAATTCTGCAATGCTATCTTGGGGTGAAATGAGAGGACGGCACATCCACAGGAATTCTCTGCTGTGCAGATGTGCTGCAGCAGAAAAATCAGGATGTTGCAGCATAAGCACATTGTAAAACATCCAGGATATACTCTAAAACAGTCTTCCCCACCCTTGCTACCTTCCATGCTTTGGACTACAACTCCTCTGAGGACCATCTCCAAGGGTCTTCTGGCAGTTCCCTGACTGCGAGAAGTAAACCAGGCAGAGGGCCTTCACAGTAGTGGTGGCCTCCCTGTGGAATGCCCTCCCATCAAGGAGATAAAGAACTACACAACTTTTAGAAGACATCTAAAGGCAGCCCTGTATCGGGATGTTTTTAATGTTTGACTTTTTATTATGTTTTTATATGCCCTAGAAGCCGCCCAGAGTGGCTGGGGAGACCTATCCAGATGGGTGGGGTATAAATATTACTACTACTACTACTACTACTACTACTACTACTACTACTACTACAGTATTAACCAAAGCCTCAATTAATGGCTACCACAGTACCAATTCTTCATTAAAAATAACAGGAAAAACTGGTGATGAAGAGTGGGAAGAATAGGCAGCCCAGTAAGGAGGATACCTCAAGATGCTTGTCCCAGATCTGTGGTGCAATGTCTACTTAATGAGGGCCAAAATTATCTGCGGAAAGTGGAAAATGTATGTACCATACACAAGACCACCCTCAGTGTGATATCCTAGACTGCAGATCTGAAAGAAGGCAGAGCTCTAGTTAGTGGGAAAGTTCTCTTTGTGCCCCTAGACCCTTCCTTTATCTCCCAAGTTGCAAAACAGACTACAAGCTGTCTTTGATTTTCACATTCTACAGAAGCTTGTATTGTTTCCAACCATTCACCATTTAGACTGGTTTCAGTTGATGTATGAGCTCTGCCTGGTGACTAATCTAAAACATGCATGCTTCTTTTGGAACGGAAATAAATGCTGGGTGGTTTGAAGATTGCAAACTCAGATCCTATGGCAGGTTGTACCTTCATTTAAGACGGGAACTGCAGGGCAAGGTGCCAAGTGCCACCCTGCAAACCTCTCTAATTTGGCCCTTGGGAGACCTTCCCCATGCCCACACCCTTCTCCCATGGCCAGGCCCCACACCTGTTTTGCACCCTCATTGAGTGTGTCCCCCCCCCTGACATGTATGCTTGACTTCTCATAATACCTCTTGCTTGAATGGATGGAATATACGGAATGGGGGATGAGTATGTGTAGAAACTTCAATGTTCCAGCTACTCTTGCCCAGCAGTGATATGTGGCTCCCAGAAAGTTTCCCAGAAGGGAATGCGGACCTTTGGCTGAAAAAGGCAACCAACCCCCTATTTAAAACTGCACTTCTCAACAATAATAATGGTACAAACGACACTGGTTTAATCCTCAATTTACTACTTTCACATGATATAGGAAGGTGTGAGCCTCTCTTCTCTGCAGCAAATACTTAATGCCCCTAGTGGATAACCAGTCACCCCATTGCTTTTTAAGGGACAAGAGCTGCACTAACTGGGTACTATGTACACTATGTTCAGGGACAGTTAATTAACAGTGTGCTGTCTCCTTAGACACAATACAGTCTCCAAATCACTCCCTCTCTTGCCTTGAACTAGGAGGAAGCCAGGGAGCTGTATTAAGCTAGGAAGCTGCATGAAACCCACGTTAATAAACCTGTCCAGTTGTCACACCTTTGTGGGGTCTGAAGTCTGCAGTTTGTGGTCATGCCTATGGTGCTGTGTCCATGATGTTGCCTGACTGGTGCAGGGCAGAGGATGCACCTGCTGTTCTGCCATATGAAGATATTGGCCAGCCAAGTTAAGTGAGTGAGTGAACTGGGCCTCTGAGATGGGTTCCATAAGGCTCAACAGTATTTGCTGACACTTGTGGGTCGGGTCAGCAGGCTTTGTGTGACACGTCAAGCCAAACTGGGCCCATTGTGGATTTCAGAGACCTACTGCTTACTGTTGCAAACACTGGGAGCTCTTGAGAGAATGTAACAGGCCACAATATGGGCTCTGTATGCTGCAATTTGTGCCGGTCTTATACCTAGCAGGGGTTGGCAACCAGAGGTCCTCCTGGGCCAAACTGGCACCTATCCCATTTAGCAACACAAGGTGTGTTGGAGGGTATTTTTTAGCGGATTCTGTAGCAAACCATGGGTAGAGAAAGTTGGGAGTTTCAACTGTTGATATTTCAGTGTGCCTTTAACAGCAACATGATTGCAGACATTAGAATGGGATACTGTCTATTCCTGTGATGTGATAAATTTTGTCTGTTCAGCCTGCTGTTAAAGGCGCAGGAGCATCCTGGCTGTTCCCATGGTAGCAGGCAACTATATTGATCGGCTAATTCATACAGCTTTCATCAATGGACTATGCCCGTAAAAAGACCAAGAGCTGCTTTGGCCATATGGTATATCTCTTTACTCTGATGCGATCCATTTGAAATATGGCTGTGCCTCTATAATGAGCACTTTCCATACTGGCTTGGCTGCTACCAAGGCCCTGCCATAGAACAGCTGCGTGTTGCAGGGGACTCTGGAGCATTTTCTAAGGTGCAAAAGAGTACATGGCAAGAGCTGGCTTGGGCTCTTGGGCCTCACAGTCCCCAAGGATAAGCTGAGGATGCACCCTGCATTGTTCCCTTGCAACAAGATATTACTACCGTACAGAGAAAATCAGTAGTGGTGGACAACTTTCTGGGAAGCTTGTCAGCTGTTACTGATTTTCTCTTTGAGAAGTAGCCACTAAGCTTGTAAAACTCCCAGAAAGACAAGTTGATATGATTTACTATTCAAAGAGCTACAGTGCTTCTGGTAATTTGTATCAACTCATGGGCTGTGTGGTTGCCAACTTGTTTACAGGAGGCAGTTTTGTGCATTTAACAGCAGCATCGGAGGCAGAAATTCCACAACTGCATCTGTTGAAATTCTACCTGTCGAAGGTAGCAATCCTGTTGCTGTCTTGACCTAGGTTATGTAGTTTTTAAGCAGGCAGGTTCTGCCACTGTTGAGGCAGTGTAAGCCTTCCTGAAACAAGTGATTTATATATTTAGTTTTGGTTAGTGTTAAATCTGGGCTCGCCAGAGAAGTCAATCATACAGCACAAAAGTGAACCTGCGTTTATCAGTTCTTTGCCTTAATACTTTATTCAAAAGTTCCTAATCTGACTTCCTGGCAAATAGTTGTCAGCTTGTAACTTTAAATGCCCTCAAGACAACTTGGAAAATTAAGTGGCAGGGGCTGCTTCCCTCTGTTCCTCTCCCCCCCCCCTCCGCCCCCGGTCTTTTCACCCACCCAATCCTAGCCTCTAAACAGGAGGTAAATGAGGCATCCTGCTCATTAGGCCCTGCTTTCATACCCAGAGTCTGTGAGTTCAAATCCTTGCTGTTGTCTTTAAATAGTCTCTCTATTTTTAGAGGCAGTGTGGTGTAGTGGTTAGAGTGCTTGCCCAGGACCTGGGGGACCCAAGGTTCAAATCCCCACTAGGCCATGGAGCTCACTGGGTGACCTTGGGCCAGCCATTGCCTCTCATTTCAACCTACTTCACAGGGTTGTTGTGGGGATTAAATGAGGAGGGGGAGAACCATATACTGTACACCACTGGGAACTCCTTGGAGGAAAATCGTGGGATATAAGTAAAAGAAAAATAAAAGAAAGAGGAAGGAGTATGAGAACCAGAAGACATGTGACATCAGCTGCAACTACTTTTATCAGTGTGCATTTAAAGGTAAATAAGGGTTCTGGGTTGTAGCCTGAAGCCCTACTGCAATGGTTCCCAATTGGGGGTCTGCAGAACGCACCCAGGGGGTCCGCGACCCCATCCCTTGCCTCCTCCACAACTTTTTTTTGGGGGGGGCATCATTTTTGCATGGTAATATCACAAATTTTATGGCCTATCTTAGAGCTGTGTGGTTTTTCAATATATAGGCCAAAAAAGGTTTTGAAATCTCACTGTAATAACGATTTTGACCTGGCAATACACAGCAATATATTGCTCTTTGCGCGAGGGAAAGCAGGGCAGCCGATTTCAAGGCACCGCTGATACCTCAAGATGATCTCAGCTCATAATGCTGCTGATCTGAGCTGCCTTCCCTCATGCAGATGGAGAACATGGCAGCTGATTGCCCTCACTTCAAGACACCGTGGCACTACCTTCCCCTGGTACTGTGGCACAGCAGCTTTTCTCAGTCAGCAGGAAAGCAGCAGCAGGCTGGCTGCCACCACTGGCTGCCCCACTGACAGTGACTTAATGCACCCCCCATCCCCATCCCCTTCCCCTCAAACCATGCAATGGAGGTGACTTCACTTCCTCCTCCTTCCCCCCCCCCCCCAATCTCCATGACTGCTCCTTCCCTCATCCCCACGCCTGATCTCCCATTTCAGACATCGTGATATATCAGAATATTGCAATGTTTAGCTGCTGATATATCACGAGGTATCGCTCAGCCCTAGTCTGTTTTTTTAGAATACCTAAAATCCTTTGCTTATTAGGGGCTACCCCACATTTTGTTCCAAAAATTACTTTGCAGAGGTTACTACCATAAAGTTATCAACATTTTCAAAAGCAGGGGGTCCATGGCTTGGCTTTTGAAAAATAGGGGGTCCTCAGTTATTAGCTATGGTAATTGGGAACCCAAATTATTGAAATGAATAAAACTGAAAATTATAAATAATAATAAGGTGCTAATCTTCAACCCATTGTCACAGTTAAACCTATGCAAAAATATCAATGCCCTAATTGTGACCCCCCCCACACACACACCATACAGTGAGGCACAGAGACTCCATGTGGGCACAAGAATGTTAGGGGCTGGATATGCAGTTACTGGTGTCCTTGTGCTTCAGAACTCAGTGGCACTGTTTGCCCTTCCCACAGTGTGGCTTAGACATACTGTATCTAGGATTGTGCTGCTACTTAGGAAAATACTGCTACCTAGGAAAATGCTGTCTAAATTAATTCAAAATATTTCTGGCTAAATGCATTTGGCATTTTTCTCCAAAGGAAATCATAGCATTGTAGAGTTGGAAGGGACTCCATGGGCCATCTAGTTCAGCCCCCTGCAATGCAGGAATCCTGCCCACAGCCACCTTGGGTGGGCTCAAAGCACCAAGCTTCTGGTTAACAGCCAGACACACTTTGTCTTTGGGGAATGCTGGCTTAAAAGTGGTCTGCTACAAAATATATCGATTTGCCAGCAATAAAAGTTGTGGAAATGAACTCTTGCCTGGCTTCTAAGCTTGCAGAGACCTGCCACCAAGAGCGCCAATTCATTGTCTTCACTCCCGCAATGCTCCTATGGTTGCTTACTTCCTATCATGATCATGACTAAGACCACAACTCCCAGCCCCATTTCCCACTTTTCTTTAGCCTTATTCCATAACCCTAAAACCCAACTAATTATCTGCCTCCTGATCTCCTACCCTAATGTTCCATAATCTGGGGGGGGGGGGGTATTCCAAAGAGACAAGTCATACTAATAATGCAACGGAGGCACTTGCACGTGAAAAAACTATGAAGAAGTAGCAGGGGCGTACCCAGGATCAAAACTGGGGGGGGGGGCAAGCCATGGTCGTTCAGGTTGTGACATTTCAGCACAGAAAGGCGAATAAAACCAAAATTTTAGGAAAATTATATATAATTATAGCAGTGCTTTATTACGGTAGTTATTACAATTATTTGCTTGCATTTTTTTAAATTTTTATTCTAGTTACATGTCTTATACCAGGGGTGGCCAACTCCCAAGAGACTGTAATCTACCCCTGTTTTTTAGGGTTCAGCTCAAAGTTGTTGACCTTTTTGGGGGATGAGGAATGCCCCGTTTTTTAGGGGTTCGGTTCGTTTTTAGATTACTGACCATATTATGTAAACAGCAAACAAAAACAGCTTCAAAAAACAGAAAAACTCCCCCCCCCCGACAGAAAGCCCCCACATGGCTGAAAAACTCAGTTTCCCAGGATCCTCAGCCCTTGCAAAGGAACTACTCACCATGCAAGGGAACTGTTTCCAAAGCTCCTTTGCAACAATCAGCTGGCGCAACACACACACACACAGTGGCTGGCTGCTGGTTGGCAGAGGTCAATTGTTATTTAGATTTTGGGAGGGGGAGAAAGACCAGTAGTTGAGCTTTTTTAGGAGAGCTTTTTTTTTTCCTTTTAGGCTGCTGATAACCATTAAATTATTATTATTATTTGCTTCTGGGGGGCAGGTGCCCCCCTGCCCCCCCCCCCCGGGTATGCCCATGAGAAGTAGCGGTTAGCTTAGCCTACTATTTTACATGTCAGGAGAAGGGAAAGGAGTCACTGAAGGGAGATTTCTGTTGCTGAAAGAGGAAATATTTCAAAGAGTCTGCAACATCGCATGCTTTCTGGATGTCTTTTAAGCTGGACCCCTGCCCGCCCCCCCCCCCCGCCCCCACACTTGGTGACCAATTTCCTTTCTGGTTTCTCACTAAGGAGTGTGATGGAATTCTTGCACCACAACCAAAAAAGGTCAAGTTCCTCTCTAGCTCTTTGTTTGCTTAAAGATGGTATTTGACATTCAGCTGAATTTATAAGAATTACAAACAGTGGCATGCAGGCTAGAAATACGAACCCCACACTATAAATCAGGAACTGTACAGCACAGTACTGCTTGTCTCCTTTTTCTTCTTTGGTTGTCACTTTTCACTTTGGGTTGCTGCTCAATTTCTTTCTAAAGCAGGCTTAGGCAAACACGGCCCTCCAGATGTTTTCAGACTACAATTCTCCCTGACCACTGGTCCTGTTAGCTAGGGATGAGTTTGCCTATGCCTGTCTATCTCAATATTACCCTTTCCACTAATTGGTGCACACGTTCCTGTCCTCCCCTCCAAATACTGACATTTCAGATCCACCATCGTTATTCTTACACCCTGCTCCACCACTTTCTCCATATTAACTGCCCATCGTCCTGTCCTTTTGAGCCTGCATGCCTCTAGTCCATCAGTCTGTTTCAACAGCAGCCATCAATATGCCTTTGCAAAATTTTGCAAACAAGGCATGAAGACAACTGTCGTCCCCTAGTGTTTATTCCCAGGAAGCACCTGTGAGCACAGATATTTCAGCTACCTGTCACAGCCATACTGCAATCGCTTAAATTGCACACTTGCCCTTGTCCAAATCTGTACCTTTTCCTTGCATTGTGTTTATTTTCCTTCATCGACCCTCTTTCACTTCTGGCACTTGCTGCCTCTGCCTTGATCTGTATTGCTCTTTGGGGGCTGGGAGTCCTGATCTAGCTTTGAAAGAAAGCCCTTGGATTTGCCATTTTCATATTGCTTTGAGAAGCCGTAACTCCTTTACACACAGGGACAACTATGTGGTTGCTTGCGGAAAATGCTTGGCTGCAAATTTCCTCACTACTTCACGCATCTCGGGACTGAATAATGACAGTGGTAACAGATGTCAGTATTAAAAGCTTGCCCTCTATGTTTTGGACTACAATTCCCACCATGTCAGCATGAGGGCACCAGGTTGACAAAAGGTATGTTATATTAATCTCTCAAAAAAAAGGGCTCCATTTTGAAATGGCCAGTTAGTTATGACGTTGAAATGTGAGGTGAGGACAAAAGCACTCTGGACTGCTCAGAGACCGTCTTTTCTCCTGTTACAACTACAGCATTGGAAGGTGAGCCTGAAACACGATGTTGGGGACTTAAAAAAACAACAACAACCCTTCCCTCAAATATTGCTTTTATTTCAGTTATTTCATCTACCTCAGTCAACTCCCCCTTTCCCCTCATCCTGCTGCGTCATCGTAACCCCCCCCCCCCCCGCGCGCGCGCTCTTGGAATGTTCCCGACGCCGTTAGAAGCAAGTAGAAGGCGCTCGAGCTTCAAAGTTAAGTAGAAAGATGACGGAACTTTTTTTTTTTTTTTTTGGTCGCGAGCCGCTGAGGGGCGCGCCCGAGCTATTTTGCATAACGGCCTCCCAGAAGGCGTCTCGAAGAGCCAACGCTTTCGTCCCTCCGAGCCCCTATTGGTTGCCGGTGACATCAATCCTCTCCGTCCGATCTCGAGCCCTGTGGAAACTTCTGGTTGGGACGGGCAGGGGCGGGAAGGAGGCATAGCGGAGCGATTGGTCAGAGGTCCGCGGTGTGCGTCACGATTGGCCGAGCGCGTTCTGGCAGGTTCCAGAAGCGGGAGCGCCGCGGGTATAAAAACTGAGGCGAAGGCGACGGCAACGGCAGATCGCGCCTCAGAGCCAAAGCGAGAGCGTTCGTTGTGAGGGAAGCGGCGGGCGAGATAAAGCTAAAACCAAAACCGTGAAGGACTTTCCAGTCGGCGGAGCTTTCGAAAGGTACCTGACCGCGTTCCTGCAACCATGTCGGGCAAAGCGCCTGCCATAGGCATCGACTTGGGCACCACGTACTCCTGCGTGGGGGTCTTCCAGCATGGGAAGGTGGAGATCATCGCCAACGACCAAGGCAACCGCACCACGCCCAGCTATGTGGCCTTCACGGACACCGAGCGGCTCATTGGGGATGCAGCCAAGAACCAGGTGGCCATGAACCCCAACAACACCATCTTTGACGCCAAGCGCCTCATCGGCCGCAAATTCGACGACCCCACCGTGCAGTCTGACATGAAGCACTGGCCTTTCCGTGTTGTGAGCGAGGCAGGGAAGCCAAAGGTGCAGGTGGAGTACAAGGGGGAGACAAAGAACTTCTTCCCTGAGGAGATCTCCTCTATGGTGCTGACCAAGATGAAGGAGATAGCCGAGGCTTACCTTGGGCGCAAGGTCCAGAGTGCTGTCATCACGGTGCCTGCCTACTTCAACGACTCGCAGCGCCAAGCCACCAAGGACGCTGGCACCATCACGGGGCTCAATGTGCTGCGTATCATCAATGAGCCCACGGCAGCTGCTATTGCCTATGGCTTGGATAAGAAAGGCAGTGGCGCCGGCGAGAAGAACGTGCTGATCTTTGACCTGGGAGGTGGCACTTTTGACGTCTCCATCCTGACCATCGAAGACGGCATCTTTGAGGTGAAGTCTACCGCAGGCGATACTCACCTGGGTGGGGAGGACTTTGACAACCGCATGGTGAGCCACTTTGTGGAGGAGTTCAAGCGCAAGCACAAGCGGGACATCGCTGGCAACAAGCGGGCAGTCCGGCGGCTGCGCACAGCCTGTGAGAGAGCCAAGCGCACCCTCAGCTCCTCCACCCAGGCTTCGATTGAGATTGACTCATTGTTTGATGGGATTGACTTCTACACGTCTATCACCCGTGCCCGCTTTGAGGAGCTCAATGCCGATCTTTTCCGTGGCACCCTTGAGCCTGTGGAGAAGGCCCTGCGTGATGCCAAGCTCGACAAAGGGCAAATCAATGAGATTGTGCTTGTTGGTGGCTCCACCCGCATCCCCAAGATCCAGAAGCTGCTGCAGGACTTCTTTAATGGCAAAGAACTCAACAAAAGCATCAATCCTGACGAAGCTGTGGCCTATGGCGCTGCTGTGCAGGCTGCTATCCTGATGGGGGACAAGTCAGAGAACGTGCAGGACCTTCTGCTTCTTGATGTGGCACCACTGTCACTGGGTATTGAGACAGCTGGTGGTGTGATGACCGCCTTGATCAAACGCAACACAACTATTCCCACCAAGCAGACCCAGACCTTCACCACCTATTCAGACAACCAGAGCAGTGTGCTGGTGCAGGTGTATGAGGGCGAGCGGGCCATGACCAAGGACAATAATCTACTAGGCAAGTTTGACCTGACAGGTATCCCGCCAGCCCCCCGCGGTGTTCCTCAAATTGAGGTCACATTTGACATTGACGCAAATGGCATACTCAATGTCACTGCGGTGGACAAGAGCACCGGCAAAGAGAACAAGATCACAATTACTAATGACAAGGGCCGCCTCAGCAAAGACGACATTGACCGTATGGTCCAGGAAGCAGAGCGTTACAAGGCAGAGGATGAGTCCAACCGGGAACGGGTGGTTTCCAAGAATGCCCTTGAGTCCTATGCATACAACATCAAGCAGACGGTGGAAGATGACAAGCTGAAAGGCAAGATTAGTGAGCAGGACAAGCAGAGGGTGCTTGAGAAGTGTCAGGAGGTGATCAGCTGGCTCGACCGCAACCAGATGGCTGAGAAGGAAGAATTTGAGCACAAGCAGAAGGAGCTGGAGAAGCTTTGCAACCCCATCATTGCTAAACTGTACCAGGGTGCTGGAGGAGCTGCGGGGGCTCCAGGCGGTGGGCCCACCATTGAAGAGGTAGACTAAACTACCATAGACTGGACTATAAGAGCAATTGCCATCATCTGCTCTTCCCTTTTTCTTCAGTCAGTGCTATTGCTGGAGGGATTTTCCTGTGTGTGTGTGTATGGGAGGAGGTTGTTAACTTGCTCTCTACCAGGGGAAGAAAAGCCAGCTTAAAAGTTTGTTGCAGATAATGTTTGTCTTTGTATTCAGATATCCATGCTAGTCTGTATATTTCTGTTTCTTTATGTTCACTGTTTTTTAAAGTATCCACTTGAGCATTACAATTGAGGGAGAACCATTTCAAGAGAGCATGGAAAATGTTAAAACATACCCCAAAGAAAGGTTTTACTTTTTGAAACTATTTGGTCTGGTTATTTTAAAATTTTGGTAATAAAAAGTTACTTGAAGCTTAACAATACCCTCCTTTTTCATTTTAAAAGTAAATGGTTTATGGGATAGAAGCGGTAGCAACTGTGGGTTTTACTTAAGTGCTCTAGCAGGAAAAATAGTTAAGCACTTGCACTCCTGAAATGATTGTTGGGTTACAGGAAGAATATTTTATTGGTGGTCTGGCTTAGTCTGTTACTACTTGGTACAACTTTGCCACTAACCTTGATTAAAAAAAACCCAGACAGAAATGCAGTAGTAAACCTTTCTGTCACTGTATATATGTACTGGGACACGATTTACAAGTCACCTCTCAGTAATGCAGTTGTTAAAGGTACAGGAGCTGTTAGGAAAAAGTGGCACCCAGTTAACTGCAGTTAAGCCTTGTTTTGATTATCTTTAAAACTAGACACTCAAATGGGTTAAAGATTTTTGCACAATTGCCATCTGGTCTAATGTCATAAAACATAGATCCTTTCAACAGCTTAAGTGTTTTACTTCTGGCAGAGTCCAAAGCTAATTGGTTTCATACATCAGGGAAACTAAAGAGCCTTATTAAAAATACTTAATAGAGGAGCTTTCCTTTATAATTAGCTTTACTATGTAATCAAACCAGCTCAGGAGCTGACAACTGCATAAAAACAGTTTGCTAACAGGGTGGAGCCAGATGCAAATGCTTGCATAAACTGGTTTTGGTATCTTATCTATCTGAAGGGATGAAACAAATGGGGTCAGAACAGCAAAAAGAACCAAGCTGGGTAATATTAATCGTAATAACTATTTTGGGGAGATCCTAGTTACTCATGAAGTAATAACTTCCCAAGTGCTGGTGGTGACCCTTGTGAAATATTTAACGTTAACAGCTTGTAAAACTGCTTAGCTAGTGGAGCAGAAGAGCTCTGTGTTGTGAGCTGATCTTGTCCACATATGGTGAAATCAAGGGCTGTAGCAAACTCCGGTTTAACTGATTTTATGTTAAAATTGACAAGGTCCTGGTGGGATGGTTTAACTGGAAGATTCTTGAATAAAGACTAGGTGGCTGAACATGGTTAATATATCTGGAAGGAAAAAATGACCACGTCTCAAATACCTTTAAAAAAAATCATAATTCTGGATATTAACAGTTCAATCCAAGGATTCCCCAAACAGTCTGGATCCAGGAGCCTTGGTGAGTGACCTAGAAATGTAACAGAGTACAGTGTGGGTGGGTACGTAGGGAGGTATTATTTCCAACAACTAATCACAGCACAGCTAAAACTTAAATCTAGGTTACTACCTACATAGGTATTTTTCATTGTCCTATTGCATAGTTATTTCTACAGCCTAGTTACTGTTAGTGAAGTCTGTCTGGAGTGGACATTTTCTAGCATATGCCAAGTCCTTAGTTTTGTTTTTCCTTTTCCTTATAGGGTTACCAGATAAAATAAAATAATGGGTGGGAGGATTCCCATACATTTTAAATATAGGTGTATAGATGAGATTTTGGCAGGAGTGCCTTTTTCATGCTTTGCGTGGCAAGTAGCACATCTACCATTGTTGCTTTTTCAGTGTTTGTTTTCCTTGAAAGAACCCACATAGATATCTGAGGGCCACAGAGGGGTCCAGCTGGTTCCATCTTAAGGCTGCATGCATATGCTGTAAGTTCTGAGCAGCCTCTGCCAACCAGGAGCCCTCCAGATGTTCAAGGCCACAACTCACATCAGCCCCAGCTATAATGGCTATATGATGCTTGGCTGATTGGGGCAGATCTGCTCATTGGCCTTCATGCCACCTGAGTCATCATACAGTCATGTTGGCTGGGACTGATGGATGTTGTAGTCCCAAACATCTGGAGAGTTCCTGGTAGGCTGTTTTTGAGGGTGCTTCTGGTAAATCTAGGTGCCCCCCTACTGAGAGATTCTGGAACGTAATAGATTCTCACATGCTGCTATGAACTGACCAATTAAGTTCACTGGAGGATAGTTGCCTTCACTTGCTCCCCTGTCCAGCCTCCTTTTTTCCTGTCAATCCAGATTAAACTAGTGTAAGAAGCCATCTTTCTTTAATAACAGCCTACATGAAGCAGAAAGGAACGGCATTCACACCATACATTTAAAGCAACGTGTCTTCCCCAAAGAACCCTGGGAAATGTAGTTTACTCCCACAGAGCTACAATTCCCAGCACCTTAACCAGCTACAGTTTCCAGGATTCTTGGGATTGGGGAGCCATGAGCTGTGTACACAGTTGCAGTTTCCTATTGCTAAACTAGACCTGATAGGCTTCAGTAAGATGGTTGTTCTCTGTGTTCTCATCAGTATCGGAAGAATCTGAGGACCTCCATGCGAGGCTACAGATATATTGCAAGTAGTCTGTGTTTATATTTATACCCTGATTTCAACTAAGATTGGTTCCCAAAGTGTCTTACAATTAAAATCTCCAGAAAGTTATAATATAATTAGGGGCATGTTGGTATGTGAGGGGTAAGGAGAGGCAGCCTCTTCTGGCATTTGGTGAAACTTCAGATTCTAGGCTTTACAGGGGGCTAGACCAAACCTTGCCATGTGGACTTCAGTGGGATTTACTCCCTTAGTCAGGCTCTTGTAGCTTCCAATGGTGGTAAAAGATATTTCATACCCTCGCTGGAACAGAAATGCTTGACACACCCATTGGGATGAGAACAGACAGGCTTGATGTTGCTTGCTCTTTCAAGCGTTATCTTGGAAAGAGTTTCTGTTTACATGACAATAAAGGCATCAAGAAAACCTATGAAAGTGGGGTGGAGGAGGAGGAGAAAGAGGAAATCAGATTTTGGTTACCAGAAATTGGAACTGAAATCAGCAGAGCCCTTTTAGGAGAGCAAGGAACATTAATTCAGCGTCTAGAGAGGGCTGTGAATGCCCCCTGCCTGAAGCCCTGGACAGGTGCTGCCCGTCAGTGTTGACAGTACAGTGGTACCTCGGGTTAAGAACTTAATTCGTTCCGGAGGTCCGTTCTTAACCTGAAACTGTTCTTAACCTGAAGCACCACTTTAGCTAATGGGACCTCCTGCTGCACCGCCAGAATACAATTTCTGTTCTTATCCTGAAGCAAAGTTCTTAACCTGAAGCATTATTTCTGGGTTAGTGGAGTATGTAACCTGAAGCATATGTAACCTGAGGTACCACTGTACTTGGTCTGATTCTGCAGCTCTGATTCTGGACAGGTGTTGCCAGTCAGTGTTGACATGACAGTACTTGGTCTGATTCAACCTTATAGAGTAATCAGAAAGCCGTTGTAATTTGTTCCTTTTCCAGAAGCTTTTCAGGAGCCTCTGGGAGTGGGTGCCGCTGGCTGAGCTGGCAGGTGAACATGGGCTTAAATTTTGAGGATGGAGCCCTAAGTCTTGTGACCAAGCAAATAGGGTTTGGAATAGGTGTTGCCTCATTTCCTGCCATGCCCCCACTATGCTCCTTTTTTGGGGGGTGGGGACTTAACAGCAATGTAGGCAGCCCAAGTCAGCAAATCCAAATCCTCACGTCCTGCTGGATTTTGGGTTTGAATTGTGCTGCTATGCCTGCTTTAAGTGGCTTGGGTTTGGAGAAGGTAAAGGATCATCTTCCATATGAACCCACTCCTCAGATAAGAACTTCATGTGCCCTTCTAAGGTACCCCCCTGTTCAAGTTAGACAGATTGGAGAGATGCGCTTTTCTGTGGTAGCACTGAAATTACACAATTCTCTCCTTAGAGATGTTCACCTGGCATCATCTTTCCAGAACCAGGTAAAACCTCTGCTCTCATTATTTTGTTGGTATGTGGAATCCTTTTAATGGCCTTTACCAGCTCCCCCCCCCCTTTACTGGTGTGGGCTGCCTTTACATTTTTGCAGTTTTAACACTGGTTTTGATATTTTTTCTGTGGCTCGGCATAAACTACCCTTAGTCCTTTTCTGGTGAAAGCAGGCTATAGTTTGCATGCATGCATAAAGGAGGCCTGATCATGTGCTGAGGCATAGGAATAATTGTAGCAATTTATTGTGAGCTATTTTATTTGCTGCTAAGGAAATCCTTGAGAATTACAGGTCTTTGTGTGAGTTCCATAGATTTCATAAAACCATAGAGTTGGAAAGGATACCAAGGGTCATCTAGTCCAACCCCAGCAATGCAGGAATCGTGCCCACAGCTGTCCCTGGGTGGGCTTGAACCACCAACCTTCTGGTTAACAGCCAGATGCAATGACCCATTGCACCAGAGTTCAAGTGGCTCTTAACGAGGATATTTATTCTGCAAAAAGGAGCATCTCCACCCCTATCGTTCAGCTGACGTCCACTTCCGAGGGTCTTCTGGCGGTTCCCTCACCGCGAGAAGTAAAGTTACAGGGAACCAGGCATAGGGCCTTCTCGGCAGTGGCACCCTCCCTGTGGAATGCCCTCCCATGTTAGAGAGATAAAGAATCACACAACTTTTAGAAAACATCTGAAGGCAGCCCTGTTCAGGGAAGTTTTTAAATGCCTGACATTATTTTTTATATTTTGCTGGAAGCCACCCAGAGCGGCTGGGGAAATCCAGCCAGATGGCTGGGGTATAAACAATAAAATTATTATTATTAGAATAAAATAACTTCGTGTCCCCTTTATAACATGACACTGCTTGTGAAAAAACACACAAGCAGTGTGAAAAAACACAAGCTGTAGTAGCCATGTTTCACTTTGTTAGTGGTGCAGGAAATCTAGGTATGTAGACAGGGCCCTAGCTCAGTGGTTAAGAGTATCTTCCTTGCATGCTGTGAAGGTTCAGGGTTCAATCCTTGGCATCTCCAATTAAGGCTGGGAGAGACTCCTTGTCTGAAATCCTGGACAGCTGCTGCTAATCACTGTATACCATACTGAGCTAGATGGGCTCCATATAAAGCAGATTCCTATGTTCTTAGAATGAATCAAGGGTTATCTAGTCCAATCCCCTGTAATGCAGGAATCTCAGCTAAAGCATCCATGACAGATGGCCATCCAACCTCTCTTTAAAATCCTCCAGTGAAGAAGAGTCCACCACCTCTCGTGGGAGTATGTTCTTACTGTCAGAAAGTTTTTCCGAACGTTTAGTCGGAATCTCATTTCTTGCAACTTGAAGCCACTGGTTCGAGTCCTACCCTCCTGAGCAGGAGAAAACAAGCATGCTCCCTCCTCCACGTGACAGCCCTTGAGATATTTGAAGATGGCTGTCGTATCTCCTCTGTCTGCTCTTTTCCTGGCTAAACATACCCAGCTCCTTCAACCATTCCTCATAAGGCTTGGTTTCCAGACCCTTGATCATATTGGTTGCCTTCCTCTTCACATGTTCCAGCTTCTCAACAAACATCCTTCTTAAATTGTGGTGCCCAGAATTGGACACAGTATTCCATGTGTGGTCTGACCAAGGCAGAATGGAGTGGTACTATTACTTCCCTTGTTCTGGACACTAGACTTCTGTTGATGCAGCCTAGAATAGAATTCGCTTTTTTTGCTGCTGCATCACACTGTGGACTCCATGTTAAGCAAGACCCCTAGATCCTTTTCACACATACTGCTAGTAAGCCAGGTGCCCCCACATCCTATATTTGTGCATCTGGTTCTTCCTGCCTAAGCGCAGAACCTTAAATTTGTCCCTATTGAAATTCATTTTGTTAGCTTGCACCCAGTTCTCCAATCTGTTAAGGTCATTTTGAATTCTGATTCTGTCTTCTGCAGCATTAGTTACCCCTCCCAGTCTTGTGTCATCTGCAAATTTGATAAGCATCCCCTCAATTCCTTCATCCAAGTCATTTATAAAGATGTGAACAACAACGGGCCCAGGGCAATTCTCCTTTTAAATCTCATTTAAACTCAAAATTCGTTTTGAGCAAGCAATGATACAGTTTGCTGCCCTCAATTCCAACAGAAGCTAGCTGGGCTGGCGCTTAGGTCATATTCACACTATATGTATAAAGCACATGCTTCTTCCTAAAGAATATTGGGAGCTATAGTTTACCCAGAGCTCAAACTGCAGTTCCCAGGATTCCTTGGGGTGGAAGCCATGTTTTAAATGGGCTTTAAATAGATCTTCCACTGGGGGGGGGGTGATTGCATGGAGCACAGAGCTCTGTCAGCTCCAAGTCCCTTAGCAGCTGTCATCTGAGATCTCTGCCTGCCAGCTCTGCAAATACCCAATTTTACTAAAGCAACCGTCAAGCATCATTTAAACAAATTCTTGTGTCGTTTGGCTTGGTGCACAGTTCCTTTTCCTAGTGTGCTTGCTCTGTGCCATAATGTAATCTGGATTTTGTAGGTTGATTGTATAGTAAAGTAAGCAAGTGGACCACCCTTGTCAGAACTGTCATATGGCAAACTTCTCCCAAATCTAGTTTTTTTAAAAATGCTTCAGTCTATTGGCTTTATAGGCACAACTTCTACAGGACTTGAATTTGCAAGATCTGAACGCAACCCAGAGGGCGATGGGCGTGTTTGGGCGTGTTTGCCATCCTGCAGGTGATGCTCTGCATTTAGCCCAGCAGACAGCTGCAATGGAGGGGAACATGGGCACAATGGATCCCAGATGGTATTTCCTCTCTCTTTGATGTGCCTTATGAAATAAAAACTTGAAAGGGGCTAGAAAATGCTCTGGAATTAAAGAGGGCAATCTACTAGGGACATCTTCTGAAGCAATTGTTCTGGGCCTTTGAGCAATTCTCATGAATGTTTCCACGGAGCTTATGCTGGAGACTGTCCTGGTGAAATTGTGCCCTTGAGTCAGAAATAAATTAATTGCTTTACCTTCGTGGCTACTTTTGACAGTCTACAAAGAAGATTTCTGGGAGCAAAGTGGCACACAGGGAAAGGAGAAGGAGTGACTGTTTAGTTGGAGTGGAAGATTCTCCCCAAAACAGACAGAATATTATTGGTGAGCTGCTCATCCTCTACCCAGATGAAACAGAGGCATTATCAGATTTGAAGGAAGCTTTCCAGCCAGGTGAAAACACTCAGGGAGATCTGGGGAGTGGACATGGCCTGGAAAAAGTCTCAAGGGCCAGGTTGAAAAGCCTGAAGGGCAACATTCAGGTGGGGGACGACCACAGGCTCGCCATCCCTGATTTATAGCTACAGTATATAAAGCAGACCTGTAAATAAGCCCACAAAAGTTATTCAAAGTGTTGGTGCTGACCTTTAAAGCCCTCATTCAGCCTCCCGGACACTGAGATCCAGCGCCGAGGGCCTTCTGTCGGTTCCCTCACTGCGAGAAGCAAAGCTACAGGGAACCAGGCAGAGGGCCTTCTCGGTAGTGGCGCCCGCCCTGTGGAACTCCCTCCCTTCAGATGTCAAAGAGATAGACAACTACCAGACATTTAGAGGACATCTGAAGGCAGCCCTGTTTAGGGAAGCTTTTGATGTGTGATATTTTAATGTATTTGATTTTTGTTGGAAGCCGCCCAGAGTGGCTGGGGAAATCCAGCCAGATGGGCAGTGTACAAATAATAAATATTATTATTATTATTATTATTATTATTATTATTATTATTATTATTATTATTAAAGTTACAATCCCTGTTCATCCTCCGCGGACAGCAAGGAGACACAGACTGCTAGCCTCTTAGCAGATTAATAAGGGGGGGGGGGGAGAGAGAGAGAGAAAAGAAAATTCTTTTTGCAATGCAAACTGTTGGAGAAGCAATAGAACAATCTGCTCCTCCTTCAAAAGCTTGCAGCATTTCTGTGATAGTTATGGAGAAAGAGACTTTCCTTTCTTGGTGGCTATCACAGAAACCAAGTGGGTTGGTGCAGGAAGGATGGCGTGATCCATTCCTCTGCCTCCAGCCTGCTTATTTGCTGCAGAGTATACCTGGGTACCTATGGTTGTTAAATACGAGGCTGATATAAAAGCAACAGCAATGTACCGGTATATACATTGTGTCCCTTGGGGAAGGGACATAGCTCAGAGGCAGAGCATCTGTTTTGCATGCAGAAAGACCTGGGTTCAACCCTGGCATCTCCAAGTAGGGCTGGAAATAACAATCAAAGAACTGTATAATTGGAAGGTACCATGAGGATCATCTAGTCCAGCCTTCTGCAATGCATGTTCCCTGTCTGAAACCTGGAGAACTGCTAATTGCAGACTACAGTACAGGTGAAACTCGAAAAATTAGAATATCGTGGAAAAGTCCATTTATGTAAGCAATTGTTTTCATTAGCTACTGGAGTTTAATATATGAGATAGACTCATGACATGCAAAGCGAGATATGCCAAGCCTTTGCTTGTTATAATTGTGATGATAATTGTGATGATTATGGCACACAGCTGATGAAAACCCCAAAGTTGAAATTGTTAATTTGGGATTCTCATCAGCTGTACACCATAATCATCACAATTATAACAAATAAAGGCTTGACATATCTCGCTTTGCATGTCATGAGTCTATCTCATATATTAGTTTCACCTTTTAAGTTGAATTACTGAAAGAAATGAACCTTTCCACAATATTCTAATTTTTTGAGTTTCACCTGTATATTGAACCAGATGTCCCAATGGTCTGACTCAGCATAAGGCAGCTTCCTATTATCCTATAATAAAGGTAGGCAACGAGCACCATAGATTTTTTTGCAAGTCTGACTTCTTTTGTCTATGGCTGTGTACATACTCTTATTTGCTCTGTCTATGGCTGTGTACATACTCTTATTTGCTCTGCATCCCATCCCCCTCACTTCTGCCTTGTGAAGCTGAATACACATGACATCAGCCACAGTCTACATCTGTCCTGCAGTTTCTTGCAGAATACTGTATTTTGATGCATTCCCCTCAAAATGAGCTTCGATCTGATTTGAAAAATTAAGCTACATGAAAGCATCCATGCCACCTCTCCGCCTACTGGCACAGACCAACGGTGGGCAACTTGGAAACACGTGCAGCTTGACTGATGTGCACAGTGATGAACATGCCATTTGAAACGCAGCAAAAAAATTACTTCCACCCAAGCACCTCGCTGCATTTTAAGCCAGTAATATACACACAGCCTTTGTCTTCAAATACAATGGGGGGGGGGTGGATCCTGTGATTAGCGTTTTGCACAAGAACCTGGGAGTACTGGAATCAAACGCCAGCTAAGCTGTATTGTCTCTCTGTGCTCTTGAGCAATTTGTTTTCTCTCGGCCATTTGGCTTTTCATCTGCCAAATGGGCCTTTTAAATAATGCACAGGGACATTAAAGCGGATGAATCAGGATGCCTGCGACCCAAAATGCTATATGAATGATGAGTGGAGATGATTCTGCAAAATGCTGCAGCAGAAAGCCAAATTGTGTATACGGTGCTAAGAAATCCGTCTGCCCTGAATGTTGTTTTCTCCTTGTGGCGTGTTCACAATCAAAGGTTAGCAGCTAGAACAACCGCAGCGTGCATTCCCAGCAGCATCAAAATAGTTGGCACCATCTTAAATTAACAAATAAAAACAAAAAGAGGAGCAGAGTGGGGAAGGGAGCCTTTTATTAGTGTGAGCAGCTGGCTATTCAGGTTTTTAAAAGGTACCTGTACATTCCCTTCCCATAAGTGGCACTCCGTGCTAATTGAAACTTTCTCTCACTGAAGGCTTTAATGTAAAGCCAGTGTTGCCACTGGCCATGAACTTAAGCCAGAATAACTCTGTGCAGCCCTAGCTGTGGCCTTGGCATGGCAGAGGGTAGCCTTCTTCAACACATGAAGCAGTACAATTATGGACCAACTTGTGTGTTCAGTAGCAAACACAGATCTGGAAACTCTGGCCACTCCTCGGCTGCAAAACAACCGTGGGGGGTGATTTTGAAAGACCTACATTGGCTCTCAGTACATTTCCGAGCACAATTCAAAGTGTTGGTGCTGACCTTTAAAGCCCTAAATGGCCTCGGTCCAGTATACTTGAAGGAGCATCTCTACCAGCATCATTCTGCCCGGACACTGAGATCCAGTGCCGAGGGCCTTCTGGCGCTTCCCTCGCTGCGAGAAGCCAAGTTACAGGGAACCAGGCAGAGGGCCTTCTCGGTAGTGGCACCCGCCCTGTGGAACGCCCTCCCACCAGATGTCAAAGAGAAAAACAACTACCAGACTTTTAGAAGACATCTGAAGGCAGCCCTGTTTAGGGAGGCTTTTAATGTTTAATAGATTATTGCATTTTAATATTCTGTTGGAAGCTGCCCAGAGCGGCTGGGGAAACCCAGCCAGATGGGCGGGGTATAAATAATAAATTATTGTTATTGCTATTATTATTACTATTATGATGGTGATGATTATTATTATTATTGCAGAGGAGAAGCAGGATGTGTGGAAGGGGCTTATCCCTTCCCCCTCCCCATCATTTATCCACGGGAACTTATGCAATATAGTACATGCATTGAGGAAACCCAGTTTAGGAAAGTTAGCAGCAGAGGGTTTTTTTTTTTTTTTTGCAGGGGGAGGCAGGGGATCAGGTTAGGGAGAAGGGTTAAGCACATACCCTCCTCTCCCCACAGGGCCGTCTCGTCATAGGAGCTGGGTGGCGCGGTGCACCAGGGCGCCAGGCCCCCCAGGGGTGCCCCTGCGAGCCCACCAGCATACCGGGCGCCCCCTCCCCAACCCGCCCCCGCGGGCGGGCGGGTGCTCGCGCGCCGGCAGGCGAGTTACAAGCCGGCTGCCCTCCGGAGCCCCAGCTGGAGCACTGGGAAGGGCGCGCAAAGCCCCGCGCCGCTCCAGCGCCACGCCCCTCATCCCCCGCTCGCCCACCTCCCTCCCGCGCTGGCTGCCCCTCGGAGGATGAGGGGCGTGGTGCTGGAACGTCGCGGGGCTTTGCGCGCCCTTCCCAGCGCTCCAGCTGGGGCTCTGGAGGGCGGCCGGCTTGCAGCGCCATGCCCCTCATCCCCCGCTCGCCCACCCCCCCCTCCCGAGGGGCGGCCAGCGCGGGAGGGAAGTGGGCGGAGAGGCGGCCCACCGGGGGCGCCGAGGGATCGTCACACCAGGGCGCCCGATCCCCTTAAGACGGCCCTGTCTCCCCACATTGTAATAGAGAAGCAGCAGCTGGGGCTCCACTTGGACCTTTTGCATTTGCATTCATGTAAAAGGGAATGCCTCTTAATAATTAATAATAATAATTACTCTGTTCTTATCCTGAAGCAAAGTTCTTAACCTGAAGTGTTATTTCTGGGTTAGCGGAGTCTGTAACCTGAAGCGTATGTACAGTGGTGCCTTGCAGGACGAAATTAATTCGTTCCGCGAGTGCTGTTGTACTGGGGAAATTTCGACTTGCGAAGCATGGTCGGAGGAAGCGCGGCTTGAAAAAAAAAATCGCAAAACTTTTTCGTTTTGCGAGTCGCGGCCATAGGGAAATTCGTCTTGCGAGTCACCCTTTTATTAGCGAATGCCTTTCGTCTAGCGAGTTTTTCGTCTAGCGAGGCATTCGTCTTGCAAGGTACCACTGTAACCTGAAGCGTCTGTAACCTGAGCTACCACTGTATTTGTCACTCTGGGTGGCTTCCAGAACACACAGAAACATCATAAAACATCAAACATTAAAATATTTCCTACACAGGGCTGCCTTCGGATGTCTTATCTCCTTGACATCTGATGGGAGGCCGTTCCACACAAGAGGGTGCAACTGCCGAGAAGGCCCTTTTGCATGGTTCCCTGTAACCTCACTTCTCGCAGGGTGAGAACCACCAGCAGGCCCTCAGAGCTGGACTTCAGTGTCTGGGCTGAATGGCGGGGGTGGAGAAGCTGTTTCAGGTATACAGGGCCGGTGGCCATTTAGAGCTTTAAAGGTCAGTACCAACATTTTGAATTGTGCTCCGAAACGTCCAAAACGGGTGGGGAACCTGTGGCCCTCTGATGTTCCTGGCCCCCAGTTCCCATCGCTCCTGACGGCTGACCATGCTGGCAGGCCAGAGATTCCCCACCACTGATCTAAGAGCAAAGAGAAGATGCTTCTTGCTTCAGAGGTGGTGTGTGAGCCCTTACGCAAATTAGCTGATTAAAACTCATACAGTGGATTGGCTTTCTTTAATCAGGCGACTGGCGTAATAATTTGTTACTGGGCGTGCAGAAACCAGCTTCCTTATCAAAGGTAAAATTCACACTCGTTGCTCCACCCTAAATTGGCAAGCAATCCGTACAACGTTGCCCAGAAAGTTCATTTCGCCTCTCTACTATGCGGATGTGGTCAATCATGTGTGATACTGTACAATGTATGAAAAGAAAAGAGCATCGTATAGGGGCCAAAAAGTAACCGGCATCCCCTGGATTAGCTTCATTAACAAGGATTTAATGAATCCTGGTTTTTTTTCTTTTCGTTTTTTCAGGCATTCTACCTGGCAAGCTTTTCTCTGTTCTTCCTGCCAAAAAAATGCCACCCCTAACACACACACACACCCCAGCACCAACAACACCTGATGACAGCGGATGAGTTTGGGCGAAATGGAAAAGTACAGAAGAGCAGATCAGGCTGAGTTTAATGTTCTTGGTTTCTGTCCCCGAGGCAAGGAACTGCTTATTGAGAGCAGGAGGGGAACATTTGGCAGGTAAGCGGCCGATGCAGAAATAAACAGAACGGCAGCTGCTGTGTGCAGGGAACGAATTCATCGCTGCATAGTCGAGTGCAAAGGTAGTTGTGCCCTAATAATTCCCTAGGAAACCAGAGCTGACATCCCCAGACTTTTCGAGGGCCAAGACCTGGAGGCATTTCCATTTTATTTCGGTCTTCCTCCGTGGAATGCAAGGCATTCCCCAGACACAATGCTTTTGCGGGGAGAGTTTAAAGGCTTATTAGTTTAAATAAATGCTATGATATACAGGATTATGTAACGCATGCTTATGTAACACAAACCTTTCAGGACTGTAACTAAGAAACACTGTTCTTTGTTCTGAGGTATATGGACACTGCATATTCGAGTCCAAAAACCTAGGGTGCAAATCATAACAAGTAAAGCCACCAGCCCCATACCCTCTGATGTTTCTCCAATGAAAACAGGAACGTCCTATTCAACAACAATAACAACAATTATAATGATTTAACTATTTATACCCCGCTCACCTGACTGGGTTGCCCCAGCCACTCTAGGCGGCTCCCAGCACATATAAAATCATAATAAAACATTAAACATTAAAAAAAACTTCCCTATACAAGGCTGCCTTCAGATGTCTTCTAAAGGCTGTATAGTTACTTATCTCCTTAACTTGGGGGGGGGGGTGGTCACATAACTCCATACCCTCCAACATTTCTCCAATGAAAATAGGGACGTCCTAAGGAAAAGTGGGACATTGCGAGATCAAATCAGGAACTGGGATGGCTTCTGTAAATCCAGGACTGCCCCTGGAAAATAGGAACATTTGGAAGATCTGCACCCAATTAAAAAAAAAATTATTTAACTGAGCATGAGCGTTTAGGGGGGGGGAGTAGGGATGCATTGTTTTGTATTTAAATGATGTGACCCAGCAGATCTTGCCTGAAAAGAGGCATTCCTCTTCTAAGTTGGCACTTGCAACCTGCAGTTATTATCAGGATGGAAATTAAATCTGTTGATTTAATTGAGGGCACCTTTTTAGTTCATCAGTACAGTACGTTTTAAAAGTGGTTCATCTGACTCGTTCTTCTTCAGTTGCTGAGTTGGGAGTCAGACCGACTGCTGGGTCAGGAACAGGGGTCAGCAACCTTTTTCAGCCGTGGGCCGGTCCACTGTCCCTCAGACCATGTGGGGGGCCGGACTATATTTTGGAAAAAATAATGAACAAATTCCTATGCCCCACAAATAACCCAGAGATGCATTTTAAATAAAAGGGCACATTCTACTCATGTAAAAACACCAGGCAGGCCCCACAAATAACCCAGAGATGCATTTTAAATAAAAGGGCACATTCTACTCATGTAAAAACACCAAGCAGGCCCCACAAATAACCCAGAGATGCATTTTAAATAAAAGGGCACATTCTACTCATGTAAAAACACCAGGCAGGCCCCACAAATAACCCAGAGATGCATTTTAAATAAAAGGGCACATTCTACTCATGTAAAAACACGGACCATCCGTGGGCCGGAGCGAGAAGGCGATTGGGCTGCATCCGGCCCCCGGGCCTTAGGTTGCCTACCCCTGATCTAAGGTGATTTGCAACAGCAGAATTAGCACAATACATACATATGGTGAAAAATAATGATTAAGAAACAGGTCTCCAAATGCATGTTTGGGTTAAACAGTGGGGGCCTGTGTCTGAAAAGGTTGGAGGCTGTTGATAACTGAATAGCCAGACTTAATAAGCACATGCTGATGACAGAAGCATTTATATTCACTGTGCCTCTTTCTTTTTACCCTGTTTTTGATACTGCTTTTGAAGCGTTGCCTCAACGCAACTCCAAAACTTCGTTTGTTTCCAAATCTGCTTGTCTTCTTGTTCTTGATAAATATGCAGCATTGCTGCCAAAGCTCCAGAATATCCTTGGCAGCCCACAATAGCAACTGCAAACACAACATACAGTGTGCTGTTGTTTAAAAAAGGTCACAGGGCGCAGGCAGAGAAGTAAGCCGAGCTCAGAGCAGGCGTTGCGCAGGGAGTCCGGGGACTTGAGCGACCATCAGAAAGCTCTTTCAGCAGGGACACACGATTTAATGCAGGGGTAGACAACCTAAGGCCCGGGGGCCAGATGCGGCCCAATCAGCGTGTTTTTACATGAGTAGAATGTGTGCTTTTATTTAAAATGCATCTCTGGGTTATTTGTGGGGCATAGGAATTCGTTCATATTTTTTTTTCTTCAAAATATAGTCCGGCCCCCCACAAGGTCTGAGGGATAGTGGACCGGCCCCCTGCTGGAAAAAGTTTGCAGACCCACTGCTCTAGACAAACCAATGGTCTGGCTTAATTTAAGGCAGTTTCTTGCTTCCATTTGTGATTCCTCAAGCCATGCCAGCACCTGTGGCAAGAGGCATGTTGTCCTGAGCCACCCACCCAGAGCTCCTCGTTTTCTCTCCGTTATTTGTGGGGCATAGGAATTTGTTCATTTTTTCCTTCAAAATATAGTCCGTCCCACCACATGGTCTGAGGGACGGTGGACCGGCCCACGGCTGAAAAAGGTTGCTGACCCCTGATTTAATGAAAGGAATCGGGGTGGATTTAGGTGTGCGAATGGGTGGAAATATGAGGGGATACCCTCTTATTGGGCATGAGTGAAAGTCATTGTGATGCCATGTTTGCAGTCTGCTCTACTCTCCCAGTGCAAGCCATTTGTGTGTGGGTGCGTGTGCACACGCGCACGCATCAATGCATAACAGCCAAAACCTCAATGCTGGTAGCTTAATAGATTTAAAATTAAATACATATTAAACACGAACTAAATCCAATTTTGTAAAACTCCCGCCAGGTTGGCACTACCTGCAGCAAGGCCTTTTGGGTAGTGGCTCAACTGTGGAAAACTCCACCGGCCAAGGAGCATTATTAACATTCAGGGACTCTAAAAAAAAACCAACTACCACATTCCAGTTCACCCAGGTATTTGATGGCTGAAAAGATAATTGATCCAGGCAACCTTGAAATCATGGTGTAGATATATGATTGTTTACAGATGCTCACAGTGATAAAACATTTCTTAAGAATTATTTTTCAGTGGTGCTGCTTTGCTGCTTTGGGGAGGGAGGGTGGTACTGAAATTTAGCGCATAAAATAAAACAGATAAATGAGTATTACACACATATATGTGTTTGAGAGAAAAATGAGCGCAGGCAGTTCACTCAGAAAGCAAGCAATCCCATGCCTGCCTGCTCAGAAGTAGGCAGCACCTATTTTTTTGAAACCGGTCAGTGTGTCGGATGGGCTATTTTAAAGGAAAGCCGCCTGCGACACGAAACACTGACGTCCTGTTCACACGTATCTGGGAAGGGGGTTCACAATTGGGATAATTTCTGAGGACGCCCTTTGGTTAGAAAGAGAGCCATAAGCCACCAAGCAGGCAGACAGACGGACAGAAAAAGGGAAGGCCTGCCGCGTTGCATGATGGGACTTGTAGTCTCCAGGTGGGGGAGCCGACCCTTCTATTCAAGATGGTAAGAGAGAGAGAGAGAGCTGTTGCCAGGATACCCTCTCAGTAAACGAAGTGTCGCCATGTCTCAGCTACAGTTTCTGGAGCTGCCCAAGGGACATATAGTACCTGTAAGTCTTTTATTCAGTTAGTCACTCCGCCGATAGTATAGTAACTTATAGCCAAATTGTAAACTTTCTGTGCCTTAGCTTTTACATCAGAAAACCTTTTACAGCAAAAGAGAGAGAGAGAATGAACATTCATCATCTCTGCAAAGCAACACAGTTACTTTCAAATGCTAGAAATAAGTGCACAATACATTAATCACAAATTTAGTTTTTAAACGCAGTTTCATATTTTGCCTTGAGAACACAGTACTGCTTTTATTCCAGGTTAAAAATGGTTTCATAATTAAAGATTTTAAGATGGCACAAATCTCAACTGGTTTCTTAAAAACTACGACTCTTTAATTGGTAACAGTAAAAACGCAACATAAATATCAAAGTTTAATTGGATTTTTTTTTAGAGTGCTATTTTAAAAATTTCAAAGGGGGAAAGTTGGAAAATAATTTATGGGGGATAAATTTCCATATTGTAACAGTTCTTCCTCTGACTTTATAATTCTGTTGTGACTGATGCAGTTGCAAAAATAAATCACTAGGTAAAGGGGAAATAATGCTGTTTCCTCAGTTAAAGGTTAAATTTTCATGCTTATACATATTTACTCTTGTGTGGAACTGTTTCTCCTTTAAAATAAAAAACAATGGGAAAAATACATAGTGCCTGTGAGTAAGTTTGCATTCCTGGATGGGTCTAGTTACTGTTGAACTTCTTAGAGGGTGAGGGTTTGCAGATATTACTTTATTTTAAAAAAGCCCAAGGTAGGATATGACCAGGCTGGGTCTTGCACCGTTCATAGCTGGGTCATCATGCAACCTTCACCTGTTGAAATCCCCTCTTCAAACCCAAATGTTAGAGGCGCCCACAATTCAGGAGCAGTTTTCAGTTTGTGGGTGCTGATGTGCTTCGTTTATTTACCTGTTACATTTCTACCCCCTCCTTCCTTCCAAAAGCCTCCAATAGGGCCTACATTGGGGGGCCCCGCCCTCCGCCCCTCATTTTAACCCTCTCAACAGCCCTGTGAGGTAGGTCAGGCTGAGAGACCGTGCTGAGCCCCAAAATCACCCAGTGAACTTCATGGCTAAGTGGGGATTTGACACTTTAACCACTACACTGTGTTGGTTGTCTAGCCTTTTATGAATTGAATCTTACTTGAGGAATACAACTGGTTTGCGTTGTTGTTGTTGTTGTTGTTGTTGTTGTTGTTGTTGTTGTTTGTTATCAACACCAACATCATCTGGGCGTACTCAAGGATATGCAGTACCAGCACCTCCCCCTCCCACTCCCATGCAGGGGCAGAGGAAGCCTTCCCGGTACTCCGGGCAGCGACCGGAGGCACCCCTGGGGGCAGGGCATCGTGACGTTGCGTTGTGATGTCACAACGCAACATCACTGCGGCTCTGCCCCGGCAGCGGGAAAAAAGCCCTTTTTTTAAAAAAAAGCAAAGGCAAGGCAAGCTTTATTTAAAAGGGCTTTTCTCCCCGCTGCTGGGTGGAGCCGCCCGCAGGGGCGAGGGGGGCCAGCGAGGATGGGGTATCACCCATGTGACACCCCATCCTTGCTGGCCGCCCTGGCAGCAGGGAGAAAAGCCCTTTTTTAAAAAGCAAAGCAAAGCCAAGGCAAGCAGCTGCTTGCCTTGGCTTTTCTTTTTAAAAAAGGGCTTTTCTCCCCACTGCCAGTTGGAGCCGGCGCCTCCGATCGCGGGGGGGCGGTGCCCCCCACCCCAAGTGTCACCCCTACCCCAGGGCACTGCCTGGGCCGGCCCGTCCCCCGCCCCCATCGCTAGGCCCCCCCTCCCCCATGTTAAAAGTGTGGCACTTACTGTAACAACTTTATAATAAGTACTGGCACCTTTCTTTCTTAAAGAAAGCACTGATACTGATATTATTATTATTATTATTAATTATTAACTATTATTATTAGTGTACCCCATCCAACTGACTGGGTTGTCCCAGCCACTCTGGGCAGCTTCCAACATAATAAAACCTCAAACATTAAAAACTTCCCGATACAGGGATGCCTTCAGATGTCTCCTAAAAGCTGTATAATTATTTATCTAGTTGACATCTGATGGGAGGGCACCCCACAGGTCAGACAACACTGTATGTGCTCATATATATTTATTCCGCCTTCCATCCCTATCCATAGTGTTTCTGAAGGTCACAAACTTGAAATGACCTGTCGGCATTGGTTGTTGCTGTTTTTAAATAGGCAGTTGGAAATATTCAGTCAATGTCTTGATTATTATGATTAGGATTATTAGATGGGCCACTGGCCTTTATATACACCGGTGGCCAATATTGTGGCAGCCTTTAGGAAAAGTTGTATTTCTAAGGCTTGGCTCACAACATCAGTCTTTTTTTTTAGAATAATACCATGAAACAATATCCCTGGAGGTTGCTTGATAATGTCCCAGTGGTTGTTCCCGTTTTGGGCATACATTGGATCACCCATCTTCAGAAGCACATGGCATTGGGCTTATCGGTCAGGCTTATGAACTCGCTGCAGTTTTTGGAGCTGAAAATCGAACATGAAAATGATGAAATGGTTTAAATTAATGCCTTGATACTTGTGTATTCCAAAACGTTTGCAGTTGACGAAAGTTAACCCTGGCTTGTGGTACTGGAAAGATGACAGCCGAAGTCTTGAATTTGTATGGTAAGGATTCAGTGTCCCTTTCGGTCTGACTTTGTTGCTTTTCTGTTTGTGGTTATTGTGATTTCACATCACTTGCCAGTGAGCTAGTTTATGAAGCGCCTGGCCCTTGCAGCATGATTCCCCCCCTCCCTCCATGCATAGTCCATTAAAAAAATCAATAAAACCAATGGAATCTACAACACTTCCAACAATAGCAGATCATAATCAGCAGGATGAAACCAATACATTTTAGTAAATAGAATCCTTGTTTTCCTAAAGCATGGAGGAACTGAAATGTTTTTTTCTTTGCCTCTGAAAGGAGGCAAATGTCAGGCCTGATAGAGCTCTTGACAGGGGTTTGTGGTAAGAAGAGGTATTCCACAGTATACCAAGAGTGACAATTGAAAAGAGCCTGAGTTTGCACGATGCCACTCTTTCCAGCTGTGAAAGCGTCTAGCAGTATGCCTCATCTCTCCCTAAGTGCAATTAGTCCAAACATACCCATTCCTTCAATCTCTGCAAGAATAAAAATTAAAACGTCTCTGTAATTTTGAAGCAGAAGATACCCCACGCTGATTGGTTGAGCATGCTGTGATGTCATAAAGAACCACCTGTCCAATCCCTGAAGCTGTTTTCCCCTTCGGTATTCATTTTTTTTTGGGGGGGGGATTATTAAGAATGGAGGATTAACAGATCAACTCAGAAATGTTGTGGATAGTGGGGCTTTGGAAAAAAAATCAAGTATCCCAGCTGAATTATAGTGGGCTGGGGCACCTAAACTGGCATTGGACTTGCTGCCATTCCTCTCTGCTGGGCTCACTCTGTGGTTGAGAGATGCATGGTGAGCCCTCTTTCCTGTGTAGTTGTATGAATTGCCACTGCCATTACTGCAAACTCGCCTCTGTTTGGTATTGCAGTGCCCACCCTAAGGAGGAAGATAAGGAAGCTAAGGATAAGTCTAAGAAAGGGAAAACCATCCACTTCCAGGAGACGCCCACAATAACGCCAGACAGGTGACCCAGTTTAAAAATCAGCAGAGCTTGAAATGCCCTGACTATAGTCTGTGGTCTTGGCAAGTGTGTAAGAAGTCCTGGATTCAAATCCCACACAAATCCTGTATGTGGGGAAGGGAAGGGGAAGAGACTGGACGTACCTTTGGGGATGGAACATAGCTCAATGCAGAAGGCCCCAGGTTTGATCCCCAGCAAAGACCAAGGCCTGTGATCCTGGAGAGCTGCTGCCTGCCAGGGTAGGCAGTACTGGGCTAGATGGAGAAATGGTCCGAGCCTGACCTGGATGGTGAGGGAATCCCACCGATGTCACCAATTCATTTATTTTTAAGAAATAAAATGATAGGTCTTAAAGAGTTCTCCTTTGTGACTCTTGAGACAGGAGTTCCAATTCATTCTAGGTAGGCCTGCCTCAGGTGCACCATTAAAGGGAAGCAAATGGTCAATTATTTGGTCTATTATTATATTGTTGCCATTGCCACATTGCCATTGTTGCTATTCGGATTTTGTGCCCCAACATCACAGGCTGCCTCTGTGCCTGCTTAGCAGCAAATGCGTTTGGGCAAGCAGACATTTCCCTGCAGACATTTCTGTCTGTTAAATGGGAACAATAGCAACACAACAACACAGGCATGTTTTTTTGAGCCTAGGGCTTGCTGATCAGAAGGTTGGCGGTTCGAATCCCCACAACGGGGTGAGTTCCCGTTGCTCAGTCCCAGCTCCTGCCCACCTAGCAGTTCGAAAGCACGTCAAAAGTGCAAGTAGATAAATAGGTACCGCTCAGGCAGGAAGGTAAACAGCGTTTCCATGTGCTGCTCTGGTTCGCCAGAAGCAGCTTTGTCATTCTGGCCACATGACCCAGAAGCTGTACGCCGGCTCCCTCGGCCAATAAAGTGAGATGAGCGCCGCAACCCCAGAGTCATCCGTGACTGGACCTAATGGTCATGGGTCCCTTTACCTTTACCTTTTCACATATTACACCATACATACATCTGATGTATCTCCCCTTCCCTCTTCTGCACCTGCATCCCGTAATGCCTTAGCTACAATTGATCGTTTGAGGATCCACCCCCTCAAATGTGAGAAAGAACGGGTCTACAAGCCATCTGCATCGGTAGAATGGGAAGACGGCTGTACAAAGTGACCATTTTAATCACTGCATCTTGCAAAGAGTTTGCCCTCCAAAGAATCCTGGGAACTGTAGTTGCTAGGAACCCCCTCTTGGAACTACAATTCTCAACACCCCCAAACTACAGTTCCCAGGATTCTTGGGGGAGGGAGCTATGGCTGCCAAAGTGGTATGACAGTGCTTTAAATATGTGTTGTGGATGTCCTAAGTGCCGCCCCTCTGTGAATATTAGAGGCTTGAGAGACCAGTAAGGCAGCTTCATGTGCCCATAGGAGGCTGAATTCTGCCTTTGTTTTCAATGTAATCAAATTTACCTGGAAAGAGAACACCCCAGAGTTTAGCTCCAGAGTTGCCTTGGCATGTGTCCAGTTAAATGAAATGCAAGTCCTACCCACCCTGCATTTTATCTGCAGACTGGATCCTGTTTATTTCCGAGATATCTTTGCCGTACGGAAAAGTATCCAAGAAGATAAGTCGCCCCGGCTGTTGAAGCGAATGCAAAAGGAACTGATTTCTCTAGAAGACGTTAAGTGTAAGTGTGGGTGCTGAATTGCCAAGTTGTTTGCAGCTTATTGATTTTATCAGGCGTCCTTGAGATGGTTCCAAGGGTTGCTGATTTCAGTGTTATCCCGAGTCAACAGGACTTGTTTACGTGGCCTAAATGGCTTGTGTCCAGCATATCTAAGAATCATAAAAGCATCACATTGAAACAGCCTCTTTGTCCCATCCAGCTGTGGGAGCCAAGAGCACCGTCCACCTTAACAGTCTTGCACAAAACCAGCAACGGGAGTCCTATGCGCTACAGACCAAAACAGGGAGTGGGTGTTTTGCAGAAAGGCTCCAGTCATGGAAATAACTGGACTTGAGTCATGCAAGATTTCCAGTCCATATGGAGCAGGGGAAGGCAGAAAGGCAAGCTCCTCTTCTATATTGCATCATGGTGCCAGCCTCTTCTTTCACAATGGCGTCTCCGTAGCATTGGTTACAACATTTTACTATCTTGGATTGCACAAATGGGCTTCATTATGGTTTTTGCCCAACACATGTAGGTGTGGCCAAGGGTCTGACAAATGTTTCTTAATGGACTGGTGAGTAGCAATAGGTTTCACTTGGTAATCTGGAAATCTCTCTGTCTTTCTCTCTCTCCTGCCATTGGGATGTGATGTGAATCGGAGCCTATGGGAAGGGCAGAGAAGGTGCAGTAAGCCTGAATCTCAGGAGACTCAGACAAAGAGCACTGCTTTTTGCTGGATTGGAAACAGTGGGGGACTGAACTGGAGGGGACATTTATTAACTAGGTTTGCCATACATCTGGAATTTACGTCTGTGGTGGAAATCGCGGAAATGTCCAGGAAAATCTGAACGTATGGCAACCTATTTCGGCAGTGTCGTTTCTGGCAAATAAAGCTCAACAACGCTGCCCGGAAAATGCTCAATAACTTTTCTGACCAGATTTTCATTGTTTGAAACATGGCGCCAACCCTAATTAAATCATGCATACCCCACCTTTCTCCCAGAAGCTCGAGGTAGCATAGCACAACAACAGCCTTGCAGGGTAGGTTAGGCTGAGAGAGAGAGAGAGAGAGAGAGAGAGACTGACTGGTCACCCTGTGTCTTTCATGGCTGAACAATTTGGACCTGGGTCTCTTGGCTTTTACTCTTCTTGAACCTTCAAACACTACACTACTCTGGCTTCGCCTGAAGGCATACGTAGCTTGCTTTTGTATATCTGCAAAGAAAGCAAGTATTACAAAGGCGTTATTTCACTGCACGTTTGTTCGACGAAAACTAAAGCTGGTTAACTCCTGGGATTTTTCACTGCTTGGAAAAGTGCAGAGCAGGTAAGCACATTGAACGCAGCAGTGCACCTAAAGGTATTCTCATGTGCTGCAGTATAGGCCTGCCCAGAGCAGACTATTCAGAATGCAGGGAGAGGGGGAAGGAAGTGGGCATGTATTTTCCCTCTCATCAGCAGCTTCCTGCCTACCCGTCTCTCTGTTGTGTGGCTTTTCAGCTTCCTGTGCCTGGCATTTAAGCCCCCTTACGTTTCTTTGTAAATAAGGTGTGGTATAAATCGCTAAATCAGCTGTAACAGTAATAATAATTTCTAATTACAGGTAGGTAGCCGTGTTGGTCTGCCATAGTCAAAACAAAATAAAAAATAAAAAAAATCCTTCCAGTCTCTAAGGTGCTACTGGAACAGGTGGGTAGCCGTGTTGGTCTGCCATAGTCGAAACAAAATAGAAAATTCTTTTCAGTAGCACCTTAGAGACCAACTGTGTTTGTTCTTGGTATGAGCTTTCGTGTGCATGCACACTTCTTCAGATACCACGTATCTTCAGATCGTATCTGAAGAAGTGTGCATGCACACGAAAGCTCATACCAAGAACAAACACAGTTGGTCTCTAAGGTGCTACTGAAAAGAATTTTCTATTTTGTGCTACTGGAAGGAATTTTTAAATTATTTCTAAGCGCACTGTTTCCCTCTAGCATTTCAATGGTGTGGCCCTAGGAGGACTGCCTTGCAATTTTCCCTTTGAAAAGTTGAATCAGCTTCGAAAAACGTTGCAAGACCTTAAATTTGGACTGGGATTCTGGAAATCTTTCAGGGTGGGAAAGACTGTCAATCCACAGTAGGCAAGTTGTCAAAATGTGCTAGAAGAAGTCGCATTCTTACGAGATGGAAAACCCTGTGTCTGGGTAATAGCATTTCAGAGCAGACTGCAGGTGGGAGTAAACATGATTTACTTCTGCCTCCATACAAAGAAGAAGAAGAAGAAGAAACCCCTCCACACTCCATGTAGAAAAATAGATGATGTGGAGAAGGCTAGACTAGTACTCTGCGTGTGTGTTTTTAAGCACATTTCCCCCTTCAAAGGATTATAGGCACTGTTGATACATTTCCCAGTAACCCTTAACACACTACTGTGCCCATAATTCTTTGAAGGGTGTGCCTGTGTGCTTTGGATGTGCTTCAAAGTCATAATGTGCCTACAGCCATTAAGAACCAAAATAGATGTAATTTGTATTTTTACAAGCGTGTGCATTAAATGCAAAAAAAAGCCCTAGTATTAATTTGGCGCCTTTCCCTGACTTGCTAGATTTCTATATGCAGGGACCGTTTTTGTACAGAGGAGCTTTCAGCCAAGCGAGTCTCACCTGCAGTCTAAAGGTGAACAACCCAGACACATTTTTACCGCCTCCATGAAAACTAGACCTGGGCGACTTGCTTACTCCTCTTGGGTCACGCCTGATGCAGCTTTGATAAACTCCAAGCCTGCCACAATAGTGACATGCCTCCATCACGCCACGCATCTCCTGGTGCCTAGCTCAGTGGCAGAGCACATATTTTCCAGGTAGAATCTCTGGGATCTCTGACGGAGTCCTACACCCAAACCGCACCCACTTCTGCGCTCCCTGTGGAAGGAGGCATGCTGTTATCTTAAGGTGAAACAAAGCAGGGCAAATAAAACCAACCCAAATTTAATGGGCTGTTTTCCTTAACTCCCATCTCAAGTTACACCAATCCCTAAATATGTCTACTTGGAGATAAGTGAATTCCATGGGATTTGTTCTTAGTAAGCGTGTTTTAGGATTCCCCAAACACCTTGCATAGTTTCTTCTTTCTCTGTCCCTTTTCCTATTTTTTTTAAATCATATTTATTGATTTTCCAATATATATTTCCAATTACCAATCGAATTACAATCCAAATTAATTATACAATTCCAATTATAACAATTCCAATTATACCAAATTTCTCGTCAACAATCCACAATTAATTCTTGCTGCGTCACACCAGCCGGAGATCCTCCATTACTATTTAAATCAGTCCAAATCTTATTTCAACTCCATACAGTTTATTTATTGTAATTTCCAATCTAATTTGCATTCAGTCTTTAAGGTCCACTTGCCATTTGCCTGTGAAAGTGGATTTTCTGGGGGAGGTTTCGCCCGTGTTAAGTAGATATTGAGGCAAAACAAACGGAGATTCCAGAGCTTACCCCCCTTCTTTTCCCTCCTTCACATACCAATGTAAAGTCCACGTCTTCTTCCAGTCTTCATTCTTAATCACTCAGGGCTGCAGTTTACAACATTCTTCCCACTCCTTTGTCCGAGACATGCCCAAAATCTTTAAGCAAATTTATATATCCAATTGAAGGGGACGTGCACGAACGGGGCCGGCTCCAGGAGCTGCATCTGAAAACGAGCCCTATGTGCCCAGACCCCCCCACTCGGTCCCGAAGGACCCAAAGCGGGTTAAGGGGTACCGCGGGCAAAGGCAGCCCTCCCCGTCGTCCCGGGGAGGTGGGAGGCTGCTTACTCCCATCGCAGCCGCCAAATTAACTCGTGATAGATAGCAAAGATGTTAAAGTCCGCCATCCTCCCGCTTCTTTCTCTGTCCCTTTTCCTAAACTGGTTGTTGTTGGCACCTGTCTGTCAAACTGTTGGAGAGTTACAGCTCCTGCTTTGGCTGTAGAGACCGATATGGGAGAGACATGTTTTGTTGCAGCTGGGGCAGATGAAGGCATCCGGTTGTTTCTTCTCTCTGCGCTTCTCCGAGTGATCATTCCTCCCCTGGTCACTGCTGTGAATGCACAGCCTGTCTGTCCGTCTCCAGGCATTGCAGTTGTCTGCAAGGGATTCCCACACGGCGGGGTTGATCTTACCAGCCTTAATGTCACGTTTGCAGACATTTTTGTAACACAGAGTTGGTCTGCCAATGGGCTTGGTGCCTGTAGCCAGCTCCCCTTAGAGTACATCCTTGGGGATCCTGCCATCTTCCATTCTGCTGACATGGCCAAGCCCTAACAGTCAAAACAAATCAGAACTGGAAGCGAGTTCAGCGATTGTGATTTTCCATAAGTTTGACAAGGACCGGAGAGACTTGGGTTCAAATCCTCCCTAGTGTAAAGCTCACTAGGTGATTTGGGGACAGTAATTAATTTCTTCACAGCTTAGTTCACTGGGCTAGAGGGGGGAATAAAATGGGTGGACCACCCTGAGCTCCATGGAGGAAGTTTAATCTAAAAATATAGGCAAACAAAACTTGATTTATGTAAAAACCTTCTCTGAGATAGTTTGCAGACACTTTGCAGAGCTGGACGAGAATGCAATGCTACAGATTTTTTTTTAAATTTTTCATTTTGAATGTTTTCAGACGCTGCCCTGTTTCTGGCCCACGAAGACGACTCCTTTCACATCAATTCTTTCTCTTTAGTTATGAGGTATGCCATTTGGTATTTGCATTTCACAGTGCGATGCTTTCACTCCATTTTTTTTAAAAAGAAAAATATATTTTACGGCACCTTGTAAAAACCAAGTCAGATGTTAGCGGAGAGGTTGCCATATCCTGTGTCATCAAGACCTGAATTCTGAAAGATAACTTTGCCATATATACAATTCTGTGAGAGGGAAAAGGGCAGAAATCACAGCCATCACATCCTCAGGCAAGGACCCTTGCAGCTGCTTCTCGCTACACTTCCATTTTAAGTATGAAGTGGGCCTGTTGCAGAAATCTTAGTCAATCATATGAACTCACTAAGCAGACCTGGGGCAAGGGATATATGTGCTGCTTTTAGCGTTGCAAAGCAGGGCTGGGGAACATGGCTTTCTGTGCGGTCCTTGAAACACTTGCCAGGCTACTTCTCAGTCGGTCAGAACATGGTGCTGATAGTGCCAAGGTTGCAGTTCAATCTCCGTATGGGGCAGCTGCAGATTCCTGCATTGCAGGGGGTTGGACTAGATGACCCTCACGGGTCCCTTCCTGCTCTTCAGTTCTATGATTTTATGATCCTCCTCTCCCCAGACCACACCTTTCACTGGCTCAATGTTTGTGCCTGGTTGGAATTGCTTGCATCCCATCCACCCCCGCCTCCCAACCTTCCTCCAAGGACCTCAGGCCACGTGCATTATTCCCACCTCTTACTATTCCCACATCTTCACAAAAACCCTGCGAAGTAGGTTAGGCTAAGAGAGAACAGCCAGCCCAAGGTCACCCGGTGAGCTTTGTGGGTTAAGTGGGAATGGCGATGATTGGGAGGGCCAATTTATTACCCCTTATTCTAAAATCCGATTATGGTTAAGTGCCCCTCTGGATCTTCACACATAATAGACTGCTGGGATAGCTCAGTTGGTAGAGCAGGAGACCTTTAATCTCAGGGTCGTGGGTTCGAGCCCCACGTTGGGCATGAACGTTGGGTATCGTGAACGGCACCCAGGTGCCATTGCCCAGTGGGCTGCATTTAGCAAAGGAAAACTGCTCCCTTGTGAAGAAGTTTACATGGGTGACGTGGTGTTTTGCTCTGTTTTAAAAATCTGCTCTAGGTGCCGGCAGCTAGATGATTTTCTCATGGCTCTGCTGTACTATCTGAATTTTTATCTGGAAAAATTAGCCTTGGAGGTGAAACCCAGATCTTTCATGGGGTGAGTAAAATCGCTTGGATGTGTGTCTTAAGCTGAGTCTCGTAGCCAAGCTCCGAAGAGCGGGTCCTTGTAGCATGGGCACATTTCCTCCCTCAGATCTTGCGCCTCTCTGCTTCTCTCTTGTGTGCAAGAGGTTCCCCAAAAGTGCTGCTTTTGTAAGTTCCTGGCCATTCTGCTCCGAGTACTACTGCTGTAGTATCACAGAATTGTAGCGTTGGAAGGGACTGCGAGGATCATCTAGTCTAAAGGTAAAGGGACCCCTGACCATTAGGTCCAGTTGTGGACAACTCTGGGGTTGGGGCGCTCATCTTGCTTTACTGTCCGAGGGAGCCGGCGTACAGCTTCTGGGTCATGTGGCCAGCATGACTAAGCTGCTTCTGGTGAACCAGAGCAGCGCACAGAAACACTGTTTACCGTCCCGCTGGAGCGGTACCTATTTATCTACTTGCACTGCGTGCTTTCAAACTGCTAGGTTGGCAGGAGCAGGGACCGAGCAACGGGAGCTCACTCCATTGTGGGGATTCGAACTGCCAACCTTCTGATTGGCAAACCCTAGGTTTTGTGGTTTAGACCACAGTGTCATAAAGTCCAAAGTCCATTTTAGGGGCCTAATCTGGCCAGCCGGTCGGTTTCATTCGGCCTCTGTGGCAGCTTATTTCCTGGGGTAAAATCCTAAAAAAAGTCAACAACTTCAATTCTAAAAAAAGGTTAACATCTTTGGTCAGCCCTCACGGCCCTTCACTTCATCAAATCTGGCCCTCTTTGAAAAAAGTTTGGACACCACTGATTTCTAGTTCAACCCCCTGCAATGCAGAAATCTTTTGCACAACGTGGGGCTCGAACCCACGACCTTGAGATTCACAGTCTCATGCTCTATCAACTGAGCTTTCCTGTGACTCACAAGCTGGTGCACACCCCACGACGACAAGCAAGTTTAAAAGTTGGTATTGGGTTTGAAACGCAACAGTGCATAAGGTGGGTGTTCTCTTACTGCTACGTTCTGTGTTGGCCAAATCTCCAAAATCCTCTGCAAAGGCAGACCCAACTCCAATGCATTGCTGCAGCATAGACTGCCGAAGCCAGGCTATCCCTGTCTAGAGAGCCGGCCTGCCCTCCGAAGCTGGAAAAGGACATTCTGTGCCATTGAAGCTAGTTGTTTCTCCGGCGACAGTGCTGGATCCAACCTTACCCCCAGGTTCTGTACCTGCTCCTTCAAGGGGAGGGGAACTCCATCCAGGGGGCATTCCACTCACCCGGAAACGAAAGCTAGGGAATCAGCACAGATTTTACAGTGACGTCATGTTTAGAAAGGGCTATTGCTCTATAAATTCAGTGTGGGTGTGCTTTGCTTCAAGACTCAGTTTGTGCTGGTTAGAAAGATCACAAGCCGTGAGGCCTCAAGCCCAAGACCTTGGAGAGTTGCCAGTGCTCAGGGTGACTAATAGATGAATAGTCTGAAGTTGGGAGTCCAAGACCATTTCCTGTGATTCTGGGGGACACTTGTCAACTCCCAGGAGCTATTTGAGCCCATTGTTCTTCAGTCTCCTCTGACTGGTTCCATCCTTCTTTCCTGGGTCGTTTCTGACTTTCGTCCTCCACAAGGAGACTTGAGTCAATGCGTCTCAGCATTTTCGGGTCAGTCCCACCTCTCCTGTTCTCCTTCACGGCTGCGTTTGAGCTCAGTTCTGCACCGGTGGTTGTGGCCTAAGACCAGCGGAAGCTGGGGTGGTGGGTGTTGCACAAACCGTTGAAAAGTGGACAGAACTCTCCCTCCTTTCTCCACAAATGCACCCAAACCTACTTTCACTAATGCCTTGGCCTGGGTATCTCTGTTCTGTTGCCCCTCACATGTTGGCAAGGAGCACCAACCCTCTTGCTTCCCAGGGGCTTTCAGGAGAGTCCGCAACAGCTGAAAGCTATTTCCTGTATTGAGTTCAGGCATAATGTTGTCATCTCCCCCCCCCCCCTGTAACAGAGTTCTAGGTTGCCTTCCAAAATATAAATACCTTTCAAAGACAGCTTACAGAGTACACGTCAAAAAAATGAGTCGAACCAACTTTTGTTTGAATCGGCAGCTGCCTTATGCCCCAACACCTACCTGTTTTGTTTTGTGTTGACCCAGGTGAGATCTTAAACTAAATCATTTAGATTAGATCACCACCAATGCTTCCTTAGGTGTTGGGACATGATTCTATGAATGTGGTTCAACAACATCTGGATGTAGGCTTTGATGTCAGCATTGCTTGTGCAGGTTCTCTGTTGTTCACTTGTGTTCCTTTGGTGATGAGAGAGGTTGGGGTTGGCGTAAAATAGAAACATCGTCACCTGACCCCAGCCCCATCCATCTTCGTAAATCAAGAAATCTTTAATAAAAAATACTTTAAAAAAAATTAAAGAACAACATCTGGATGGCCACAGAGGATCCCCAGCCTTGAGGGAGGCCAATAAGGTGTGGCCATCCAAGATGTTGTTGGATCACATTCATAGAATTGGAAGGGACCTCAAGGGTCATCTAGCCGAGCCCCCTGCCATGCAGGAATCTCAGCTAAAGCATCCATGGCAGATGGCCATCCAACCTCTGCTTTAAAACCTCCAATGAAGGAGAGTCCACAACCTCCTGAGATACACCATCTCACTGGCCTCAGAAAGTTCTCCTGTTGTTTAGTCAGAATCTCCTTTCTTGTAACTTGAAGCCACTGATTCGAGTCCTACGACCAGAGCAGGAGAAAACAAACTTGCTCCATGATTCCCATCATCCCTTGGCTATTGGCTCTGCTGGCTGAGTCTGATGGGTGCTGGAGGCCAGCAACCTCTGGAGGACCACAGGTTAGCCACACCTGACCTACCTGGAGACATTCTAGCACACAACATCTTGGCCCTTCCTGCTCCTAATTTGCAATTACTCTACTGTTCTGCTGTATCACCTAATCTACTAATGATAATCCAGGCATAGTGGATCTTGCTTGCCTGACCAGAGTCTTGCTAGGCATTCCCAGGGCGTGCCACTCCAGCCCTATGATTTAATGATCTAATTGGGTCAGAATTCCCCGGTGCAGACATAGTGTTCCTGATCGTCTAACCATGAGTGGGAGAGTGCTCTGTGCAATGCGTTTTTTTAATGACTTGCTTCTTTGTTAAACAGGAAGCCCAGTGCCCTGGAAAGGAAAGAGATGCGGCAGAACCAAATCAACCTAGCAGTGACCAAAAAGCACCTGGCCAAGCTGTACTGCATCCTCATCCTCGGGCTGGGAATGTCCGATCAACATCACATGGCTTGCGGAAAGTAAGGAAACGGCTGCACCCAGCAAATGCTTTTCTGTAATGCCATCTGCTCTTTGCAGCAGATGTCGGGAATAAAACAGAAGAAGTGGGAACTTGGGTTTCTGAGTGGGTTGTCAAAACTCAATGCCCCTTGAGAGTCCTTTATGGAAACTGAAAGGGGGACGTGCCGCCTGATCCTTAGCGTTTTCACCAGGAAGCAAATCCCACAGAGTTCAGTGGGGAAGGCTGGAGAGCACCTGCTTTGCATGCAAAATGTCACCAGTTCCATTCCTGGCATGGGGAAGGCTCTTGTGAAATCCTGGAGAATAGCTGCCAATTAAAGTAGGAAATGCTGATAGTTCAGTTGTGGGTAGAGTCGTGGGTTCAAGTTGGGCAAAAAAATTCCTGCATTGCAGGGGATTGGATGAGATGATCCTCATGGTCCCTTCCAACTCAACAATTCTAAGATTCTGTGGTCTAGATGAGCTAATGGTCTAACTCAGTAGAAGGCTTGGCCAGTATGGTGTAGTGGTTAAGAGCGGTAGACTCGTAATCTGGGGAACCGGGTTCGTGTCTCCGCTCCTCCACATGCAGCTGCTGGGTGACCTTGGGCTAGTCACACTTCTCTGAAGTCTCTCAGCCCCACTCACCTCACAGAGTGTTTGTTGTGGGGGAGGAAGGGAAAGGAGAATGTTAGCCGCTTTGAGACTCCTTCGGGTAGTGATAAAGCGGGATATCAAATCCAAACTCTTCTTCTTCTTCTTCTTCTTCTTCTTCTTCTTCTTCTTCTTCTTCTTCTTCTTCTTCTTCTTCTTCTTCCTTTCAAGAAAAATGCATAACTTCCAGGTAAACCTGCACTCGGGAAATCTGTGCAAGGGTACAGTCCTAAGCAAAATATTATTGGGGCCATAAGGTCCCAATGAACTCAGTGGGACACATTCCAAAATGACGTCAGTTAGGATCGCAAGCTAAAATTCTCATCGTTTTTCCTTAGAAGTCACTAAAATCAGCAGTCATAGCCTCTAGGTGAATGTGTTTAGGATCTGGTGGCATGCAAATAGCTGTTGCAACTTAACAAAACTCATTACAATATTTGCTATCACATTTCTGTGATTAGGGCTACCACTGTCGGTTGCCTTGTCACAATGCCTTGCCAGAGAGTTTTGGGCTTGGCAATGGTGTGTTGGTAGACTGCACTATTCCGGCGATGTACTTCTGTGCTAGCTAATTTTTAGGCACTCTTACTCTTCTGAATAGCTAGGAAATTCTTGGAAGGGTGGCATGCCTTTATTCCCACACTCCTAGCTAAGGATGATCCCTAGCTGCCTCTGGCAGTTTGAGTAATTTCGGAGAGAGCGCTGAGTCTTAGCATTTAGGTTGCTGGCTATTTCACCTGGAGATCTGATGTGAGAGCAGCAGACTTGCATCCATCTCCACTCAATGCGTACGTTTGTAAAGAAGGGCAAATATTACATGACAGAAGTTCTGGCAATTGCTTCCAAAGGAAATGAAACTTGAGTAAGCTCTGTGCCTCTGGAACGTCTCAACACGCAAAGAAGTGGGATGAGTGTCACAGTATGAAGCAGGTCGCCATGGGGAGGAGCAAATACTTTTTTAAAAATTTATTTTAAATCCTTGGGCCAAATCCCTTGCGGTGACCACCACTTTACGAAGCCCATGAAAACACAGCAGCCCCTACCACATCTTTCCCAGCACGGCTTGCACTCCCATTAAGGTTGCCAACTCCGGGAAGAAAAACCAGTGTGGCCTGCTCTTGCGAGTTTAACAGATATTTTCTATGCAGAACTCAGCAAACAAGGCTTTTCATGCTATGGGGACAAAGACAATCTCCTTCTGCTTGCTGCAGATTTGGGGTCTGTTAAAAGCACTGCAACAGAAATAAGACAGCAATAAGACAGCTCCCAAACCAAAGCCTGCCAGTCTTACCAGTTGCTCTAGAGCAGGGGCATTCAGGCTTCAGGCTTGCTGGATCTATTTTGTATGTTTTGTTTGCAAGAACCTGAAGTTATACCAACAAGGACCAGGTACAAAGGGCATGTGTTGACATCTGTCTTTCTCAAGAGACAATGGAGTGTCGAGAGGTGAAGTCAAACCACTTTATTAGCAGCACTGAAGTGACCTCCCCAGGGCACAAGCCTGGGCAGTGTGTCTGGAGGTCCTGGGCTGCGCAGACGACAAGACACCGCCCCCTCTCGGACTCGCTGACGTGGTCCAAAGGAAAGCAGAGCAAGACGTTTGGCACCAGCTTGGCTGCAGGAGTTGCTGGAAGGCGCCATCCAATTTGCCTTAGGGACTTCACTCTGGATTTGTGTAGGGTTCACTTCCGAAGATGTCCCACAAGGCAGCGGAGGTTCAGGACCAGAGTTTTCCTTCTCACAGATGGCTTACAGTTAAAATTAAGGAACAGGGTGCCTCTGAGCCGAGGGATTTTAACTGAGCTCATAGAACTTCCTGACAGTAAGAGCTGTTGGACAGTGGAATTTGCTGCCAAGGAGTGTGGTGGAGTCTCCTTCTTTGGAGGTCTTTAAGCAGAGGCTTGACAGCCACCTGTCAGGAATGCTTTGATGGTGTTTCCTGCTTGGCAGGGGGTTGGACTGGATGGCCCTTGTGGTCTCTTCCAACTCTATGATTCTTTTCCCCAAAACTCATTCCTGCTTAGCTTTGTTCATTTCTGCAGCCTGATTTCGGTTGCAAAAGAGAGTTTCAAACAATTGGGAGTCTCGCAGCAAGCTACCCACATACTTGCCTTCTACTCAAGCCTGCCCTAGAGAGTTCCCCTTCTTATGTTCTCTAGCCACCCTTCTCTTGACACCAGCCCGGGGTTCCAATCTCTTCAGCTGGCCTCTGTTGCTGTTGACAGCAGCTTGACCAGTAGGCATTATCAGGTGGTCCTCTTGTGTTGTGAGAAGCTGAATCTGCTGGTTTCTGCTGCTAAAGGTGCAGGTCAGGGTGATCCCTCACTGCCCCCAGGCAGCTAATAACACTAATGGTGGTGGGAAGAAGGGCTGGTACTTACCTTACCTCATTCCAAATGAAACATATGAAAAGGAATGGGGGAAATTTCTGGTATATATGGATAAGACGTTTGGAATATGAGAACACCAGCACTATGAACTGAAACTCAGAACTGAATTTTAAAATTCTTTATTGGGAATTTACAATGAAAGAACAATACAATGTATAGTATAGTCAGTAGATACCAATAGAACATATGGATGCTGTGTGTAAGATATAATGGGGAAAATACGATAAAAATTACTATATGACAATACATACAGTGGTACCTCGCAAGACGAAATTAATTCGTTCCGCAAGACTTTTCGTCTTGCGGAAATTTCGTCTTGCGAGGCACCGTTTCCCATAGGAACGCATTAAAATTTAATTAATGCGTTCCTATGGGAAAAAAGTCAGGGAGCGCCGGTCGGAAGGGGCGCCGGCCGGCACCGGAGCCGCGCGGCGCCGCATTTTAAGGCTGCAGCGAGCGAACTGTTCGCCCGCTGCAGCTTTAAAATGCGCCGTAGCTAAAAAGGCTTACCTTTTGGCTCCGGTGGGGGGGGGTTTCCGAGTCGCGTCCGCCATTTTGGATCGACTCAGACATGCGCAGTCGATCCAAAATGGCGGAAAACACCCCCCCACCGGAGCCAAAAGGTAAGCCGCGCCCCTCCCGACCGGCACGGCGCCGCGTTTTAAGGCTCCGGCGAGCGCTGCAGCTTTAAAACGCGGCGCGACGCCGCGTTTTAAAGCTGCAGCGCTCGCTGGAGCCTTAAAACGCAGTGCCGTGCCGGTCGGGAGGGCTTACCTTTTGGCTCCGGTGTGTGTGTGGGGGGTGTTTTCCGCGTCGCGCCCGCCATTTTGGATCGACTGCGCATGTCTGAGTCGATCCAAAATGGCGGGCGCGATGCAGAAAACACCCCCCCACCACCGGAGCCAAAAGGTAAGCCTTTTTAGCTGCGGCGCGACGCCGCATTTTAAAGCTGCAGCGCTCGCTGGAGCCTTAAAACGCGGCGCCGTGCCGGTCGGGAGGGCTTACCTTTTGGCTCCGTTGTGTGTGGGGGTGTTTTCCGCGTCGCGCCCGCCATTTTGGATCGACTGCGCATGTCTGAGTCGATCCAAAATGGCAGGCGCGATGCAGAAAACACCCCCCCACCACCGGAGCCAAAAGGTAAGCCTTTTTAGCTGCGGCGCGACGCCGCGTTTTAAAGCTGCAGCGCTCGCTGGAGCCTTAAAACGCGGCGCCGTGCCGGTCGGGAGGGCTTACCTTTTGGCTCCGTTGTGTGTGGGGGGGTGTTTTCCGCGTCGCGCCCGCCATTTTGGATCGACTGTGCATGTCTGAGTCGATCCAAAATGGCGGACGCGACGCGGAAAACACCCCCCCACACACACACCGGAGCCAAAAGGTAAGCCTTTTTAGCTATGGCGCGATGCCGCGTTTTAAAGCTGCAGCGCTCGCTGCAGCCTTAAAACGCGGCTCCGGCGGCTCACAGTGGTACCTCGCCAGACGAATTCGTCTTGCGAAAAACAGCCATAGACGAATTCGTCTCGCGAGTCAACTAAAAACTCGCAAAACCCTTTCGTTTTGCGAGTTTTTCGTTGTGCGAGGCATTCGTCTTGCGGGGTACCACTGTACTGGAAATTCACAAATGAGATAACAATGCAATATAATGTGTAGTTACAGGTAGGTAGCCATGTTGGTCTGCCATGGTCAAAACAAAATAAAAATTAAAAAAAATCCTTCCAGTAGCACCTTAGAGACCAACTAAGTTTGTTCTTGGTATGAACTTAGGTGTGCATGCACACTTCTTCAGATACTATAATGTGTAGTTATAGATACAAATGGAATACATGGACATTATGTGTAAGACATAAGGGGAAAATATGGAAACGGTTATTTAGAAAATTGTAACTATTGGAATAATACCTGGCAGATGATTAATTAAATAAGGAAGATTGAACTGTGCAAATTAAGAATAATTACAAAAATAACAGAAGAAGGAAGTGTGGAAGTTCTTTCCCTTTTTTTAGTTTAGTTTCTCTTTCTAGAAACTATCTATCTATATATATGAAATGGAAAATAAGATGTAATAATATTATGTGTAAATACCGGTAATATGTTTATTTGGAAATTCAATAAAAATCATTTAAAAAGAAGAAGAAGAAGGGCTGGTACTGGGAAGAAAAGATGGCATACTTGAGCCTTGCCTGCTTTGAATCACTCTGTCTCTCTCTCTGGCTTTCTTCCAATATGTGGCTTGGAAGGGCAGGGGAAAGCCCCAAACTCTTATAATGACATGCAAAGCACAGGTCTACCTTGGCAGGTCATTTCCTTGACGTGTTTACGAATCAAGTTTATTTCTCCTGCACCAGCTCGGGCATCCTTTCTCTGAGCTTGGTGATGGTGCAGAGCAAAAGAAACAAACAGCGGCAGCTTTATTTCAGATTGGTTACACTCCCCAAAGCTTGCATGGCTGTTTTGTTGTTGGCAGGAAGCTCATGCTTCAGAACCAAAGCCGCGTTTATTCAGCGCGAAAGTCCCCATGGGGATTTGCCTTCCTGTTTAGCTGGACGTGACCTGCTGCAGGGGCCTGCTGGCCTGTGCTTTTTCAGAAAGCCCACGAGACTGCCGGAACGGAGAGATGAGAAGTTGTCTTGGCAGCTTTAGGTGAGCACCCTTAAAGATGTGCAGACTACCAGCCGGAAAGTGAAGGCTGTCAGGGAGCACAGTGCCCAGGAATGAGCTTTTACTGATATGATTCCAGTGCGAAGCAGCAGGACTCAACCAAATTAACTTGCAGGAAGAATGCCAGTGAGGCCTTAGCTAGGGTTAGCAGACTTGGCAGGAACACAGAGTCCCTGAGTACCATGTTTTACAATCTCTTCTGAATCAGTGTGTGTGGCGTTCACCCCTATAGGTTCTCCAAGGGTTAACTTGGCAGGGAGGAGCTTGACCAATGGGAGCTCTCCAGGCAATTAGAGTGTGGAAGGATGACAGTTAGAGAGGATAGAAAAGGCAGTTAGAGGTTAGAAGTGAGACAGTTGAGTTGAGTTGAGTTAGGGAAGGATAGAGAGAGGGAGATAGAGCCAATGATCAGAGCTAGAGCAGAGTGAATAATAAACAGGAGGCATTAGGGATAGTTATTGGAATACTAGGTAGAGAGTTGATATATACTTAGCTGAATAACCATGCAGTTATATTAAACATTTCACCAAGTCATTTGAAACCATTACGCTTTGTACACACAATAAAGAAACTTATGTTTTATTTTACCAACATCTGAATCTGAAGTGAGTTATTCATTGCCAGAGTGAATACTGGCTGGTGGCAGCGGTTATACCATATGTCGTTGGGGCAGTTACCAATAGACCGTTAAACGTCCGGGGGTGCTGCTCAGGTCTGAGTGAGTGACCGCGACAGTGTGTTCCTGTGGAATCAAGAGTTTTGCTCCCCCTGTCCCCGTCCTAGAGTTATGAAATATACTCGGAGTCAAGTGTGGATTTCATGCTCTTTATTCAGCTCATAGTAGCGAGGAATGGAAGTTTCCCCAAAACGTCGGCTTTATATACATTATTTACACAATGGGCCCCACGTGATTGGCTAATTCCGGGATACTCCTGTACGCCAATCAGGCTGCAGAGTCACTTCCACCTGGAGCTGGATTGGGTGGCTCCTGCGGACCAATCAGACTGCTGCATTCTGAATCCTATTGTTCTAGGACCAATCAGACTGCTGCATTTTGGATCCTATTCAACTCAGTACATAAAAGGTTAGGATTTGAGTGAGGCTTGGGCACTTGAACCTTGGAGGGCCTCATAGAGTAGGCACATCTGCTAAGTTGCATGGAGCAAGAAAATGCCCCAGAGCTCATTGAGGCATCTGGCTTGCAGCTGCTTTGGTCCATGAAAGGTTTGGGAAGGTTACAGACAACCTGTACTGCCTCAGAGCTGGCTGTGCACAGAGACAGCGCTGGCTTCCGGATCGTAGGAAGCTGCCTCAAAGGAGATCCATTTGACCATCATGCCCACCTGTTATCTACTCTGACTGGCAGTGGCTCTCTGAGATCTCAAGCCTTTCCACCTCACCTGCTACGATTAGACCCCTTCCAACTTGATATACCTGGGATTGAACCTGGGACCTCCTTCATGCAGAGCACCTGCTGCACCCTTGTGCTATGATCCCAGCAGCGGCTCAACCCTGCCAACCTCAGGCACCACCCATGATTTTTAAGGCTACCTACAATCCCTAAAAGTAGCTTGGCAGCTTGGTATTATATGTGTTCCCTCTCCCTGGGCCGCCTAGCCTGCCAAAGGACTCCCCTTGTGTGGGGAACAGGATACTCAACACCTCGACTCACCTAAAATAACTTCTTTTTCCTCCCCACATTTCTTTCTTTCTTTCTTTCTTTCTGGCCTTGTGTCAAAGTGCCAAACCCGAAACAAGGGACACGCCCTGACTTTGAGCTTTCTTCTCCTGCATGTGCATGCGCTTTTCCTGCACCCCCCCCCCGGCAAGGAGACCAACCAGGAAGCATCCCTTTCCAGGCTTGTGAGAGGCATCAAGGACAATAAGAAACGGCTCTTGGGTTCGGGACAGGTCGGGTGCTTAAAAGGGCAGCGAGAGGAAAGGGAGAGAAGTGCCGTGGTGACAGAAAAGGAAGTGGACAAGAGGTGAAGATTCAGGGACATTGTAAAAACTAAAGAGAGGACCAAGCTGGACTCTGGACTCTGGCCACTTCCAGGCAACCTGTTTGTTTCACATCCATCCTGATATGTTTGCAAACATTATGCAGGGAGGTTAGACGATGCCCGCCTATTTATTGTGCATTCGTTCAGATTTGTTTGTGAAGAGTTTCAATGACGTTGTTGTGCCAAGCCAAAATGATCCTACGCTTCCCAGTGTGTTTGTCCATCACTTATTGCCAAAAGTTCTGGGGGGTTTTCTTTTGGGGAGCTGGATTTGTTGTGCACCTCATTGGGCTTTGGTTGTGATGGAATTGCCTCCGAAAATAGCAACAGTTTAGGTGCACCTTTTCGTATCAGAAGTTATATAAGATGGGGTTGTTGCTGCTGCAGCAAGTGTAGTTTTTCTGTGTGACCAGTTTAAAGTCGCTGTCAAGGGGAGAGGAGACTACTTCATGCATCAGAAGGCATCATGCCCTCATTTATAACGAGTTAAAAAAGATGTTCAAGCTCCCATTCACTAAAAGACCCGGAGACTTTCTTATTAGGAATCATGGCAACAGAAATCAAGAAGAAGGTTAGACCACTATTCATGTATGCCACAACTGCTGCTGCCAGGATTCTAATTGAGAAAAATTGGAAAAGCAAAATCATTTCCTCAAAAATTGAATGGCAGACCAAACTGTTAGAATACCTAGTTAGCAAGGATAACAGGGTTAGTGAGAGGAAACTCGATACAAGATGTTAATAAAGAATGGATAGTGATCAAAGAATATCTCAAAGGTTACTGTGATAACAAAAGCTTTATGGCAGACATTGAATGAGTCTTGTGACATAACGTAGTATCGGAGGAAACTAGAATAAAGAAGGAGAAAAATGTTTTCAGGAAACTGTGTAAAAAAATAATAATTTCAAAATAGTACAACGGGTATACTCGGAAGGTTCTTTTTATTATAAATAAAACCATCTTCTATCTCTTTTTCTATTTCTTTTCTTTCTTTTTCTTCTTTTTCTATATTCTTTTGTATATTTATAATTTGTAATGTCTGAAATGCAATGTTTTATATTGTATGTATTTTAAGTTTTTTCTATTATAAAGGTTGAAATTAAAACAAACAAACCAACGAAAAACAGAAGGCTCATGTCCCGGGTTCAGTTCGTTGCATCTGCAGCCAATTGATACGAGGCAGCTGGGCTGCAAACACACCTGAGACACAGGAGAGCCCCTGCCTTCTGCTTCTGCAGCAGCAAAATCTATGTGAACTTGGGCGGTGCCTTGCCACCCGCGGGTGCCGCACAGCTGCAGGTTCAGCAGCGTCCTGTCAGCCATCCTCGTCGCTTGCGGCACAGGGAGTGATTTTCCCTCTTCTTGTCGATTCGGCAGGGTGAGCCGCACCAACTCCGTGGTTAATTGTAGGCTGAGTACAGCCGGTGGCCCAGCCCAAAAATGCTGTGCATGCAAGAGTCAGCATGACAAAATTGTTTAGTGACCCAACCAGAAAGCCTGGCTCTGAATTCCAAGTATTGCAAACAACCTCCCCCCCCCCCCCCACGATTCAGCTGCAGGGATAGAGTGAAAATAAATACAGGGTGCCACTCTGTACCTTAGATACTTGCATGTTGGGCAGAAATTCAGAGCTGTAGCTTCCCCCATTCATGTCAGGAATAGCCAAATGACTTGGGGTTTTTCAGCATCTTGAACAGTGCCCAGAAAACAACTGGCAGCCAAGAGGCTGATAAAGGCTGCTTACCTGGTGGTTAATTTTTAAGGAATATTAGTAGACAGCACCAGGACCATATTATGAAGATCCTTATCTGCCCCTGGTCAAAAGAGCCTTGAATTCCACTGTCAAGAAAAGGAGAAAAGGAAGGAAGGAAGGAAGGAAGGAAGGAAGGAAGGAAGGAAGAGTGCAGGGCTGAGCATAGAGATGTCCAACTGTTTCACAACCTCTTGCAGGCAACCTCAAGGGAGCTTTGGAATCTCTGGCGTAGAGAACTTTAGCACACATCTGAAAATGTGAAATATCAGGAAACATATTCCTGGGGAAGGTCCGTAGCTGATGACTGCTAGAGCCAATCCTGCGGGTGGCAGTTTTAGTCCACAGTTGAGGGCCCCCAGGTTAGGAAGGTTAAGCCTAAAGCAGGGGTGCCCAAACTTTTTTCAAAGAGGGCCAGATTTGATGAAGTGAACGTGTGAGGACCAACCAAAGCTGTTGAGCTTTTTCAAAGGATTTTACCCCAGGGGATAAACTACTGGATTAAACCAACCGGCGGGCCAGATTAGACCCCCCGAAACAGACCCTGAAGGGCTCCTTAGTCAAACTGAAGTGGGGTCACCAGCCCTTTGGGGCCTAAGAGCACATCTGTAATCTTCAAAGACATCTCTTGTCACAAAACGGCAACACCGTCCCCCAAAACAACATTTCACAGAAGCCCAACTTTCTCTCCGAGGATAAAAGGGCCCGGAGAGAGAAATTCAGCTTCAGCCCTAGAGGGGGAAATGCACACAAACACACTCTACTCTTTTCTGGAGGGTCTCATCCTGCCCCCCCACCCACTTGTGTGATTCCCAATCTTTGTGTGTGCAGAGCCAAAGTGTGGTGAAAATCTTGGAACAAGGCAGAGGTGATGTTGCAGAGGGGCCCTTAGATGGTATTTGCAGAGGACCTTGCCATTTTTTAAAAAGGGTTTTGTAGATTCCCCCCCCCCTTTTACTTTGTTAGTGCCTCACACAATGAAGAAGGAACCAGGCATATCTGGCTCAGGGACAGGGTTATGTAATATTTATTGCTGCCAGTTTCCTCTTGGGCAAATTTACATAAGGCGGGGGGGGGGGGGAGGACCTGCATTTTGTTCTCGCAGCTGCGTATATGAAATACACATGTTTAGTCAAATTTAGTGATCTTCCATAAGCCAGGAGGACGTTCTTGGTTTGAGACTGGGAGAGCGGCTAAAATAGGCAAATGATTTGGGAATGCCAACTTGACGGAGCTAAAAAAAGCCCCAAAACCTGGCCAGTTTCAATGCCATTAACATCAGTTTGATTCATAGCTCAAGCTTTCCATGGAATGGGGTTAAAGCACAATGGCCTCCTAGTGCAATGTGTTCTGGAGTTCTCACTGGTACAACTAGACTTGACGGGATCGGATGACCACAGCCATATAAGACCATTGCTTAAAAGCTTGCACAGGCCACCCATATGTCACCATGCCAGGTTCAAGGTTCACGCATTAATTTATAAGGCCCTTAACAAATTGGATCCAGGATATTGTAAGGATTGGCGAGTCCCTTATATCCCAGCTTGCATGGCTTGTAACTGCTGGAAACCATGTCGCCTGGGTTGGGGGCTGAAGCCTGAAATCCCCTCCCAACTGAGATTAGACTAGGACCCTCCATGTTGAATAATTCCTGGATGAGCTTTCGTGTGCATGCACACTTCTTCAGATACTTTACGAAGTACTTTCTCTGTTGCTGTCTGTGGATTTATTCTTCTCTTCCACATTTTAGGAGGAAAATATCAACAACACAGAAAGACAGGGATTTCTTTGAGGTAAGAGCGGTTGCCTGGAGGAACAGAGCAGCTAAGGGTTGTCTCATCTTTAAGATAAGCTGCAACAATAGTGCCTGAGTAGATCACCTCCATTTTATTTATTTATTTGTTTATTCATTTATTTTTGCATTTAGTGCTTGTACAACTTCTCCTCCTACGTGGCTTATGTGACGTTCAGACAGAAGAACCTCAAGGAAATCCAGCAGGAAGTTGGCCGGCTGCTCCGCTCAAACATATTCAATCCTGCTCTGAGAGAGACAGCTAAACCCAAGGAGTTGAAAACAGATGTGACCAAGGAGGTGAAGAAGGTCACTTTCCGCTATCGCAAGTATGGCCTCATTTTCTCTCTTCTCTCCTCCCCTCCCCCACCCGTTATTGGATGCATTGCAGATATTTATATTGGGGATGGGGAACATTTTTTTTTAGCCTTGCCAAGGCCATATGCCAGAAGTGGCTGGAGTCTTGCCAAGGCCATATGCCAGAAGTGGCTGGAGCCATACAAAAGTCAGAATTTTCTGCACATATCTCCATCCAGGTGAACAAGAGGCATTATTGTAGTTGTAGGGCACTTCCAAGCAAGGCAAATAAAAAAGTGCCTGAGGATCATAGAATCATAGAACTGTAGAGTTGGAAGGGACCGCAAGGGTCCTCTCTAGTTCAACCCCTTGCAATGCAGGAATCTCAACTAAAGCATCCATGGCAGATGACCGTCCAACTTCTGCTTATACACCTCCAAGCAAGAAGGGCCCACAACCTCCTGAAGGAGACCGTTCCACTGTCGCACAGCTCTTCCCATCAGAAAGTTCTTCCTGGTGTTTAGTCGGAATCTCCTTTCTTGTGACTTGAATCCACTGGGTCAAGTCCTACGCTTCAGAGCAGGAGAAAACAAGCTTGTTCCATCATCTATCACAGCCCTTGAGACATTTGAAGCTGGCTATTGTATCTCATGTATTCATATACTTTCCCACTGGTCATTCATTCATCCCATGTTTCCTTGTCACTTTCCTAATTGCAAAAAAAATCTGTATTTTTAGTCAAAACAAAATAAAAAATTCTTTCCAGTAGCACCTTAGAGACCGACTAAGTTTGTTCTTGGTATGAGCTTTCGTGTGCATGCACACTTCTTCAGATGCCAGAAGTGTGCATGCACACGAAAGCTCATACCAAGAACAAACTTAGTTGGTCTCTAAGGTGCTACTGGAAAGAATTTTTTATTTTGTTTTGACTATGGCAGACCAACACGGCTACCCACCTGTAACTGTATTTTTAGATTTGTTTCCCTGAGGCAATAGAGCGCTTTAATCTATTTTAATTCTGCAAATCTAAATTTCCGGTATGTGATTGAATTCTGCACCCCAAAGCCTGCAAAATGCTGTCAGTCGGAAGGTACCCTGTCTGACTTCACCCTTACTTGAACACCTTTCCCTTATTCATTATTTTATTTTATTTTTTGAACTATTTCTTAAAGGAGCACCGATGTAAGGCAGCCAGCCATCCGAAGCGTCATGGACCAGCGATCGCCGGTGCTTAGCACCTTGCTGCCGATGCCTAAGGACAGCGCTCAGTACCTTTTCCAGGACCATTACCTCCATGGTGGCAGAAGTCAGCCAGCCTACATTCCTGAAGAGCTGCCAGCCTTTTCCTCTGTGGTGCCAGAACCCAAGTAAGGAATGCAGGGCTTTTCTACGCAATGCGTGACCACAAAATCTAACTGGGAGCTGTGGCCTCTCTTACAAATATATCTGAGTTACTCATAGTTTCGAACCTATCTGAATATGCTCTAAATGTAGTGGGTGCACCTGCCTTGTTTGCGCATGTGATGGCCATGGGGAAAGCAAAAGGACATTGAAGACCCTGCTGGAGCGAAAGAGAGGAAAGCTAGCAGAATAGAACCCAATGAGTGCTTAACCAATGAGTTTTGGTAAGAACGGCTTGATCTCAAAAGGCACACTCCTCCATTGTCTCCCGAGACAGACGGATGCCAACAAATTCAGGCCAATGGACTACGTTGGTTTTGGTGACATGCATCCTGTGTGTCTGTTTCTTCCACCTGGCAACAATTCCATCTGCTTTACCCCGAAAGCAGAAAATCGGGAGAAGGGGACACCAGCTACCAGACTCTCCCATCTCTGTCTCTTTGTTTCTTATCCTGCCCATTCTCCAAGGAGCACAGGGCAGCCTACCTGGTTCTCCAGACACCCATTTTATTCTCAGAAATAGCCCGCGAGGGAGAACCGAGGGCCAAACTAGACCTTAGCTGTATCCTTAAGTGCAGTGTTTTAATTATTATTTTAAATGCAAACTGTTTTTTTAAAAAAACTTGTATTTCAGGGCGCAGATACGGAGCTCAGGTATTGCCTAGTTTGGCCTTGTGAGGTGATGATTGCTACAAGGTCACGTGGTGAGCTTCACAGCCGAGATGGGCATTTGGACCTTGGTCTCCCCAGTTCTGAATAGCACCCAAACCACTTTGCCATGGTGTTAAGCCCTACACTCTAGCTCAGCCAGTGCAGTTCCCTTAGCCCAGGTGTAATAGGTGGGCATCCACTCAACAACCTGGCTGTATTCTTCTTCTCCGGCAGGATTGGCATCATTGGATGCCCACGCCACAGATTTATCCCTCATACGCTTCAGCCAATCGGGACGCAGGATGCTGAGAATGAGGATGACGAAAGCATGAGTTCGGAGACAAGCATCTCTCCAGATGTTTCCCAGGAGCTGAATGTCTCCCTGAAGGTCCCTCAAGGCAGCGCGAGTCTCCCATCCGTGGCGGGCTCAAGGGCGACCACCGAAGCAGATTACGTTGAGAATCACTAGCAGCATACGCTAACCATTAGGGATAATTTTTGTTTAATTAAACTCTTTTGAAACGTTTGCCGAAACGTTTTGAAACGTTTGCCATTTGAATTGCATCCCTTGTGTACTCCAGCCTGCAGGGAGAGTATAGCAAAGCCAAGCTACACTTTCCACTTTGCCAAGCTCCCAGGGCAATATTTGGTGCATTGCAAAAAAAGAAGAAAAAAAGACCATTAAAGGAAGTTAAAACTGTCTGCGTTAAAACCAGAATAAAGAGAGTTTTTGAAACTAGACACAGTACGCTTTCAGGTATTAAACACCTCCAAAGGCCTGGTAGAACAGGTAGGTTTCCTAAAATGGGAATCCGTAAAGGTGGAGAAGGCTTCTCCCTGCATCCTCACTGCAGAGCCCTCCCTAAGGCTTTGGTGCATCAATTGGAAGTTCCTGCTGCACAGGCCTAGTGCGCTGTGCTTGCTCACATCCTTTGCTGGTGGCCTGCTGTGGGTGGCGATGCAGTAGTCTCAGGCATTATCTTCAGTATCTTCTCCATCCCTATGGAATGTTTATTAGTGAGCTCTATTTTTTTTAAAAAATGCATTGTATGCTGTTCTTTAATTTGCTATTTTAAAAATTTCCTTACCCACACATCATCCTATTGCATTCCTAAAACAATCTAGGACTACTGGGAGCAAACTGGGATTCCCAAGGTCAGGAGTGGACATTTAACTTGATGAGCTTCCTGAAATTGATCCAGGAGTCCTGGCAGAATGGGACAGATGTTAACAGTGGCCCCTGCAACTGGCAAGCAACATGAAGGCTCTAAATTGGCCAGGGCCTTGTAAATACTAAGAGCCTGGCATTCTGCCTTTGCAGGGTCAACTGAACAGGACCTACTGCTCTTTAGGCTACAGCTTCCCACTGCTTCCAGTGTCTCTATACCCTCCATGGATTGATCTGGATACAGGCAGCCCTTAGACAAGAGTGGGAGTGCTTGCATTGCATTGCATTGGAAGTGCTTGCCTTAAAGCCAGTTTGGTCCCCATAAAGTCAGGGCTGGGTGCAACATATCTTGCTGAGAAACAGTGCTATATGAGTCTCTTCCATCAAAGGAACATTCAGAGATCTCTTAGCATGGGTTAGAAAGCAGGAAAAGAGCCTCTTTTGGGGCCAGTTCGTACATGCCCTTGCATCACTGCACGACAAGGTACTTCTGATGAACTTCCCTCTTCTGCAGACCTATTAAAGGTGCAAGAGCCCCAGCTTCTTTTGCAGCTGACCACCCTATATTTGTGCCCTGCAGCACAGAAGGGGAGGGATTGACCTTTGGTTCTAATTTCCAGATTGGCAGATGGGTGCTCCTCCTGTGTGCAATTTTTTCTGCATGGTCCATGTGACATTTTGGCTTCAAAACCCCAGTCCATATTCCCCCCCCCCCAATAATTGGATCCAGATTTACCTTTTGGGCGGAAATGTGATAAATATCCCATTTGTGATATGTTTACCATATTAAGCCCATCCTTGGAAGCACTCCAAGATTTGTATCACTAGGAATGTGTGCTTTAAATTAAGTGTTGTTGGAAATAATGCACGTGCACACGTGCAAGGACCCATAACGAGAATGTGGGCACCTTGTTTTTTTAAAAAAGAACAACAACATAGAAGCCCTAGGACCTGCCAGTTTGCTCTAAACTAAATAATCAACATTTGGATGCACAACAGCGCACAATGGAAAGGCTGGGTGGGGCTGGAATAGTGAGCCACACTTTTTATTATTCCCAGCTGCAACATGTCATTAGCAAGAGTGGATATTTCTCCCTGACTCCCCGGGCAAAACAGCAGGGGGGGGGGACTGGCATATAATAAGCCTGTACAAAGACAGCTTTCCTCCTGACTCACTTTCTCCTCTTAGAAAGATGATTCACCCTCATATGGAACCAGACCTCAGCAAGTTGCGTGCCTCCACAAGCACGACACGCCTGCCTTGGGAGCTAAAACTACACATCTCTGGAGATAGTATAAAAGAACCTCTTTTGTCATTCAGCAAAGCTTCAGCTCAGCTGGGGAATCTTGATAAACAGCCAGCCAAGGTTGGCCTGGTACACGCTAATCCTTCCTTCTCCACGAGGGATTTGGAGCTGCCTCTCCAGCACTGCCCATGGCCTGGGCTTGCACAAATGTGGGGTTGCTGTAGGGAAAGGCACATAAGTCATTCCGCACCAGGAAGGGTGGTTAAGTTAAAATTTGCCAGCTTCCTGTTAGCTGCAAGGATGAAGGACGTGTTTAGCAAAACACTTCACTGCTGAATACGCACTCAAGCATATTCTGTTCTGATTTGTCACACCCCCCCCCCCATTTCGACAAGACTCTGCCAGCCTTTCCCGACCTGGTTCCCTCCAGAAGTTTCAGACTGAAAGAAGCCACTTCAAGCTCCATCTAGTTCAGCATCCTGTTCCCACAATGGTCAACCAGATGCTGGGAGCCACTGAGAGCCTTGGATTTATCCACTCTTTTAAAGCCATCCAACTTGGTGGTTTGTCACTGCTTCCTGTGGAAGTGAGTTCCATAGTTTAACAATCTGCTGTGTGAAGTACTTTATTTCCCCCCTGTCCTGACTCTGCCTCTGAAGAAGTTGAGAAGTGACATGCAGACACAGGTGTCAGTGGAACCCAGAGTGCAGTGCAGGTCTGCAATACCTTCTTCTGCTGTTCTCTTCAGCAGATGGCACAGCATTAAGAAAAAGTATTGTTTTGTAATTACAATACAGAGTTTAGAACAAGAAAAGAATAATGTTGTCATACGAGAAGAGTACTTTGAAAGAGAGAAAAGCACGCTCTCCTCATTTTTAGATGACACATGAATGTGTTGCAACAGGCATTATTTTAGAAGAGGCATCCTTCTCTCATGCAGCTGTGAGTGTCTCTTGTAGGACACCGTTTCCCTACTAGCTACGATGGCTGTGCTCTGCCTCCACAGTCAAGGCAGGAATGCTTCTAGATACCAGTTGCTGGAAACAACAGGAGAGGAGAGAGCTCTTGTGCTCAGGTTCTGCTTATAGGCTTCTCATGGACACAGCTCAGTTGGCAGAGCACGAGACTTTTAATTTCAGGGTTGTGGGTTTGAGCCCCATGTGGGCCAAAATATTCTCGCGCTGCAGGGGGTTGGACTAGATGACCCTCGTAGCCCCTTCAAACTCTATGATTATATGATCGGCCACTGTGAGGACAGGGTGCTCGAATAGATGGGCCATTGGCATGATCCAGCAAGCTCTTCCTAGGTTCTTACTTGCACTTTTAAAAGTATTTATTATAAATAATTTTTATAAGTGAACCATCTTGTGCGCAATCAACTGAAGAAAGACATCAATGTGTTTTAACTGATTCATCAAACTGATTAAACATGATATGCTACTATGAAAACTGCCATTTTGATTGGTTGCTCAACCTTCTCAATCTTCACAACCTTTTAGCTCCGCCCCCCCTCTATTGCAGGGGGTTGGACTAGGTGACACTTTGGGTTCCTTCCAGTTCTACAATTCTACGATTCTCTAAGAATTGGTGCTAAATAAACTTTATGCAGTAGTAGCTGTAACAGCAGCAACAGCTGTTACAGCTACTACTGCACAAAGTTTATTTAGCACCAATTCTTAGAGAAATAGTAGTAGCAGCAGTAGTAATAATTATTATAGATGCTGAAGTAACTGATAGGCTGGGGCTGATGGGAACTTTAGTCCAAAACGTTTGAAGTGCACCAGGTTGTCAAAGGTTGTTGTATAGGAATGAATCTTGCGGCAGCAATACTGTTCACACTTCCTGGGGTCTGGGATTAAGCCCTGTCAGATTAAGGATTACTTCTGAATTTGAATTCACAGGACTGCAGCCCTGATAAAGAAAACTATTTTAGAAATTATCCCTCCCTTTTGAGCTCTTGCACACAATGTAAGCCTAGAAAAACCTTTGTGGAGATTTGCTATATTTTTGCAATCCGGACCAAAGCAAGGACGCCAGACATTGTCATTTATCTTCAGATGAGAGCTGGAATCCTAAACATACAAGGAGGCCCCTCTGATTCATCAAAAACATACCAGACATTCCCTGCCCCAGTATTTCCCAGATTTCTGATTGTGGAGTTTCTTTTCTTCTAAAAACCAGGATAATGCTTCTCAATGGCACCAGAAAAGGCTTTTTTTTCCAACAGCCATACTAAAGCCCTATTTGGGCATTTAACTCTTGCAGGTTGAGGTGTGTTTGGGTGGATAAACTGTGGATGAGAGGAAGGTTCTTAACCTTCTGATGTGTGCATCCAATTTGCAAGTTAAAAACAGATTGCCACCCATCCCTCTCTCAATCTGTTTAAACAGCTAGATTTGCTGCCATCAAATCTAGTCTGGCGCAAAAAGTCTCTTCATACCAGGTCAGACTGATTACCTCTCCTTCTGGACTAGCATTGCTTACTCTGACTGACAGCAGCTCTTCAGGTTCAAGTGGAGTCCCCCCCCCCAACCTAACCTTCCATCCGATTCTCAATTTGCAATCAAGAACCACCCACCCTCAGAGAAGGCCAGCATGAGTGAGTTCTGGGCCTGCCACCTAACTGGAAGGAGAAATGCTCCGAGTAGGGACACAACAGGCAGCCTTTTAAGAATGGTGCTATACTTGTGCTAGAGTGTCCAAACTTTTTTTCAGAGGGCCAGATTTGATGAAGTGAACATGCATGAGGGCTGACCTTTTTTAGCATTGAAATTGTTGAGCTTTTTTCAGGATTTTACCACTGGGAAATAACTGCCACAGGGGCTGGATTAAACTGGCTGGTGGGCTGGATAAGGCCCCCGAAGCAGACTTTGGACATGCCTGAGCTAGAGCATGGGAAGGCCCAATCACCTTCTAAATGCGGCCCACAGACGGTCCAGGAATCAGTGTGTTTTTACATGAGTAGAGTGTGTCCTTTTATTTAAAATGCATCTCTGGGTTATTTGTGGGCCAGCCTGGTGTTTTTACATGAGTAGAATGTGTGCTTTGATTTAAAATGCATCTCTGGGTTATTTGTGGGGCATAGGAATTCATTCAATTCCCCCCCCCCCAATATAGTCCAACCCCCCACCAGGTCTGAGGGACAGTGGACTGGCCCCTGCTGAAGAAGTTTGCTGACCCCTGAGCTACAGACTGGACAGAATAGCCCATTTCCAGAAGTTTCTGAGAGGATGGAGGTAAACAGAAGACTGGAAAATCAGAGAGACAGAATAGTCCAACTACCTCCGTAAGGAAGTGCTCTGGGCTCACAGGAACCTTTAATTATATAAAGGTTATTAAATTATTTAGGGAACAAGAGGAGAGCAGAAATAGGGTTTTGGCTCCCTCTGCTGACTGCTTTATACCATTGTTAGGCTGAGAGCAGGAGCATTAACTGATGTTTCATCAAAGGGAATTTACCGTACTTAAGGCAGAAATGTTCTCTTAACAGTGAAGGAAGACCCTAATAATACCCAGAAAAGTTGAGAATTTTGCCAAAGTTAGCTAAAAAGCAGAGCACAGCTCAGCATGTTGCCCCCCCCCCCCAGATGTCCTGTTTATTCAGCATTCATTCCAATTTGCTTGCACAAAACCTACCAGTACGTAGTGGTTAGTTTATCTCTGTTCTTTATTTGTTTGTTTATAGGGTGGTTACATGACAATGAACATTCACCCTGATTTGCTTTTGGGGTGTTAACATGTGTTCCCATTAATTGTTCGTTCATCCCATGATTTTCAATGTATTTTCTTGTCACTTTCCTAACTGCAAATAAAATGTTTTTTATTATCATAAAAAGTGGAATGGTTGCACAAGGACAACAAAGTACTTTAATTCTTTAGGAGCAAAGGTGGGACATAAATTCAAAAAACATAATCAAATAAATTAAATCCGCTTTAATTGCACAAATCTAAAGTTCCAGTATGAACTTGAAACTTTCCTGGAAACTAGGGATAGTCTGGAGGCAACTCAGACTTGACATCTTTCCGCAGAGCCTGCATTGGCCAGGGTTCAGTCTGACCTATTTTCCTTTGTATAAGAACAAGCATGAGGAGGCCTCCCAGCCTGTTCTTGTTGGTCCTGGCAAGTATGTTGGTCCTGTTCTAGTTGGTCCTGGCAAGTATTAACCGCTCTCAGTCTTAACCTGATAACTGCCATTTGTCCAGATTTTAATTTGTCTGAATTAATTTTAAGATGTATTTTAATTAATTGATGCCTGTTTTTATGTATACTGTGTTATTTATATGATGTTAACCGCTCTGAGCCCGGCTCTGGCCGGGGTACAAATAAAATTTATTATTATTATTATTATTGGTAACCCTACTTGAAGGAAATGTGATACAGGATTAGCTGATCTGCTGTCTGTGGGTTGTCCCCCCCTTTCAAGTTTTATATTTGCAAATAACATAATTATTAGAAAATTACCCTAAGCTTCTATGCACTCATCCATAGAAAACTAAGGCTTTTAGTGCTACTTCTGGAGACTTCATAGCATGCTGGAATGTGGGGAATAAATTTTATTATCCTCTTTTAGAGTTAATAAAATTTAAGGGGCTTCTAGGTTAGCCATAGCTCCTGAAGATGAAAGCAGAAAACAAGAAAGTGGAGAAAAAGTGGTTTATGCAAACAGGTTAACAACTAGTGAGTTGGGGAGGGGGCAGTCAGCATTGGTTTCGTGCCATCTATTTTCACAATGCCACCTTATGCTGATCTCAGTTAACTATTTTGTCAAGCAGCGACCATCATGGAAATTGGATTATAGTTAGAGAGAGACTTGTTATTCCAATTATGTTACATGTATTATTATTTTTTAAAGCTGCCATATGGATCTCCCTGTCAGGACTGTGGTGAAAGTGGGGGATCAAATCATTTTACTGCCCCTTCCCCGCCAAGCTATTTGTCCAAAAAGGATGCTGTTGTAGGTGCGAATAGCAGCTATGGGTGGGATTTCCATCATGAAATGGGGCAGAAGGAAATAATAATTATTTTTACACTGCTTCAGGTATTTAAGTTGCATCATGCATTGGGGCGGGGTTTTTGAACTAGATGTCCCCCATCCTTTTCAGTTCCAAGATTTTGCAATTTAACATTTGGTATAATTTAGACTTAAATGTGCATGGACACATTTTCTTCAACGTTTTGTATTCTTAAGCACTCTTCCAGAACATGTGTATGTGTGTGTGTGGGGGGGGGCAGTTAATTAAAGAGTGTTTGAGGAGAGATGGGCAATTTGCACTTAGGAAAATGCTACACCAAGTGACCCAAGTGAACAATAATTAGCTGAGAGTACTTTTAGGACTGATTTGACGTGATCGAATTTCCAGTACGAACCTTGAGGCATTTCCATCTGCTTCATGTAAAACGAGATTGATCCTCTACAAGACAGTTTTTCTTTTCTCCATAGCTTGATCTATTGCTTATTTGCTTAGAAGGTTTATACTTTGCAACTCATGGCAGGAACACAGCCCAGGACCCCTTAGTCCTTTGCCTGATGGATGAGTCAGGAGTTTGGTTCCCTTCAGCTCTCCAGTCTAAGACATAGCTGTCAACTTTTCCCTTTTAAAAAAAGGGAAATTCCCTTATTTCAAATAGGATTCCTCGTGAGAAAAGGGAAAAGTTGATGGCTACGGTCTAAGAACAGGCAGAAGAAGTGGAATGTTCATTTTGGGCAAGGTTGGGGTTGGGGGTGCCGCTGCTTCTTACCTGATGGATGGGACCAGGCTTATTTTCCCCTTGCCATGATACTCTTCCTGGAAAGGAGGTGATGCAGCTTCTAAGTGGCCCTGGCAAAACACTCCTATTTCACATGCTGCTTTCTGTACTTAGGTACACATAACTAGGAAGAAAATCAACACAAATGAGCCATGTTTCTTAATCTTTCTCTCTTTGCAGAGGCTTTATTTATTCAGTGGTGAGGAAAATATACCCTCCATGCTCAGGGGCTCTTTATTCTTCAGATATCATGGAGTGTTCCATGCTGTGAATGAAATCAGCAACCCAAATGAAGGCCTGTCTTTCTAGTGCAACACTCCCCACACCTTCATTTTCCACAGCAGCAATCCAGACTCCTCTCTGGGAAAGTCACCAATTGAGGGTGAAATTCCAGCTCAAGAAGAAGGTAAGCCCCACACTTTTAACAGTTAGGAAGCCCTTAATGTATGTCAAATTTGACATACATATGGACAAAACAATTCTGAGGAATATACACATTTACTATCAGCCCCCCACAATTCATCAAGCTATGGGAGTGGGAAAGAGGGCTTTCTTTGTCAGCTCTGCTGAAAGAACAGCAGCTTTTGGCTCATTCCACCTGCTCATTACAAGAACTCGGTAATAATAATAATAATAATAATAATAATTTTATTTATACCCCGCCCTTCCCAGCCAGAAAACCGGGCTCAGGGCGGCTAACATCAATTAAAATCACAGCAAGAAACATAAAAACGATCAATTTAAAATAACAGATTAAAATACAAATTTAAAAATTCAATTAAAACTGAAGAAATAGGTTTGCTTTTCCACCTCCTTCCTCCCACTCCTTTTTTCCCTTTAGTGCTGTGTCTTCCCCATTGTAAGCCTGAGAAGGTGGTTTCTCCACCGACATCTGCAAGCTGCAATGTGAGTGACAACACCCTCACCACATGGCACAACTTTTGTGTTTGTGTGGCCTAGCAGCGGGATAAAAAACAACAACACCCCACCTCTGCTGGTCTTCTGCAAACGCGGGGCAAGCTAAAGCAGCCCATACCGAGCCGCTCCCCAAAACGACAAGCCACCAGCTAGACCTGCCTAGCTAGAACCCAGAATCCAACCAGCAAGCAAAACCTCCCTTCAGCATCCCGGCCCTTACCCCGGGGGAAGCCGAACCAGCGGCCCTCAGGCAGCTCCTGGACTCAATCTCCCATCAGCCCCTGCTACCAGGTCGCGCTGGCGGGGGCTGATGGGAGTTGTAGTCCACGAGCAGCCTGAAGGGCCCACAAGCTTCCTACTGCCCTGCCTGAGGCGAGAGGGCCCGCGAAGCCCCGCGGGAGAGCCTAGGCCGCGGGGCGTCGAGCGGGCTGGAGCCGAACCCGTCCCCTCGGGCCGCGAGCGCTCGGCTCGCCCGTTCCCGGCCGAGGGGAGGCGACTAGGCCTCGCAGGCCTCGCGAGAAGGGGCGGCGTTTGCGGGCCGAGGTGGAGCCGGCGAGAGGAGCCGGCCGAGGCCCGTGAGGGGAGAGCGAGCGTGTGGCGGCGAGAGAGAGAGAGCAGGCGGCCAGGCGGGCGGGCGGAGGGGTCGCCGGCCCGGCCCGCGAGGCGGCGGCAGCAGCGAGGTTTTTCCTTGGGCCTGAGGGGAGCCTGCCTCCCTGCTGCCTCTCGCGCCCGAAGATGCCGGGCGGCGGCGGCGGGCGGGTGTGCGCCGCGTGCGGCAGCTCGGAGATCGAGGTGGACTCGGCCCGCGGAGACGCGGTTTGCACGGGCTGCGGCTCCGTCCTCGAGGACAACATCATCGTCTCCGAGGTGCAGTTCGTGGAGAACAGCGGAGGAGGGTCGTCGGCCGTCGGGCAGTTCGTCTCCCTCGACGGTGGGTGACAGGGAAATGAAAGGAAGGGATAGAAAAGGGGAGCCGGCAGGGGGCAAGGAGGGCTGGCAGGGCATGTGGGGCAGGGGTGTGTGTGAGGTGGGCTGCGGCACACTCTTCTGTGAAAATACGGACATCCTATTCCATATGAGGAAATAATAATAATAATAATAATAATTATTATTATTATTTTCACCACCACCATCATCATTACTATTCCATATGAAGAATTGTTGTTATTTCAGGATTTATACCCCATACACCTGACCATGTCACCCCAGCCACTCTGGGCGGCTTACAACATAAATAAAAATGCAATAAAACTAAAAAAAAAAAAAAACCTTCCCTATACAGTGGACGCTCAGGTTATGGACGTAATCCGTGACGGAAGCACATCCGCAACCTGCAGCGTTCGTATCCTGCAGTGCTGTGTCTGTGCACGCGCGTGACAGAATTTGGTGCTCCTGCGCATGCGCAAAGTGTGATTTAGCGCTTCTGCACGAGCGCTGAAACCTGTTCCGGTACTTCCGGGTTCAGCCTGGAGCGCAACCCGAAAAAACGTAACCCGCAGCGGCCGTAACATGAGGTACAGGGCTGCCTTTAGATTGCTCTGGGGTCACATACCCTCCAACATTTCTCCAATGAAAATAGGGATGTCCTATTAAATTATTATTACTTTATTTTACACACACCCTGTCCATCTGACTGGGTTGCTCCAGCCACTATAGGCGACTTTTGACATATATAAAAACATAACAAAATATCAGCTATCAAAAAACTTCCCTATGCAGGTCTGCCTTCAGATATCTTCTAAAGGTTGAATATTACTTATCCCCTTGGTTCAGGGGTCACAGAACTCCATACCCGCCAACATTTCTCCAAAGAAAATAGGGATGTCCTATTAAATAATAATAGCAATACAGTCATATCTCTAGATACGTTTGCTGCGGGTTGCGTTGGGCACGGGTTACGAATGCGTCAAATCCGGAAGTACTGGAACGGGTTACTTCCGGGTTCAGCGCTTTGCGCATGCGCAGAGGCGCCGAATTGCGCCGCACACATGCGGAGACGCGCCACTTCAGGTTGCGCTCTGCTCATGTTGCGAATGGGGCTCCGGAACGGATCCCGTTCGCAACCAGCGGTACCACTGTATTAACAGTATTAATAATATTTATATACCCTGTCCATCTGACTGGGTTGCTTCAGCCACTCTGGGCAGTTTCCAATATATAAAAACATAACAAAACATTGAACACTAAAAAGCTTCCCTTTGCAAGTCTTCCTTCAGATGTCTTCTATAGGTTGTATAGTTTTGTGGTTTTTTTTTTTTTTTTTTTTGCATAACTCCATATCCTTCAACATTTCTCCGATGAAAATATGGACATCCTAAGGAAAAGCGGGACATTCCAGGATCCAATCGGAAACCGATTCTGTAAATCTTCTGTAAATCCGGGACTGTCCCTGGAAAATAGGGACACTTGGAGGGTCTGCTGGGGGTCTAGTGTCCAAGGTGTGTGTGAGAGAGATGGGTGGTATTATTTATTATTTTTGTTTATTATTTATTAAATTTGCATACCACCCTACATTCGAAGATCACAGGGCTGTTTACAACATAGAAATGCAAAATGAGAACACAGAATATTTATTTATTTATTTAACTACTTATTTGCTGAATTTGTTTACCACCATTCATGCATAAATCTCAGATCATTTAACAACATGAAAACACTAAATACATGATAAAAACAAGAACACCAGAGCAGTGTTCAAAATTATCCAGGCGCTAGGTGCATTTTGCAGCTGGCTTTTGACCACTTGAAACCAAGTGAAGATGCCTAGATGTCAGAATGGCATCTCACATCTCCAGCACCTGGGGAATCATTGGATCTGTACTGTTTTCACACAATAGTAACACATCCTGAAGAATTCTGTCAGTTATATTTTATCAGCACAATTGGAAAGAATTTCTGGAACCAAAATGTTTTTTATGTGTAGCCTGAACTGGAGCACTCAGCATTAAGAAAAAGAGGTCAGAATAGGCCAATATATATTTGGACTGTCCCTGGATCAAGTGACTTTTCTTTTTTAACTTCTCAAATCTCTTAAACTAGCTCAAGGTTGTCATCTGAACTAGCCAGATGTTTAACTGAGAATCAATCACAGTCAGTCCATCACTTGAAAAATAAGACCTTAGGGCCATCTTACCCCCAAATGGCAACTACTGTAGATACTCTGTTTTGGTGACTCTTCTAACCTTGGTTTAAGGAACATTTGGTGAGTTTCTAACACTGCATCAGAGGTTTTCCAGATTTGTGTAAACTTAGTCTGCCTTGTCCTGAATCAGGCCACTGGCTCATCCATCCCAGTATTGTTGACGCTGGTTGGCAGCATCTCTCCTGGATTTTAGACAGGGGTCTCTACCAGCTCTACCTGGAGATGCCACTGGGGATTCAACCTGTGCCCTCTTCAGTGTAATAAAGAGATGCATGCATTATTTCTTGGATGTGACAGGAATTTGGTAAAATGTGGGATGCTTTTAATGGCATACAAAAGAGGCTAAATGTCAGCTGTTGTCAGATTCTTTGGAAGCATACCAGTCGTTGACTCAGCTGATCACAGGTCATTTATTACTATTTATTTCATACAATTTATACACTTCTTTTTTATGCAGTTCTTTGTGTGTGGGGGGGGCAGTTAAAGCAGGATTTTCGCTAGACGAAAAAAAAGACGAAAAATTTTCGTCTTGCGAGGCAGCCCCATAGACTTTTTCATCTTGCGGGGCTGCCTTCCGCTAGACGAATGCCATCGTCTAGCGAGTTTTTCGTCTAGCGAGGCATTCGTCTAGCGGGGCACCACTGTATTTTAACTGGAAAAATTGGGGGTTGTCTTATACGCCCAGTCGTCTTATACGCCGGAAAATACGGTATGTGTGGCATGAAGAAAGCAGCTAGAAGAAAGTTATTTCTCCTTTTCTCATAATATTAGAACTCATGAACACCAAATGAAGCTGATGTTGGAAGATTCAGGACAGATAAAAGAAAGGCAGTGATGGCCACCAACCTAGGAGGCTTTAAAAGAGCATTAGACAAATTCATGGATGAGAGGGCTATCAGTGACTACTAACCATGATTGTTGTGCTCTGCCTCTAATGTTGGAGGCAGCAATGCTTCTGAATAACAGTTGCTGGAAACCACGGGGTGTGTGTGTGTGTGTGTGTGTGAGAGAGAGAGAGAGAGAGAGAGAAGAGAGGGCTTTGTGCTTGAATCCTGCTTGTGGTTTTCCCACAGGCATTTGGTCATTCACTGTAAGACTAGGATGCTGGGCTAGATGGGCCTTTCACCTAATCCAGCAGGCTCTTCTTATGTTTTTAGGGACTGAACAGCAGGTGGTGGCTGTGCCAGAGGATTGGATTTAGGCCACTTCCAGGGTAGGGGTGCAGTTTGAATGAGCTGAGACTCGCAGGGAAGGGCCGTAGCTCAGAGGTAGCACATGTTCTGTGCATGCAGGAGGTCTCAGGTTCGTTTTCCAGCATCTGCTGGCAGGGTGGGGAATAGGGAATTATTGTCTGAAATCCTGTGAGTTGCTGCCAGTCAGTGTTGACAATAATGGCTAGATGAACTTACAGTCTCCCTTGGTATAACATAGCTTCCTATAATTCTGAATGACCTGCATTTGGTATGAGGTGAAATGTTAATGGGGGGCAGGTAGTTTTGAGGACAGAAGGGATTTAGTTTTAAGAGGTCTGTGTGACTTTTGTGGGGGGCTACTGCAAAGTTTCTGAATTGCTGTGGTCTCGCATATCATTTTGAGGTGACGGAGATCAAGAGAGGGGACCTTAAGCGAATAGTGTGTGCACAGAGGAAGTGAAAAGGTGTAAGCAATGATGGCTTAGGTGTGATTGAGTAGGGGAATGGCAGGAATAGGAGTGGGTGTGATTTTTGGTGGGATGAAGGCTGGGAAATTGTGAGATCAGATTGGGTAGAGGAGAGAAATTCTGGTAGATACTCCCCCCCCAAAACAGACCTATACAGATCCATTCATATAGTTCTCACAGTTCAATCCACTACATTTACTTACCTGACTTTCTTTCCTGCTATGTCTTCAATGCTCAGATCTGTTAGGTTTTTCTATCTATTTGGTCATGTCTCATATTTAGAAATATTTGTTTCTTCCTGTTCTTTCTTCATCAACCTCTCTTATTACACAATCTGTTTTACCTCTGAGTTTGGCAAGTGTCTAGAAAGGATGGTGAAAGCTGCAGAGGGAGGAAATTTAAGCATGTATGTGTACCTAACCTACTGTGGCATATGAAAACCAAGAAATGCGCAGTAAGATTTCTGGTGTGACACCCAGAAATCGAAGAAAAATTTGAAAGTCAGTGGGCAGTTTTAGGCTATAATAATCATCACAGGCTTATATTTATGCCGGGAACTTTAACAAATCGCAACTTTTTTTCATTCCCAATGTGTTGAGCAGGAAACAGGTCACTTTCTATTAACAAGATGGGATTAACAAGTGGGCACATTAAGAGTGGTGCCTTGGTTCTCAAACTTAATCCATTCTGGGAGTCCATTCGACTTCTGAAAACATTCAAAAACCAAGGCGTGGCTTCCGATTGGCTGCAGGAGCTTCCTGCACTCAATCAGAAGCCGTGTCGGACATTCGGCTTCCGAAAAACGTTCGCGAACCGGAACATTTACTTCTGGGTTTGTGGCGTTCGGGAGCTGATTTGTTCGGGAGCCAAGCGGTTCGAATACCAAGGTACAGTGGTACCCCGCAAGACGAATGCCTCGCACAACGAAAAACTCGCAAGACGAAAGGGTTCTGCGATTTTTTTGTTGACCCGCAAGACGAATTTCTCTATGGTCGTGCTTCGCAAGACGAGGCATTCGTCTTGCGCGGTACCACTGTAAGAAGAACCCTCCCGCTTGCGCTGGCCCTCCCTGCTTGCCGCTCACTAACGATCGCCCTCCCCGCGCTCCCCGATCGCACTCCCGACACCCGGCTTCCTCCTGCTTGCCTTCCCCGCGCTCCCCATCGCCCTCCCCACGCCTGGCTTCCTCCCGTTCGCCCTCCCCGCGCTCCCCAATCGCACACCCGACACCCGGCTTCCTCCTGCTCGCCTTCCCCGCGCTCCCCATCGCCCTCCCCACGCCTGGCTTCCTCCCGTTCGCCCTCCCCGCGCTCCCCGATCGTACACCCGACACCCGGATTCCTCCTGCTCGCCCTCCCCACGCTCCCCATTGCAGTCCCGACACCCGGCTTCCTCCCGCTCGCCCTCCCCGCCTTCCCCGATCGCACACCCGACACCCGGCTTCCTCCTGCTCGCCCTCCCCACGCTCCCCATCGCACTCCCCACACCCGGCTGCCTCCCGCCACCGCCACCGCCGCTCACTACAGTACTGTAAGTAACCGCTCTCCCCGCTCGCTTTCCCGACACCCGGCCCCGACTGGTTTTTTCCCATAGGAACGCATTAATTAAGTTTCAATGCATTCCTATGGGAAACCGTGCTTCGCAAGACGAAATTTCCGCAAGACGAAAAGACTTGCGGAACGAATTAATTTCGTCTTGTGAGGCACCACTGTACCACTGTATAAAAGATTACACTCCATAGCCCCTGAAACTTTCACTGTACTATCATCTTTTAGACACTGTCCAATGCCCATTTATAGCATATGAAGACAGAAAGGGGGAAAGCTGACATCTTCTCTCTAGTACAGCTAGTGCCAGTTCCCTGTTGACAAAGACGGAAGTCTCCTGTGGCTTGCTCTTCTCCTACAGTGGTTTCTAGTTAGTCAGGAAAGCTTGAGAATATGGGCAGTTTCCATGAAATGGATGGTGGTCTTAGATACCTCTGCTCATATGGAAGCTTTGCTCTGTGCTTGCCAAACATACCCCACCTACAAAACTCCAAGTTCGGCCCATTGATGAATTGAAGAAAACAAGTATGTTTCCCCGAACTCTGGTAACTTTTATTTCTTAGCAGTGGTGCCAAAACTGCTGAAGATGCTAGCACTCTTCTACCATCTGTTTCAGTAATATTTTACAGAATTTGAAAGAGACATTGCCATGTTTAGACTCCAGAAGCATCCTTCCATAAATTATGATGCTGTTTGTTTTCAGTGGGAGATAGAATGCAGAATTCACTTTACACGTTGTTGTCAATCTGACCCACTGTGGCCATTCCACTGGCTAATTAGGTAACCTTATAAAAGAGCTGGGACCTGAAATTGTTTGTTTTTCTCTTCTCTTCTCTTTCCAATCCTTTTGTAGCGGTCTTTGATTGATAATGGCTTATACAAATTATAAACTGCCTTGAGTGGTTTGGCAGAAAAGTGGTATACAAATGCAATAAGTGAAATAAATAGAATCGTATTACCCCACGCCCCTAGCCACTCTCCATATCTCTCTGCAAACTTCCACACATCTTTTCAGATGAGCGTATTTCTTAAATAAACAGAACAGCCCCAGCCTTCTGTTGAGTGGCTCATTCTCTGATAAAGGGTTTCAAGTGTCAGATAAGCTTGACTGATGATTGTTGTTTCTGCTATCCTAAAGCCCATTCATGCTGAATTCAAATGCAGAGTTTACTGCAGACATTGCTTCTTTGAGGTTCCTTATAGATTGCTTTCTGAAAGCAAGAGGGGAGGGATGGTCATGCAGAAGACCATTTGTGGGTTATTTTAGTAGAGTAGGACTTGTACACAGACTACCACTGTTTATGCTTACACATCTAGCCATTAGAACAGGGGCAGGCAGGGCCGTCTTAAGCATATCCAGCGCCGTGGTGCAAAGATCCCTCCGGCGGGGGCCCCCCCAACTCCAAAACAAGGGAGGGGGCGGTGGAAAATGTCCTCTGCCTCCCCCACCACCTCGATCCCCGGCATGGTGGCGGCGATAAAGCAGGAGAACGTGCTGGTGGACATGCTCTCCAATGTCCGAGCGCCCAAGGAGGCAGCCTGGGAAGGCTGTGTGCTGCCTTTCTCCAGGAAGCAGCAGGAGGACAACGACCGGGAGCATGGCTGTCTTTAGCAGATGCAGGGGCTTGGGAGGGAAGCTGCGCACACCTTCCATCCTAAGCCTCTGCGGGGATCACTCTCCTCCTGCAGAGGCTTGGGAAGGTAGCTGCACGCCCACCAGCCATATAGTTGGCGGGGTGCAGCTGGCGGGCGTGCAGGGAAAGGGGAGGCTAGGGCACCCCTGAGAGGCCAGCGCCCTGGCACAATGAACCACTAACACCAATGGGAAAGACAACTTGGGGGGCAGGGAACTTGTGGGACCTCCAGAAGGTGCTGGCCTGCAGCTTCCATCTTATTGGCTGGGGTTGATGGGAGTTGGAGTCCAAGAACTTCTGGAAGGCACACAGGTTCCACACAGTTGCATTAGAAAAAATGCAACTACAGGTGGTCTTAGGACAGGAAGATTTAATTAGCACAGGCACATCTCCTGCCTATAGTCCTATTACAGTTGTACCTCGTGTTACGAACATTGTGTGTTGTGTTTGTCATGGGTTACGAACACACCGAACCTGGAAGTACCGGAACAGGTTACTTCCAGGTTCGGTGGTTTGCGCATGCGCAGATACGCAAAATAACACCATGCATAAAAGCGCTGAATCACATCGCGCACGACACTTCAAGACGCGGCAATTCAAGTTGTGGACCTTTCAGGTTACGAATGGGGCTCCGCAACAGATACCGTTCGTAACCAGAGGTACCACTGTATAAACTTCATCTTTCTTTATTAATTTTTACCTGCCTGTCGTCATATTACAGACTTCCTTGAGTGCCTCAGGAGTCATGAGGACAAAACAGATTGTTGGAATCATGTAGGAAAGATGCTGCCTCTTATCATGGAAACATAACTCTGTCAGGGAAGCTGCACAGCATACGAGTGACTTTCTCATTGCATCTTTCATGGCTTCCTCCAGGTGTCAGTCTTGTATCATGCATCAGGGCTAAATCTCTTTCTGGCACCCTCTTCCTGTATATGCTGCTTTCATGACAGCAACAAAGGCTTGCTTGAGATGCTGCAGAGGATAGTTTGGCAGTTATGAAAATGCTGAATTGTGCACTTTGTGACTGCATTGATTTCCCACCCCCTTGCTTTTTATAGAGCTGTATTTCATCCAGAGAAGAACCTCAGAATCTGACTCCCACTGGGGTGATACCTGGGGATAGAAGAGGGGTGGGGTGGGGAGGATGTGGAGAGAATGGGCTTGGCAGAACTTGTCTCTGCTGGAGAGTGTTCAGATCTGTTTACTTTCCTGTAAAATTGCTTGACAGCTGAATGGTAGAAGCTGAGAATAGCCATCTTTTAGCAGTAGCTTTTGACTGAAAACCTCAGGCTGAAAAATGTAAGAATCTTTGCATTTGTATCTTAAGTCTCCCAGTGTAGCTAGTGTAATCCATGGTTATCTCACAGTTGGTTGGACACTTTATGCATGAGTGCTAGGCTGCATTATAAGTGTGTAAAGTACCAGATATTACTGGTTTCCTTCCTTGTTTCAGTATGTGCCATTTTTCTCTTTATAAAAGTGCAGTGGTGAAAATAATACCTAAACCCCCACATATTCTCTTACGGTAGAAAAATTATTATTCCTACCATAGTTACTTCCACATCATCACCTTCCTTGGCTCAATAGTTCTGATAAATAAACCACTTTTTAGTACAAATTGTTCTGTTGTCAACTGGGATAAGTCTGAAACTTAACATGCAAATGATTTCCAAAGAAATATGTTGAAAGAGGTCTGGATTGACACCTTTCATAAATGGCATAGAAACCAGAAATGTGTTTTTCATTTTCATTTTTTCCTTCTAACTGGACATATCACCTTGGAATGGGTTCTGTTGGCTCCTGGAATAATTTATTTGTTAGAAAAAAAACTTTTAGTCTTGCACCCATGCACTTTTAGTCTTGTACACCATGCAGTGTCATAGCTGGGCCACTACCCTGACCTGGGGTAAGGCACTCTGCATCACTGAAGGCACCTGTATCTCAAGTGGCAGCAGTGGATCCAGGAGAGCCCTCAGACTTTGAATTTGCTTCTTCAAAGGGAGTGTGATGCTGTCTAAAGCAGACTGCACACAACACGGCTGAACAGAAGGATCACTCACTAACAGCAACTCAATCTTTGGATGAAGTTTCAGTGCATTAGCCCTCATCCAGTCCATTATTGCAACCAGGCACTGATTCAGCACATCCACTGCCTCACCTGCAGAAGATGAAAAAGAGAAATAGAGCTATGTATCGCCAGTATACTGATAATAGCGTACTCCAAAGCTCTGTATGATCCCATTCAGTAGTTTGTTAAATGGCATGAGGACAGAATTGAGGTATCATATTCTTGCTTGTTCTTAAATTGGTAATCATAGTTTGAAGGTAACAGGAAACAGGGGCGTCGCAGGGGGGCCGGGCCGCCCCTAGGTCAAGGGGAGGGGGGTGACACTTTGGCCGGCCCCTCCTACCCCGCCCCGCCGGGCGGACCCGAACGGGGGGGCATGTCGCCTTTTCCCCCTTCCAGCAGCTATTTTTCGGCGGGGGGGGGGGGGGGCGACCAGCGAGGGTGTGTGTCAAACCTGTCACCACTTCCTCGCTGGGCACCCCCCCGCCGAAAGAAACCGCTGGGGGGGGCGGGGAAAGGAAGTAGAACAGGCGCATTCAAGCGCTTGCTCTGCTTCTTTTTGCCCTTTCCGCCGCTTTTTTCGGCGGGGGGGGGCGACCAGCGAGGAGGGGGTGTCACGCTTGTCACCCCCTCCTAGCTGACCACCACCCCCCGCCGGAAAAAAGCCTCGGAAAGGGGGAAATCCCCCCTTTCTGCATACACGTGCATCGTGACGTCATGATGACATCACGGCGCACACGTCGTGCCCCTCCCCCAGGGGGGGTGCCTCTGCGCTGCCGCCGCCCCCAGCAGCGCAGAGGCTAGCTACGCCACTGACAGGAAACATATTCTTAGAGGCTTCCTGATGTGTTTGCTTGCTACCTTTTGGAAGTTTGCTAAACCCCAAAGTACTACAGTAGTGAACATGCAGTCTGACTTTGAAAACCCAATACGAATCTTTGGAAATGTTTGCATGTGCCCACACACTGTTTTTCTCCCTACATAAAAATGTAAGGTGTCGTCACACTGCAGTTTGCATGGCCGCCAATATGCAGCTATGCCAAATGCAGCATGAGGAATGGCCGGCTGACCCAGGTAAGCTGTTTAACAGAGGGTGAGAAGACCCTTCACACTGTTATTTAGCAAACTGCTGTGTGAAGTTCCTCTTCCTCCCTTTAAAAAGGGTATGGGGTGAGAGAGGAAGGGCTTGGGGTGAGGTATGGGGGAAGGTGTAAAGAGAGTCTGGTTGGTCAGCTGTGTGGTAAGGGCAAAGAGGTGGGTGGATGGAGTGGGTGAACAGAGCAAGTAGCGATGGCAGCCCCTAGTAATATATATTGCACAACCTTTCAGTCACCCACTCTGAGAGCCTGTTGCACTCTGTCTGTGATAGAAGCAGATGAAGCTGCAGAAAGGAGAGCTCTTGAGTTCCCTTATGAGTGTTCTTGGATCCTTAATCAGCATAAGAGGAGCCTCTGTGTCTAGGACCACTGAAGTTTGTTAGATGAAACACTTACTAAAAGGGAGCCATCACAAGATTTATTGTAATACCTCCATTAATCTATAGTATTTGACAAGCTTTTTCTTTTTTGTTCCTTGCAGCGGCAGGAAAAACACAAACAGTTGGAGGATTTCATGTCAACTTGGGAAAGGAATCGCGGGCACAGACTCTCCAAAATGGTAACTTGTTATAACTTATTTAAAAATTAAAACTAAGGGGAAGGCTGCTCTGCTAAATAGTTCTATCCTAAAACTATCAGCTACTGATTTTGGAAAGTGTTTCAGAAAGGAGCAGCCATTTTCAATGGACAACTATTCTAACACTTTCTTGTGTGATGTGTTCTGTTGGAAGAGCGGGTTTGCGTCAGGAAAATGGCACAAGTCTGATTGATTGGATTGACTGGTGGCACTTCAGCCAAGCCTTCTTGTACCCAATTTTTCCAGTGCAGTCTCTGAACCCCGCAGGTATTCTAACACTCAGTAACCTTGCAGTAGAGGGAGTTTGTTTCCCAGGGCATTGTCTGAGAGCACATGATGCAGTTACTTTCCTGATGCCAAATGGGTGTGGATCTGTTCAGTTTCTGGAAGGGAGACCACTTGGGAAACTTGTGTATTCCGCCTTGAGTTCTTTAATGGAAGAAAAGCAGGATATAAATAAATATAAATCAATCATTAGTGTGTAAAAGGTGGTTTTCAAGTTCAGGCTCCACAAAATCTGATGATATCAGACTCAAAATGGAATAGATGTATGTATTTTCTTACAATCTGTTCTGCACTGGCCTCCTGCAAAAGACAAAATATGTGCTTTGGGAAACAACACCTCCTGCCCAAATAATCTTTAACATTATTGTGAAATAAAGTCACGGAAAGGGTGGGTCTAATCTAATGTAGGAACTTTACTCAGGATAAGTAAGTCTTGGCCTGATCAATGCTCTTCGACAGAAGAAAGGCAGGACATAAATTTAATAATAAATAAACCCTGGCTATTTCAACCCAACAAATGCTACTTATGTGCAACATCTGTTTATGGAGGCAGGCTTGTGCATTAGTGTCAAGAGCCAGATTCAGACTTGGAGGAAGTGCTCTCCTGTTCAGTGCCTTTGTGTTAGAGAAGCTGGAGCTTGGACTGCAGGAACTATAAGTTTCTGCTCTGATGACAAAGCAGGGGCAGAAGGCCAACCTCCCATATTTACATCAGATGTAGCTTTCATACTGTACACCGATCACATGGGCTGCTCTCTCTTTGTGTGCACCTACTGCTTGGTATACTATGCCCATTATGATGCATACTTTATTTTTAAAATGCTATAGTGCAATTACTGTATATATTTTAAAGCAAATTTTATAGCAGAAAATGAATACTATGTTTAAAAATCACAATGGGCTGTTCTTCTCATTTCCTCCGTATTTTGAGCTTTCTTTAGGCAGTTTTACACTGCTGTTATTTTCAATGTGATAACCTTTATCACTTGTAGACTAATCTTGGGTGTTGCCTATTTTCTAATGTAAGAATTAGCTGATTTTTTTCCTCATGAGTTCTTGCCAGCATGTCTTGTAAGGGTGCATGTAACCTGATTTTTCTCCCCAAAAGTTTAGTTTCATACAGTTCTGGTAGTTTCAGTAAGTCCCTTAAAATAGACAATTAACCATGCTGAGCAATGGTCACTACAACTAGCCCAAAGATGTTCATACATGTATTTTTAAAATGCCTCCAAATAAAATATTAGCTGTGTTGCTTGGGGCTGATGGGAGTTGTAGTCCAGAATATCTGGAGGGCACTGGGTTGGCAAACACTGACCTAGAAAGCCCCCTTGCTGCTAATTCCATGCCCAGACAATTTAAACCAGTGTCAGGGAATTTGTGGTTTTCCAGACGCTGTTGGACTACCATTTCCAAAATCCCTGAGCATTCACCATTCACTAGGGCCTGATGGGAGTTGGAGTGCAACAGCAACTGGTCGGCCACAGGGTCCCCATCGCTCATCTAAAAATTACTCCAGCCATGTCGGAGCAGCTTACAGAGAAGCAGCTTTTACTTAGCTAGGATTAGCATTTAAACAATTTCTTTGTTTTAAGAGTGTCTCTCGTATCCCCAACAATGACTCCTAGAAGGATGTATTTCACTTCTCTCCCTATCTCTCCATTCCATTTTCTTTTGGTGACAGGGGCTGTCTACTACTCCATGACACTGTTAAACTGGAGTGCTTGGATTTAAGCTGGTTGAGTCCCACCAAAGTAAAACGCACACATGTCCCAGATACAGTGCTTGAAAGTAAAATGCTTTGCTAAACGGTTGTATAAAGAAGCAGACTGCTTGCAGAATTGTCTTCTTTTGTGGCTTAATCTGGGGCCGCCTTACTGTCAGTGCATGGTGGGTATTCTCTTTCACTCTGTAGAAAGGAATGCAGACTTTAATCTGTGTAACAAGCCCTCCTCTGGCTTGCTGCCACTCTGTCTCTGAGAAACTCCTTTCCAGCGTGAGCAGCACTGTGCTGGCAGATTCCCCAGGTGCTGAAAGAACAGTCTGTTTTAATGTACACAGCACTGGGGTGGATGAGGACATTCTTCCGACTTCGATGTGAAAAGCAGTTGGCTGGCCATTGTGCATAATCCCACCCCCTTCCTTTTTGGGCCAGGAGCAAATGAAACTGTGGGAATGATGTTGTAATTTTTATTTTCATTGGCATTTGTTGACAAGCGTTTTGTCAGTTTGAAGTTCATGGAGCTTTGCCTGTTGACTTGAATATATATATATTTAAAGTAAAGCACTGCCGAAGATTTGGTTTGAGAGGAAGTGTGTCTACCAGTGGAACCTGCTTTTTATTTTCAATCATTTGTCTTGTTAAATCCAGTTTCCCTGGAAGGTTATGAGGAGTTACTAGTGATAGTGTACAGGCCCTCTTGCAAGGGACTAACATTTGTGATATTCATCTGTTAATTCCTAATAGCAGGCATTCTGGGGCAAACTTTCAGTTGATGGGGGCAGAAGTTATGGGCAATGGACCCTCCATCAACTGAATATGCACCCCTGAGGGGGAGCGGAAACCACAGAAGAGTGCAAGCCACAACCTTAAGAGTTGTTAATGGCCTGCTTGAGGCGTTTGGTTGTCTCCAAACCTGAGAAATGTGGTTAAGGTCAGAAAAGTGGCTGGGCATGAGAGTTGTGCCTCAGCATCCTTTGCGACATCAAAAAAACTTCACAGGTCATGCACTCCTTCCTTGGCACCCTTGGCTCCCCCCAGCAGCAAATATATAGTTTAGCAGAGTGTTCATATGTACTGTAACTTATTCTGAACATATAAGGGTAAAAATACGAAGTCAGTATAGGTGACTGTGACTAAGACTGATAACTGCTACGGTTGTGAACTGACTAGTATGGATGACTGCCAGTTGGCTGAAGCATTCTAAGTTTTGTCTGTTCACTTAAGGCAGGTGTTGGGAACCTTTGGTCTTCTAGATGTTGCTGAACTACAGCTCACACCACCCTTTGCCATTGGCCATGCTTGCTGGGACTGATAGAAGCTGTAGTTCAGCAACATCGGGCGGGGGGGGGGGGGTTCCCCTGCCCTGACTTAAGGAAAACTTGAGCACCAAGTTGCTGAAATTCGGACTAGGTCATTTGTCCTTCCCATACTGTTTATTGACTTTAAGTTTGCAAGCAATCACGTGCACACTTTCCTGGAAGTATGCTGAATAGGATTAGATTTGCTTCTGAATGCACTGGGACTCGCTTCTGAGTGCACATCTTTTGGATTGCTTCAGCCCTCACAATAAAACCTCTGTTGCACCCTGGCAATTTGAAAATTACCTGGAACAGAAGCTAGTTGAGGAATTGGGTATGGGAGTGTAGAGAGGGAAACTGCCAGAAATTTTCTTTGATGATCATGAAGTAGTGTTCATGGGAATGAATGTAAAGTTTCTAAATTGCAACTTGGGAAGGTATTATGTTCTTACAATCTAGTGTCCGTCAGGCGCTCCATCACAGGGCCACTCCTTTAGAGAGCTAGCCTCAAGGACAGGCATACAGACAGTCTTCAGATGGTACAGATCAATGTAACTAGTTTTATTCAAAGGACTTCTTGGAGAATGTAGATGAGGCAACTATTTTATTTATTACAGACTTGAAAGTTCCATGATGCAGCAATATGACTGAAATCAGCTTGCAAATCAGCTTGCAAATTGCATTTTTTTTTTTAATAAGATTTTATTATTTTCTATTTAAACAAAAGAAAAACATAGCATAAACACCAACATTAACAATACAAAAACACAATACATAAACACAATCAAACAATTACAATAAAAAGAAACATATACAAACCTTTAAACTAACACTTATCCTCTTACTTTTCTTGGTACTATCTTCTCTGTTTTTGGGGACTTCCCCCATTCCCTCCACTGTCTTCAAAATCATATATATCTTCTAGGTAGCTTTGTATCTTATTCTATTCACATTTGCCCAATTTTTAATGTGCTTAACTTTACTTAATCATATACCTAATCGCATATAAATCTTAACTTAAACACCAAATCTTAACTTATTTTCTAACAAATAAATCTTTCACACAAAAATATCTTTCTAACAATTTTGTCTAACATAAACCTACTAAAGCCGCTCTTCTATTTGATTCTGCTCAAATATTCAATTTTACTGATTTGACTAAATAGTCTTTAAATTTCTTCCAGTCCTGTGACACCTTCTCCTCCCTCTGGTCCCGGATTCTGGCGGTCAGTTCTGCGAGTTCCATATACTCCATCATCTTCATCTGCCATTCTTCCACCGTTGGTATCTCTTCACCTTTCCATGTTCTTGCCAATAAGATTCTAGCTGCTGTTGTGGCATACATAAAAAACACTCTATCCTGACTGGGTATCTCTTCATTGGTTATGCTCAGAAGAAATGCCTCTGGTTTCTTACAAAAGGTAACTTTCATTACCTTCTTAAGTTCATTATAAATCTTATCCCAGAAAGCATTTACCGCTGGGCACAACCACCACATATGAAAAAAGGTACCTTTCGCATGTTTACATTTCCAACATACATCTGACATTTTGGTATTCATCTTAGCTATCTTAACTGGTGTCAGATACCATCTGTAAACCATTTTCATTATGTTTTCTCTTAAACTATGACAAGCAGTAAATTTGATACCTTTCTGCCACAATCTCTCCCAGTCATCCATCATAATATTATGTCCTACATCTTTCGCCCAATCTATCATTGACGATTTAACCAGTTCATCTTTCGTATGCCACTCTAGCAAAAGATTGTACATTTTGGAAAGGTTCTTAAAGTTCGATTCTATCAGTTCTGTTTCCAGTTTTGATTTTTCTACTTGAAAACCAACTTTTTTGTCCATTTTAAATGTTTCATATACCTGATGATAGTGCAACCAGTCAGGGACCTGACTTTTCACCTGATCATAGCTTTTTAGCTTAAAAGAGTCCCCTTCCTGCTGCAATATGTCCATATATCTTAACCAGTTTGCAGACATGTTCGGTCTCTTATAGGCTTTGGCCTCCACTGGAGAGATCCATCTAGGGGTCTTTCTCTCTAACAAGTCTTTATATCTAGTCCAGACCTGGTACAAGGATTTTCTAACTATATGAGACTTAAAAGTTCTGTGGATCTTAACCTTGTCATACCAAAGGTATGCATGCCAACCAAACATATTATCATGTCCTTCCAAGTCCAACACATCAACGTTCTCTAGTTTAAACCAATCCTTTAGCCAGCAAAAGGCCGCTGCTTCAAAGTAAAGTCTTAAGTCCGGCAGGGCAAAGCCTCCTCTCTCTTTAGAGTCTGTTAGGATCTTAAACTTGATTCTTGGCTTTTTGCCCTGCCATATAAACTTCGATAAGTCCTTTTGCCATTTCTTAAAGCAGTCCAGTTTATCCAAAATTGGTATGGCTTGGAATAAAAACAGCATCCTTGGTAGGACATTCATTTTTATCACAGCTATTCTTCCCATTAACGACAGTTTCAATCTTGTCCATATCTCCATGTCTTTCTTTATTTCCGTCCACAGTTTTTCGTAATTGTCCTTGTACAGGTTCAAATTCTTGGTTGTGAGATTGATACCTAGATATTTTACTGTTTTGACAAAATTGAGGCCAGTGCCTTCCTGTATTCTTTGAATTTGTTCTGCACTCAAATTTTTTCCAAATTGCATATTAATTGCATATTAAAATTCCACATCTCAATCTGCAGAAAACAGTTCAGAATCTTTAGCAAAAAATAGACACATCCTGTGTTCAGATAATTTAAAAAATAAAGCACAGTTTAGAAGTGGAGAGGTATACCAGGCAAATGGATGGGATATTATTATTATTATTATTATTATCGGAAAAGTCCTAAACAATTGGTAGCAATTTGTAATTCCCACTATGTCGAATTGCGCCACCCAGTATTTTCACAACCACCAGGACAATAGTGTTTCTGAGAGCTGCAAGATGACCTCTCTTCAATTTAGAACAAAACTTTGACATGTTTGTGCTAGGGCAGGTGTCAGCAAGCTTTACCTTGCCTGGGCCAGTTCACTCCAGCGGAGATCCCTTCGTGGGCCGGATTGCACGTGTGTGTGAACACGCGTGCCCATGATTTCCAGCAGCTGCGTCTGCGCAGACACGATTTCCGGCACTGCGGAAGCAAGTCCCCGTGCCACGCTGTGCCGGTTTAGCGCAGTGCACGGGGACTCGCTGAGTGGGTGGCTCAGTTCGGAGGTGGCTCGTGTGCCGGTTAAACGACCCCCGTGGGCCGCTTGTGGCCCATGGTTGCCTACCCCTGTGCTAGGGCCAAGGCTAGACTTGGGACAGACAAGTTCAAGAGGGTCATACAGGTCTTTCATTTCAAATACAGTAGATTATAGGGAAAAGGGGTGTATGGGATAGTATCTCTAGGGAAGGGTAGTATCTCTGGTGAGGGATATATTGTGCTCCTTGTGCCCTGGGGAGGTTACTTCAGTGTTGCTAATACAGTGGTTTGGCTTTATCCTCAGAGGTGTACCCCATTGTCTCTTGATACAGTTGGATGCCGACTGTCAACAAATATGGAATTGGGATATTAATCCAGATCCACACCCCTATGCTTTTTACATGCATTATATGTGATGGAATGATCTATGAGTAACAGATGCTTCCTTCCTTCATTTATTTGTTTAAGGAACTGGGTGTCCTGATAGTAAGTATTGGAATAACTTAATTCAGTTAGGTACCTCTCTCCCCCCCCCCCCCCCCGATGGCTTTAGTTCATCCTCACATTGTCATGTCATTCAAATTGAAACAGATTTGGAGGAAAGGGAATTAAGATTTAATCTCAATCTCATATGTAGAGGTCAGTAATTTACCAGTTAATTTAGCAGTTAACCCACTGTAAATTCCATCCCTCCCTCTCTCTTCCACTCACTTCATAGTGCTCGAATATGTCATCAAACTTCCCAGCTTGTTTCTCCCTTGGGAAATGCTAATGATTTTTAACCTGTTTTTATCTTTCAGCCAGGTTATTTTTCCTGACTTGCTCTTCTTCAAATAAAAACATTGAAACTATTTTATTCACATCCTTCATCCTGGAATTTCCTCTGCTTCATTTTGGGCAATCTTTGCCCCTTGATTTCAATTTCCTCAAATCAGATCAAAGAACAGTTCTAATTATTTATTGGATTTACATATGGCCTTTGTACCAAGGCACCCAAGGGAAGTTTACAATTTAAAGACTAAAACAAATGCGTTATATAAAATGAAGATTGACACCGTCCCCTCATTTCAACTGACTGGTAACCCAGTCAGATGAGCGTAATGATGATGATGATGATAACAATAAGTATGATGATGATGATGATGATGATGATGATAATTAATAATAATAATAATAATAATAATAATAATAATCTGATGATACGTTTGCTCCCTGGCCTCGGCTCCAGCCTACAAGCTTATTGCATGCTCCAGATCTTTTGACAACAGTTAGTATTCATGGAACATTATCAGGCCACTTAATGATAATACAGCTGAGAGAAATGAGTCATGTAACCAAAACAGTATGGACAGTTTGTGCATATGAAGTGAAAAAAATAATTTTTCTTCTTCTTTTCTTTTTCTTAATGCAAGTACTTTTTAAACGAATTGGCAGAAGCATTTTTACTACATTTTCCCCTAGAGTTGAATACCATGCAAAAATGAGAAAGCTACCGGTATTCATTTGGTGAAATTGTTTATTTGCTGCTGCTAATAGTTCTCTGATGGCATTTAGAACTTGGTAATTTATTTGCATACCTGAGTTCCTAATGCTTCAGAACCACTGAACTGGTCTTTCTTGATTAAGAAATACATCAGGAAGGTTAGATTGCTCAAAGCAAAATTGGAGAATTGCAGAATTGAAGCTGCAGACCATTCTGTAATTTTAAGAGCAAGGAAGATTGGGGGCAAGGTGTGGGGAGAGAGGTGGCATAACTATAGGCATGGATTTAAAATGACAGAATCAGACAGACAGATGAAATGCATTCTCAGGGAGTCAGCAAAGTTGTCAAGTATATATAAACTAGTATTAATGGTTTATTAATTCATCTATCCTAATTTGTTGGAGGCAAAACATGGGCTGTGTAGTAATTTCTTGAGGACAACCTATTTCAGAAAATGGAAGAAGCAATGAGGAATATGACGAATTGTTTCTGTCAAATACGGAAGGACTGGTAGAAAATGTGAAAGTGGCTGGCATCTTGAGTGGCAGTAATCCTAAGGGAGGGAGAGATAGTAGCAAAGTTGACAGTGAGAGTGTTCGTGAAGAAAACGAGTTAAAAATATAAAAATGCAGTTATTTAGATATGGATGCCTCATTGAAGCCAACAGTTCTGAAAGATGTTAGCGATCTCAGAACCATTCACAATTGTATTTGGGAGCCCATGAAGAACTGACCTTCTTAGAAGAACTGACCTTCTTACAGTAAAGCGATCCTTTTGGCTCTTCACAATCTGATTTTTCACCATCCTGAATAATTTGGTGTTATCTGCAAACTTTGCCACCAGGACCGTAATACTTCAAGGACTGCTTCTCCCCATATGAACCGACCTGAACCCTGCAATAATCATCTGAGGCCCTTTTTCATGTGCCCCCTTCATAAGATTTCTGGAGGGTGGCAACCCGAGAATGGGCCTTTTCTGCAGTGGGTTCCCTCTCCCTAGGGTGGAGTGCCTGGTGCCTTCATTACATATCTTTAGGTGCCAGGCAAAAATGTTTTTCTGTAACCAGGCCTTTGGCTGATTGAATGTCCTGTGGCCTTTTAAATGTGTTTGTGGGAGGAGGGGTTATTGGTTTATTTTTGTGTTCTTATTTTATATTTTTATGTTGTAAACTGCCCTGTGATCTTTGGATGAAGGGCAGTATACAAACAAAATGAAAGCTTTAGAAGTAGGAGATATCCTGTGGACTTTTGTGGGTGGTACTGGGAGAACCTGTTAGTAATTTTTTATGCTTATTTTGATCCCATTTTGCAATATTTGCTTACTGTGGATCTAAAGGGTGGGGTCTGTTGGCCAAAGTGAGGAACCCCATTGTCATGTCCCCAGTTTTATTTGTTCTTCTATGAAAATCAAAGCGTGGCTGATGCTGGTGCTGTCGTCAGTGCAGCCCCAGTGTTCCATTTCATATCCTACACACACAGTGATTATACACAGTGCTCTTTTCCTTGTATTATGCATGAAGTCAAAGCTAAGAGTCATAAAGCAATTTCTGTAAGCCCATTAAAGTGAGAGCTTTTTTCCCTGTAGAGAATTAGATGTGCAGCCTGTGTGTTGGCAAATTTAGTGGCAAATGGGGTTTGGTTGAAATTGTATTTAAAAACACAGTTAACAGCATTAAAACTCCTGGAGGGAGCTGTGTGTTACATGTGACTGTACATTTCCAGCATGAGTAAAACGTTAACTCCGTGTGTGAATGCACACATCTGTGCCCATTGTTGGGAGCTTGTCAGCTGAGCTAACAAAATACCTTAAGCCAGCTCAATTTTTCAAGAAATTATTGCCTTGTATGGCTTTTATGCTGAATAATACAGTGACAATCTACATAAATAAATAGCTAGGGGACCCAGTATGTGTCAAGATGTACCTATATAGCTCTTCATCAGGGTAAAACGAAAGCAACGATGCACATTATGTCAAGCTGGTGCCCACTTAAAGAAATCTTAACTGATGAATTAGCCAAATTCATGTGATTAATCAGTTAAGGGAATAATCCTATACACAAGAAGCTCTCATAAACCAACCCAGTGTAGATTAAGCCAGCACAAAGTACACCAGATATAAACTTGTTTCACAAGTGGCAGAGGGAAAACAAGTCTTTAAAATAGGGTTGGAGTTACACCAGTAGCCTATGTTTCCACAGCTAAAGTTACACCAGGTTGCCAGGCACATGACCAAGCTGAACAGGCTTGGGATCCCACTGATGGGGAGTTTTGCCAGCATAGCCTGGCTGCATTAGAAACCCCCTGGCTCAGCCAGCGATCCACTAGATCAGTGGTTCCCAATTGGCTAGTTACTGAGGACCCCCTATCAGGGGCTTAGCAAGGGGGGGGCGTAGGGGGCGGACCGCCCCATGTTCCATAATGTAGGGGTGACAAATGCGGAGGCTTTTGCAGGCTGCGCTGGGGTGGCGCACGAGCACTGTGTCCCACTTAGTGGCCCTCCAGGTAGAGGGCGCTGGGAGGGACACAGTTCTGGCAGCATGCCCTGCCTCAGCTTGCCCCACCCCCATAGGCACCCTGCCCCGTCCTTCCCCAGGCACCACAGCGGCTTGCTACTCTGCTGACTCTGTGGTAGTTACCTCTGCAAAGCAATTTTTTGAACAAAATGTGGGGTAGCCCCTAATAGGCAAAGGGTTTTAGGTATACTAAAAAACAGAGTAGGACTTGCTGAGCGATACCTCATGATAGATCAGCAGCTAAACACCGTGATATTCTGATATATCACGATGTCTGAAATTGGAGATCAGGCATGGAGAAGAGGGAAGGAGCAGCCTTGGAGATCCGGTGGGTGAGGGCAGGAGAGGAAGGGGAGGGGGTGGGGGTGGGTGCATCAAGCTGCCATCAGCGGGGCAGCCAGCAAAGATGCACACCCACTAGGGCAGATGCTACTTTCCTGCTGACTGAGAAAAGCTGCTCTGCCTCAGTACCAGGGGAAGGTAGTGCCACGGTGCCTTGAAGTGAGGGCAGTCAGCTGCCCTGTTCTCCATCTGCGTGAGGGGAAGGCAGTGCCTCACAATCGGCTACCCTGGTCTCCCTCAGTGTGAGGGAAGGCAGATCAGATCAGCACTGTTATTGGCTGAGATCATCTTGAGATATCAGCAGTGCCTTGAAATCAGCTGCCCTGCTCTCACTCACGTGAGGAGCAGTATATTGTTGCGTATTGCCAGGTCAAAATCATTATCGCGATTTTGGCCAATGTATTGAAAAACCACACAGTGCTAAAATAGACCATAAAACTGTGACATTACCATGCAAAAATGACAAAAATTAGTTGGGGGGGAGGCAAGGGATGGGGCCGTGGACCCCCTGGGTGCGTTCTGGACCCCTAATTGGAAACCACTGCACTGGATCCTAACCCTCCTGAACCTGGTGGGTCTTGTTATAGAATTACTCCTTTAATCAGCATAACTGCGCATATGAATAAAACAGTGTTTCTGAAGAGGGCACTCCCTTTGATTTTAGGTAATGCACCTATCAACATTTTCTAAAGCAGGGGCTCTATGGCTTGGCTTTTGAAAAACAAGGGGCCCTGCAGTACTTAGCTAATTGGGACCACTGCATTGTTGGGGGAAATATTGGGTTGACTTTGTCTTTGTTTTTATTATGTATTTTATGTGTTTTTGTATTGTAATTTTATGTTGCGAACCACCCTGAGATCTATGGGTATAGTGCGGTATACAGATCTAATAAATAAATAGTAAACAGCCACAAGAGCTGCTATCTAAGAAGAGGCATTCCCTCTTGAGTGAGAGAGGAGGAACGTCTCCTCTAAGACGGTGTCTGCCACCTGCAGTTTTTTTTAATGGTTCCATGGACTTCTAATTGACCAAAAGGCATTTAAGCGGTGAATCAGCTGTACTTTGTGGGCCTAATTATGTCTTGTGTTTTGTCTCTTGGTAGGATTCCTGATGTAGAACACTGGTTTTCCAGCTATTCGGTGTAATTTTGAAGCCTTTTTGCACATTGTTGCTATGTTTTATGCTTTATTTTGTGTGCAACCCTCTTGGTGGATTATATTCATATAAAAGCTGTGCCTCTTTACAAGTACTGTAAATTGATATTCCTTGAGTGAAGGACACTCATCTATTCAAGCTTAATTTGATTCCTTTAGATTTGTATGATTCTGGGTGGGTAGTAAATTCTCTCTCTTGCTCACATGCGCACCATGCACAGTTCAGCTCTCTAATCACTGCTGCCAGGCAGCTGAAGACTCTGAAGAAAGACAGAGACTGCCTAGAAACTTTGCTTAGTTCGTTGGTTATGTCCATTTTATTTTATGGCAAGGCTCAGAGTTTATGCTAATGTATATATATTTTAATCAAACCTGTCCAGTTACTGTAGGGTAAGTGCCTTACTTTCTTGGGTTCCATGATCACTGCAGATGGTGACAGCAGTCATGAAATTAGAAGACGCTTGCTTCTTGGGAGAAAAGCAATGACAAACCTAGACAGCATCTTAAAAAGCAGAGACATCACCTTGCTGACAAAGGTCCGTATAGTTAAAGCTATGGTTTCCCCAGTAGTAATGTATGGAAGTGAGAGCTGGACCATAAAGAAGGCTGATCACTGAAGAACTGATGCTTTTGAATTATGGTGCTGGAGGAGATTCTTGAGAGTCCCATGGACTGCAAGAAGATCAAACCTATCCATTCTTAAGGAAATCAGGCCTGAGTGCTCACTGGAAGGACAGATCCTGAAGCTGAGGGTCCAATAATTTGGCCACCTCATGAGAAGAGAAGACTCCCTGGAAAAGACCCTGATGTTGGGAAAGATGGAGGGCACAAGGAGAAGGGGATGACAGAGGATGAGATGGTTGGACAGTGTTCTCAAAACTACCAACATGAGTCTGACCAATCTGTGGGAGGCAGTGGAAGACAGGAGTGCCTGGCGTGCTCTGGTCCATGGGGTCACAAAGAGTTGGACACGACTAAATGACTAAACAACAACAAAAGTGCCTCCAGTGGTGTCTCCTGGACTTTAAACAAATTTGATAAAGGTGGCCTATGATACTTACGACAACAAAGGACTTGTTAATGGGAGGGCTATTGCCATATATTGAGTCAGATCATTGGTATGTCTAGCTCAGTATTGTCTTCACTGACATGCAGCGGCTCCCCAGGACAAAGCTAATGATAAAGCAGCCACCAGGTGACCTTTCCTGGGGTGGGAGATTCTGAAGGCCGGCCTGCCCCGCTCTTGTTTCTGAACCTTTTTCCAGCTTCACTGCTTGGATAACTCTGAGGTTTCCTCTGAGTTTGGAAATTTCATATTGGTTGGAACCTTCCCCTAAATATAAACTGAAGCTGAGTTTCTGAGGATGTCAGATTAGGCACCAAGTATACCCTAAACCACTGAGCCTAGGGCTTGCCGGTCGGAAGGTTGGAGGTTCGAATCCCCGCGACAGGGTGAGCTCGCATTGTTCGGTCCCAGCTCCTGCCCACCTAGCAGTTCGAAAGCACGTCAAAGTGCAAGTAGATAAATAGGTACTGCTCCGGCGGGAAAGTAAACGGCGTTTCCTTGCGCTGCTCTGGTTCACCAGAAGCGGCTTAGTCGTGCTGGCCACATAACCCGGAAGCTGTCTGCGGACAAACGCTGGCTCCCTCAGCCTATAGAGCGAGATGAGTGCGCAACCCCAGAGTCGTCTGTGACTGGACCTAACGGTCGGGTACCTTTACCTTTACCTTTTTATACTGTATGTGTAGTAAATGTGAGGACCAGCAGCAAATTTTTGCTTCTTTCTGTGTTGTACCAAGACACTCCTAAAATGAGCTCTTTGGTCAGACACAGGAAGCTGCCTTCATCCATTGATCCATCTATCTCACTATTGTCTATTTTACATGATTTGGCAGTAGCTTACCAGGATTTCAGAGAGGACTCTTTCCCAGCCCTACATGGGATTGAATCTGGGATCTCTTGCAAGTAAAACACATGCTTTGAACACACCTATAGCCCTTATTTAAGTTGGGACAAGCTTACTTTTATTCCATGCTGCTAGAGGAGTGTTGTAATTCCTACAAGAGGGGCTATAATGAGACTATCTCCTTCATGGAGCAGGATATAGTGACAGTACTCAGTAGCTCCCGTTCTTTGGTGTGCAGGGGAAGAACTGAGATGTACAATAGTTTGCTGGCGATTCAGAGTCATGGTGGCTATGGAGGGTTGATGCCACTGCCAAAATAGCAGCAGTATGCACTTTGCATTAGTGACCACTTGTTTGTGATTCCCTATGTAGGGGAGGGGGAGGAGGAGATAATATTTGATCCACTGCCATTAACCCCTTTCAGCTTTCTTTGTAGACATGGCAGGTGTTTTTGCCAGTGGTTTCTGCAGTGTGCTTCCACAGTGTGCCATTTTTTCACCCAGGTCTGTTGAGCCATAGCATTTTTTCTTACGCTGGATGCACTTTTCTCTCTTCATTATGTTGGGAGTCTACAAAATAAAACATTTATTTTGGCACCATATCCCTGGAAGGAGCTTCTCTTGAAATTCTGGGCTGGAATTGACTCGTCGATCTAACGGTGCCTGTACATATGTGAGAAACGGAGGGGGAGAACGCAGCCACGGCACTTGCAACCCTTCCCTTTTGAAGGGGAAGGAAGGTATTTTGTGTTCTGTTCTTTGGCTTGAGTTCACGCGAGTGGGAGGATTTGTAGAAATGTTCTGTTTATTAGCTGTTTGCAGCAGATGAGTAAGTGCAGTTTTTGTTTGAAATTGCTGCAGCCTTATGCAATTTTTCTTCTTCTTCAGCATTTGTGCTGTGAAAATTACAAGGGGAAATCAGGAGGGGGGGAAATATATATCCCAGTCTGAGATTGTTTGCGATTCCAGATACACAAAACTGTCTCCACTCGTTTGTGCTACCTCTGAATGCCAGTTGCTAGGAATCACAGGCGAGGAGAGTGCTGTTGCACTTGTGTCCTCCTTCTAGGCTTCTGATAGGCCTTGTGAGAAGAGGATGCTGGGCTAGATGGGCCATTGGCCTGATTCATCAGGCTGTTCTTATGTTGCATTAAGTTTATATGCTGTTGAATAAAAGCAACCCATTGAGCCTGCATTTTCTTGTTCCTTTAAAGCCACACACACAAAGGGATCTGCAAATTACAGGCTTGGGAGCCTCATGCTAGTTTCTACTAGCCAGCTGGGAAGTCCAGTTCCACCGTGATAGCGCAATAGCATTTTATTAATTTATCAATACAGACAGGGATTTTAATTTCCCCTCCTTCAGTACCCCTGCTGCCACTTGGCTACTCCTTTGCGCTGTATCATTATGTGAAGCTGATGGCTCATAGAATCGTAGAGTTGGAAGGGACCCCAAGGGTCATCTAGTCCAATTCTGTCTCCAGGCAAACCCACGGATGAGTCAGGGGGAGTCTGACAGCTGTCCCAATCCTTCCCCCTTGTGCCCACAAGCAGTGACTAGGTATGCCTGCTTGTGGTAGTCAGGGTGGGGTGACGGCCAGCCTTCCCCACATGCTCACTTACCCAGCAGCATGTTGTAATGGGCCATCCTGGAAGGGGAACCTCCTTGCTCATCAGTGGGCTTACCTGTCTGCGCTGTTGTAATGGATTTGTCCAAGCCTGAACGTCCATGCATACCAGTAGAGGGGGAAGTGGCTGTGGGGTGGGGTGTTGCAGGGTAAAAAAGCAGGCAAGGGGAGGGTTGAGCTCTGTTTTCTAGCCACTTCTGAATCTGCTTTGCCTAAAAGCAGCATCCATTAGGAGTTTTATTATATGTGTTTGCAAGTAGCATGTAGTTCATCTTTCAAGAGCGAATGGTTTGAGATCCTGGTAGCTGACTTGGAACAGTTTGAGGGTTATTCAGGAGGCCCTTTTGTTCTGAGGTACATGATCTTCTTTTGCAGCTTAACACATTTTTTATTATTAAGAATTTTTATTTTCTCTGAAAATTTCCAGTCTTGGGAATCTTTTGTGTTAGAACAAAGGGAAGAAAAAGGCATGACGGGGGCTGCCTTTTAAAGGGAAATTAACCAGTGCAGAATACAACAAAGCTGTGGGCTAATTATAGTCAAATCAGTTGATTTTTGTTTTTTGTTTTTCTAAGAAGCTGCACTGCACTCCTGAGGCTTATGAATCTTTTCTACAAACCAAAATAAGCGAGGAGCAGGGAAAGGCTATATAGCTAAATCATTCAGATTCTTATTAACACAGAATGCACTGTGTGAAGTTGGTGATTGTTGCATGAAAACAACAGGAATTTAAGGAAATGCAAGCTCTGGGCATTGTGGTTTATCATAAGCATTGAGCATCTCCTTTGCCTGGTTTGCACTAGAGTAAGCCAAGGTATGACTCATTGAGACCGTGTCGTGTGAATGTACAGCAGAGATGCTCACAACTGCCCTGATCATCCCCAGTCCTTTTTACTGCTGTGCTAAGCCAAGGGCCTTGTGCTTAAATTGTCTCCTATTAACCATGAGCTGTAGCCCCTGTTGATGATCAGTTAGGAGAAAGCTTACCCATGAGTCCTGGTGTGGACAACATGTGAGGCCAAACCTTGGCCTTACAGGGAGGGTGCCACTGCCAATTGCAAATATGTGGAGATTTTTGGGAGCCAGGTTGGTGACTACAGTTTAAAAATATCTGCCTTAGTCCATAGTTAATCCCATTTCCATTTCCACTGTGTGTGTTTCTCCTTCTTGCATATTGGGACAAGTGAAATGTTGGAAGAGCAAACTACAGTGGTGCCTCGCAAGACGAAATTAATTCGTTCCACGAGTCGTTTCGTATTGTGAAAATTTCGTCTTGCGAAGCATGGTTTCCCATAGGAATGCATTGTGCAAAAAGAAAAAAAACCCACAAAACGTTTTCGTCTTGTGAAGCACGACCATAGAAAAAATTGGCTTGCAAGTCACCAAAAAACCGCAAAATCCTTTCGTCTAGTGAGTTTTTCGTTGCGCGAGGCATTCATCTTGCGAGGTACCACTGTATGCCCTTTTAAAATGTGGGGTTTTTGGGGTGTGTTATTGGGTTGTTGTTGTTATTTTGATTATGGATTTTGTGGTTTTATATTTTGACCTTATTCTGTAAACCCCCCTGAGACCTGCTGGTATAGGGTGGTATATAAATTCAGTAACCAACAACAACTACAGTCAAGCAATGTAGTTGAGATCATAGAGTCATAGAATTGTAGTATTGGAAGGGACCCTGAGAGTCATCTAGTCCAACCCCTGGCGAATAGATATTCCATTGTGGTGACTGTAACCTAGATTTAAGGTGCCATTTGTTCCTAGCTTATATATCTGAGTTTCCAATACTGAAAGGTTGGTAATACTTTTGGAAATGAGAAAGCTAATTGACTAATTGAGTCACCATGGAATCTCTTTTTAGAGCAAATTTTGTTTTAGTCAAATGTAACGCAGACAGTGTTTTCAAGAAGTTTTAGCTTCTGCAGTCTTCAGTAGGACAGTATTTTTAAGTATATAAGAAGAGCCCTGCTGGATCAGGCCAAATGCCCATCTGTTCCAGATGCTTATGCAACGGCACTCTGCCTACTTGTGATTTACCAGCAACTGGTATTGAGAAGCATACCGCCTCTGTCTGTGGAGGCAGGAGTATTTTTTTAATAGCTTTCTTTTTTATCTTGTATTTCTATTTGTGTGTTTTCCAATGATATAAATAAGTGCTTTCCTAAGAGCACTGCCAAACTCTTGTTTAAGTCAGAGTCATTGAATTAAACTGGGAAATTTGGGTAGACCAAAGGCTGAGATTCTGATGGAAAGGCCGGCAAATGGTCTGTAAAATGGTATTGGGCCCAGAGCAGTCATAATGCTCCTGATTTCCTAACTATGGTTAAAAGACTGTGATTGCAGCATGGGTATTTGTCCAGAGCAATTCCCCATTCCTTTTACTTTTATTCTTTGCTTTGTTAACTTCGCTTTTGCATTGATATGAGCACTGATGAAAACCATAGTTAACACAAAAAACAGTTCCCACAAAGATCAAGGACTGAAACTGCAGTTTAGGGATGGGGAACTGTGGCTTTCCATATGTTGTTCCAATTTCCACCATCAAGGTCAGTGGTCAGGGAAGTTGGGAACTATGGTACAGTAACACCTGAAGGGCCACAGGTCTGCAATAACTGCTGTAGTTAAAAACACGAAGGGCGTAATTATTGCGGAGGTGAGGTGAAGTTGTGTGCTCCCAGTTTGCAAACCATGATTCTCAGTGGTCCTGATTTATTTTTTGATATGATAAGACATTTTAGGTGAAGACTGCATGATTTTTAAAGAGATGGCTTTGGTTCCTCATGTGCCAGCGTGCCCACCTTGCAAAGCTATTCAAAAAACTTAAATTAATCTTTAAATTAGTGGGAACGAGGATAATGTGGAGCCCCAATAGTCTGTTTTCCCTTGTGGCAAGATAGAGCACTCGGATTATGAGATTATTAGATATTCTGGTGCTGCTCATTTGGGGAATGCGCCCTACAGTTTAAGAAAACACGAGCTAAGTGGATGGTGCTGATGTGGTGGGAAAATCTGTAAAAACTTTTGGAACAGCAATAATTAAAACAACAACAACAACATATATATTCATGCTTTCATATGTAGCAGTATTTCAAATGCCATCATCCATGCTTACCATTATAAATCTCTTTCTCTTCTCCATTCCTGAAACAAGGTATCTATATAGTGGAGACAAACTGTCTACATGACAGTGTTGTTGCACTTAACCCCCCCCCCCAAAAAAAATCTTTAGCCAGATTTACCTAGCAAGAGACTGGACTATTGTGAATAAACACTGCTCTTTGAAGATGTTTCTCCTTCAGTAGTAGTCGATAAATGATCTTTGAAGGCATAGAATGTTGCTGACTAATAGGACTTTGTATAAGGTATGTCCTATGGGGCACCATTTTCAGATTTACATATACGTTGAATAAGTGTCTGCTCTGAAGTGTGACTCCAAATAGGACCAATTAGAATGCTCCTCCAAGCAAGGCTCTAGATCAGAAGATGACTGAAGCAAAAGACAATGGCTTGGAGGCTGTGAAAAGTAATTCAGTGCCCTGATGAATAGCTTATGTCTTGAAGGAGGGATCAGACAATTCCTCGGCTCGGGAGCAATGCCTATCTTGATGCATAAGATGGATGTGCTGTTGGCATGGTGTTTCAGAAGTTGGCATAATTGTAGTATATCATAATAGAAGAATCCTCACAAATATGTAAAGAAACCAAAGCAAACCTGATACAGTAAAATATATTGTACCGGCATGCCTTTTGGGAGATATGTTGGAATTCTGAGACTTAGAATCGCATACCCCCACCTTGCAGTGTTTCCTGCTGCAACTTTTATTTATTTAAGACATTTTTGATACTGTTTAATTATTCACATTTCTAAGTGGTATGCATAAACACAGTTCACAGAAAGAGGGACAGTAAAACCGTGAAAATTCACCATAAAACACCTTCTGGAACAAGAAAGTCTTTTGTCATGTGCCTGAAGTTCAGCAAGGAGTGTGTCCATCTAATCTCCGTTGGGATGGAATTCCACAGGCTTGGGTCCACTACACTGAATGCAAAGGCTTCTAGTAGTTACGGGTTGTGCATCTGAGCCATTGGAACTGTATTTTTCTGCTGGGACAGAGCTCTTATTCCAGCCAATCCATATGTATTTTGGTTGCAGCAAGTGGAGGGAAAACGGGGCTCACTCCCATACTTGTCTTCCATCCTAGATTGGCATGCCAAACATTTTAAAATTACAGTGATTTGCGCGTTGCCTTAGATACACCCGTGGAAGACGATTGATCACCACCATCATTATTAACAACAATCTTATTAACTGTGAGCATTATCTTCTATGGTTGAATTGCTTCCTGAACTTTGGATGGTCCCATTTTTTTTGTTCACAGCAGTTCCCCAACCCTCAAATTTCACCTAGCTTTGGTTTGCCGTCAAAGTATGTGGTTTCCACTGACATTATTCCTCCTCCCCTGCCCCAATGATAGCCTGAACTTCAGAGACACTTGGAAGGCAGTGGGAAAGAAGCCACATTTTATCTGTCTGTAGTACACTGTCAGGTCAGGGATGGACCCAGGCCCTTCTCCTGAGCCTGAAGGGAACTTGTCCCTGATGTTGTAATGAGCTTCAGAGGCATGTGGAATCAGTGAGATTTCTCATTATATCTGACTGTCCCAGGCCCATCTCAGAAGCTTCCCTTCGACTTTTACTCTTCCCTCAGGAAGGTTGTGAGGGGACGCAGGTGCGCTGTGGGTTAAACCACAGAGCCTAGGGCTTGCCGATCAGAAGGTCGGCGGTTCGAATCCCCACAACGGGGTGAGCTCCTGTTGCTTGGTCCCTGCTCCTGCCAACCTAGCAGTTCAAAAGCACGCCAAAGTGCAAGTAGATAAATAGGTACCACTCTGGCGGGAAGGTAAACGGCGTTTCCGTGCGTTGCTGTGGTTTGCCAGAAGCGGCTTAGTCATGCTGGCCACATGACCCGGAAGCTGTACGCCGGCTCCCTCGGCCAGTAAAGCGAGATGAGCGCCGCAACCCCAGAGTCGTCCGCGACTGGACCTAATGGTCACGGTCCCTTTACTCTTTACCTTTACAGGAAGGTTGTGGGTTGCAACTGCCCTGCTGCATCCTCTCAGGAAACTCTCCAAGGTAGGTTATAATAGGTACTGGAAGTTAGCAACTGGTCCAGGGTTACCCAGTGAGGTTTGTAGCAGAGTTAGGATTTGAACGGGTGCCTCCCTGGTCAAAGTTCATTACTCTACCCACTTACTCTCAGTGAACAGCTGGGCATGCTATGTACCCCAGCGCTCGATGCTAGCAGAAGCCCTGACCTTTTGTTTGGAAGTTACTGAGGTGCAATATATAAAGCGCTTTTCATGGCCCCCGAGGACAGGATTTTCTCAAAAGTCTGTGTTGGCTTTTCTAGGCTTACCGAGTTTCACCTTAATTGGGCTGTTTCTCTGCCCTGGTCTCCAGTCAGGAAAAAAAAATACACTTGATCTTTTGCTGTCAGTGCTGTCACTCCTTAAAGCTGTAATTCCCCGTTATGATTGCTGCTTAGTTTCCACACCCTTCAATGCATAGTGGTTGACAGATTGAAGCTCTCTGGGCCTGCAGGGAATACAGCTTTATTAACCACTTGAGAGAGCTCATTGGAGTGAAGAGGATGATCCGGAGGCTCTAATCTAGGCATCCTATTGATGAAGCCTTGCAGTCTTGCTGAATTGTCTGTTGTGCTGATGTATTGAGGTGTCATCACACCGTCATGGTGCAAACATAGTTGCGTGTTTCTTATTCCTACGAAATACTGAACTTGAAGCACTGCTGGACTGAACTCGGCACTCGGTAGCTAATAGCATGTTTCTATAAATTCATTTCACAGCTTCTCATTATATGAGGCAGGCCTGTACTGGTCCTTCAGCAAGTTAAAATTATCTCCCCCTTTGATTATTAATGCAAGTGTTCTTTCATGGTGGTGAAGGAAAAACCAGGGTTTGGGAGTCTACAGATGGCCAGGCCACCTGCATCTTCTCTAGGGCCTGCTTATTTGGTGTGCCATGAGCCAGGATTGCAAAACTATTTCAGTTTTCTGGAAACTGGTTCCACAGTTTTATCACCTGCCCTGCTTGGAGAGCAGCTAAAAAAGACAAGCTAAAATGAGGAACGCGTAAAGGAGTCTGAACTCTGCCAAAACAAATGTAAACGGAGACAGTTGTAAGTGAAAGTAGAATGTGGAACGTAGTGCTAAATCACTAGAACAATAAACAATTACTTTTAATACACCAAAAGCAGAAAATAGGGAGCAAATTGGGACATTAGATAAAAAAAGATGTGAAGAGATGCCATACCGTATTTTTCCGTGTATAAGATGTATGTTTTTTCCACTAAAAAATAATGTCCAAAATTTGGGGGTGTCTTATCCCCCCATTTTCCAAAATGGGGGGCATCTTATACATGGGGGCGTCTTATAGACAAAAAATACGGTAAATTTGTATAAACAAAATCACTTTGCCGTCAATGGGAAATGGTTACTGGTGACATATTGTACTTGAACTTTCAATGTATGCCATGCTATATTTTACACACTCACTTACTCACCCGCCCACCCACCCATACCGCTAGTCCAAAGGGCTGCCACACAGTTTACAATCTACAAAATTAAAATTGCACTGTTTTGTTTGTAGACCCAGACAGAAGAAAACAGCATTTCATTATACTCCAGTGCTAAATTACGGTATTTCTTATTCCCCCGAGCATAAGGAAAAAGAAGGGTTTACTAAGCATTACAAAACTGGTATTGAGAAAGTACTTCTGTTTAGGAATTAGCATGCAGCCTGGTGGGCATAATGTAGTAATCATAGTATGTATTTCTGCTGTGGGTGCATGTAGTGTATGCACACTGGGAAGCTCCAGCTCATTGCAGCTGCCCGCCACATCTGTATGTAGCAAAATACATGGAATCATAGAACTGCACATGTATGTGATCACATTAGAATTTACATGCTGGTTGCATGCCAGTTCCAGCTCTGTATTGCTTTTCATCTCGCAATTTCATAACATTTGAAGCAGCCACAAGAGAATCGGCTGCACTGTGCCCTGCAGGAGCAACTTCTTTTGGTGTATTTGTGTGTGGGGTTAAGATCAGAGTACAGATTATGTTTGTTAAAGAGGCTTAGGAATTAAAAATAATAGTGGGTGCACTATGCTCCTTTGTAGGGAAATTAAAAACATAGTTGCTGATTAACCTGCACATCCCATTTTAATTATAGCCAGGCACAGCCTGTTCAGGATAGTTAATTTATGTGGGTTGAGACCAGTGCAGCACTGGCACATCTGCAAGCAATTTAATTTAATTTAATTATCAAAATGGTGCTAGATTGGGCATTTGGCAATTGGGGTTTTGGATTGGCAGCACTATGGGCATTGCTCATGTCGGGAAGACGGCACTAACAAAGTCTAGTTTCTCGCAGTTCCAAAATGATGCACGTACAGACAAGCATACAGAGAGAGACACCAGGTGGTTCTGTGAAAGCTTGGTTGGCTTTAATCAAAACGATTCATTGTGGAAAAAGTCCCATGAATAATTCCCCATGTTTCTGGCACCAGCTTTGATCTGATTCGGAGTACACAAGGCACTTTTTAGATTACATATTAAAATTATATATGTGAGCTTTGTCGGCAACAGTTTATCAACTTGGATTGGAAAAGCAAGATCTTGAGCATTCTGTGTTGACCAAATAATATTTAGTACAGTTCAGGAATTGAGATATGTCTTTCTCCACATATCTAGTCAGTCTCATCAAGTGCAGTTTGTAATTCCCAGGGCAAAGCTCACTTCCCCTGTTTATAACTGGTATAACACAGGCCAGGATTGGGTTTCTTCAAACAGATTTGGTAGGCAATGCGGGCGACAGAGAAAGCCTAGTGAATGTAATATGGGGGAAGTTGAATTTACGGATTAAGGTATCCAGGGAAGGGATGCAGCATACTGATAGATCTTACTTTTAGATTTAAAAGGTTCCAGCTTCAATCCCTGGCATCTTCTGGTAGGGCTGGAAAGGATTTGTGACTGAAATCCTGGAGAGATCCTGCGAGACAGGCCAGGCATAGGGAACATGTTCCTGGATTTCAACTCCCACAAGCCCAGCCAACATGGGCAATGGTCAGGGATGATGGGAGTTGGAGTCCTATACTATTTGGAGTGCCTCTGTTTCCCAACCCCAGTATAGTCCCTGGTATAAAGGATCAGTGGTGTAAAGCAGATTTCTGAGCCCTTACGAACATAGCTTTTAGATCATATAAAATATTACTGGTTGTGGTGGAAGATTTGTTATCTTGGCCCATTGGACATAGAACCCACATGGAAGGTTGCATTATGAACCGGCCCTATAAGAGCTTATCTGTCATATGCTAGCTACTCTCTCCTTAGCCTGGTATTATAGGTGCTTTGATAGGAAGTCCGGAAGAAGAAGCACAAAGTAATGCACATGGACACAGTGTTTGCATTTCCCCGACAAGTCTGGTGTTGTCATCATGTGCTTAGTTTAAACTGTTGAACAAGCCACATGGCAAACTTCTCTCCCTGCATGGAAATGTTATTTGTTTCCAATATCCCCGTGAAACTTTAATGTTCTGCATGTTTCCTGTAACAACACATGGCAGAAACATTTTTCTTACATATTGAACCTATGCTCTACTCATTGTCCGGTCAATAAATACCATACTTACTTTACCCTGTTCTTCTGTAACTACTCTCCTTCAATTTGGGCTTGTGCTCTTGCCACAGTTTCCTGCAGCTGAAGTGTTTATTAGCATGATGTGCCTGTGCTCTGCTTTCCACAACTGTATCACCAGCTGTGTCATATCCTCTTATGAGTCATCTAAAGGGCTTCAAACAAAGCAATAAGGTGCATCCGTCTTCTTGAAGCCACAACTTAATCTTTGTAATCTGGCAGCTGAGCTCTCCTCAAATGTGATTTGCAGGAAGTACTTCCACAGCAGTGGCAAATTTAGAGGGCACATCTCTTTCTATGGCCAGAGTTTCTCAGTTGTGGTTTTGCCTTGTTTGCGGTTAGGGGACCTGCATGAGCAAGAATGTGCTTTGCCAGGTTTTTGGTGAACTGAAAACTTGTACTTTTCTTTCAAACTAACGTGGAATATCTTCTGTTTGCAATTTTGAGACATGCACCCTTACACTGCTGACTGAGGGGCATTGCTCACTCTTTGGAGTAGCGTATCTCTGCATTTATTCAGATGAAAACAATCCTGCTTCTTAACAAACCTTTGGCTTATCTGTTTGAAGCCATGGGTTGTGGTGGAATCACACAATCTGGTTTTTTTTGGGAGCAGTGGGGAAATAGACAACTTTGAGGGGAAAGTGAAATGCATGCTTATTAATCATCCTACCTACACTTATTTGATTTCTCTGACAGATTATTTAAAGTAGCACATATTTGGCACATATATGAATTTTATGCTATGCACATCTACTCAGAAGTAAAATCCATTCTTTTTAGTGTAGCTTAGCCTTGGGCAAGTGCCTATGACTGCAGCATCAAAAAATGAATACTATACTTTAGTTTTATACAAGCAAAATTCTGAATATACCCACTATTGGAAAGAAAGAAAGAATGTGCTACAAATTGTTGTACCCTATACTATCTAAGTGGATATAGTTTAGTGTGTTTGTAATCTGCGGGCAGTGCTGCAGAAATTCATAATTGATTTGGGTGTTATATATATTTAACACTGTACATTGTTTTAAGTAAAAATCTTTATGCTACCCATATTGAGTGAACACAACCCCTTCTTGGGTGCAAATTATATAGTATCTGAGAAAGAGAGAGGACCTAGCTGCATTAAAAGTTTTAACTTCTTATTTTATAATGAAACAATCCCCCACCCAAAAGTATAGAACAACAAAGTTGACTTCAAATCATAGTGTAAGCATGCTTTGCAAATGGTGTATTATTATTATTATTATTATTATTATTATTATTATTATTATTATTATGTTTTCTCTTGAAAGGAAAACGGCAGATCCATCATTTGGGGAACCAACTGCAACTGAATCAGCATTGCCTTGATACAGCCTTCAATTTTTTCAAGATGGCCGTGAGCAAGCACTTAACCCGAGGGAGGAAGATGACCCATGTGATCGCTGCTTGCCTCTACCTGGTGTGCAGAACAGAAGGCACTCCACGTATCCTTTCACTGCTGCTTGAAGATTTTTTGGGCACTCCTTGGGCGGTTTGAGCTCTTAACTCTTCTGTGCTAATTCAAATATAAGTCCATTTTTGTACACTTTAATCTTGTCTCTCATTGAAGAAAACACCAGGAAAAACATTTTGTCTTGAATAAAAGTCAATGGTGAAATTGGTAGGGATTGTCCAATTTAATCCATAGTTGAATATGGTGCCCTGACCTGTAGGGGAGGGGCATGAATGGACTGCCCCCCTGCCCCTTTGCATTAGATGAGGCCACAATATGATTATTCCACATTTCAGGTCAGCTCACTGATTCTGTGCACCGAATGGGTATTTTTTTTTAAATAAACAATTAAATGTGCCTATTTGCTAGCTGTATATGCCCTAAATTTATTGATGCATGTGTCTCGTGTCAAAATATAAAGGCAACAAATTGTTTTTTAAACAATACGGTGTACAGGTAACTTTCATCTTAAGCGAGGGTTTGGTTTGGGAGATTCACTCGTAAATGCAAAATTGCATATAGCCAGGAACCTCAGGAACTGCCGTTCCCCCTTGCAAGATGGAGGACAGTGTCCCAGAGCCCTCGCCCCTTCTTCCCAAAGCCTGGTAAGCAAGGAGAACCCACTGGGTTTGTGGGTGGGGGGTGGACAGTAAATAAATGGAGAGCAGGACCTCTCCAATTATTTATTTCACTCACCCATGCAAAACTCTGATCATGTAAATAAAAGCACATAAGATGCATTTCATTTTGATTAAAGCCAAAAAAACAGGCCCTTGAATCTTCCCACTCTGCTGAGCAGGCAAACTGTCTTTCACATTTTGTACCCATTTCCATCTTAACTTCATGATCCTGGTGTTCTTGGGAATGTTTAATTTTTTTCACATTAGTGATGTTCGTTATTTTCGGCTTCCTGCTCGCGGAACAAACAAACGAACAAACAGTGATCTGGGGTTCATACCACATGACAAGCGCAATGTGCAAACAAACCCAGTATATTGGATTCCTTCTGCTCCTTAGAATTTCAGGTCCGCATTGATAGAAGGAAATGCTTCCTCAGGCAGACCAGGAATGAGCATGTGCCTCCTTCAACAGGGCTATGCTACTTCTGTCCTTTGTTAGCCTGTTAGAATATTATGCAGTTTCCCTCAGTATCTTGGTAATATGTTGTGTAAACCTTAGACTTACCTCAAGGATGATGAATGCTTTCAGCCCTTCTTGGACCACGTTTGACAAGTGGGACATCACAATGGTGTCGTGACTTGGTTTACCCACGGCACTTTGTAAAGTCTATGAAGTTAGGTGTAGGGAAGGCTGGGCATGGCTTTGCAGAAACAGCCTTGTGGACCAAATGGAGAGGCCTGCCAGGTCTAATGATGCCCACAGGTCAGAGGTTCCTTGCCTTAGAGGGGGTAGCAGAGCACAGTGTTTAGGATAAGAATGAAAAAGAACAAAAATACTGAAAATCCAACATGAATCGCAATATTTAAAGTAAACAAAAGATTAGATGAAAAGGCATATGACGGTTCTGGCAGAATATTGAGTGCTGAAGTACTGTATATACTTGAGTATAAGCCTAGTTTTTCAGCACATTTTTTGTGCTGAAAAAGCTGCCCTCGGCTTATACTCGAGTGAGGTGGGCGGTTGGGGCGGCAAGAAAGAAGCCCTTTCTCTCCACTCGTGCCGCCGCTGCCCGCTCACCCCAGTCAACCATTCCTTAAGAAGTGTACAAGAACAGCGGTTCTTTACTCTCCCCAGGCAGCTTGTTCCATTCCTGAACTGCTCGCATAAATGCAAACTTGGCAAAGGAGGAAGAGGAAGGAGCAGCCTAAAGGGCTGCTTTCGGGCTGCTCATTCCTCCTCCTCCTCCACAGCGGCAAAGGTGAATCGGCTTATACTTGAGTCAATAAGCTTTCCCAGGTTTTTGTAGGAAAATTAAGTGCCTCGGTTTATATTCGGGTCGGCTTATACTCGGGTATATACGGTAAGAGTTGAAGGTTTCTTTAACCACAGTAGAGCAAAAAAAGAAAAAGAAAAGAAAAGGGAAAAAAAAGGCAAGCTCCTGGCTGCAGAAATAGAAATACCCAACGTTCAATATGAAGCTGCTTTCTTTTTAATGGCTTGCAACAGAGCAACTATATAATATAATGAGAAACATGTTTACATTTTCAAAGGGCAAAAAAGGTTGAAGAGTATGTTAAATTAACATTTTCAGCATGTTCAAAGTTTAGCTCTCGAGAAAATGTTTATAAAATGGAAAGAAATAGACAAAAAGCTAAACATAAGAAATAAATTAAAGTGTAGGGAGATATCCAATGAAGTAGTCCCCTTAGTGCAAGGATTTCCAATTGTGCAATGGAACTTCCTTGCCTTCTTCCTGTGTGCCCCCCACCCTCCCCAAATTTACTCTTGAAGTTTGGTGGATACCCCAGAACAGATTTATGGGCATATGGAGGAAACAGAGAGAGGGTAAGTTCTGTTCTACTAAGTTTTGTTAGTGCTAAGCCACAAGTCTCAGCACTAACAAAACTACTTCATTGCATACAGCCCATCATTTTCATATTGGGTATTGTTAGTATTTATTAAATTTGTATACTGCCCTTCACCCAAAGATCACAGGGTGGTTTACAACATTAAAAAAAAAATGAGAACACAAAACCAATAATGCCCCCCCCCCAATACATATTTAAAAGGATGGAGAATGTTCAGTCAGCTAAAGGCCTGGTGATAGAGGAATGTTTTTGCCTGGCTCCTAAAGATATGTAATGAAGGTGCCAGGTGAGCCTCCCTGGGGGAGAACATTTCACAAACGGGGAGCCATTGCAAAAAAAAAAAGGCCCCTTGAGTTTAAATTTACAAAAATGAAATGCCATGGTAAATAATATTTGCAAATTTACTAGCATCTTCTGGTTCATGGTCTTTCTAAAGGAGCATTTAGGGCTAAACAAGAAGCCACCCCCTAATAAGGGAGGTTTTTTGATACAAAAGTTGTAGCAATCTGGTTTCAAGCATTTTTTTTGGGGGGGGAGGACTTTTGAAAAGAGGGTTGCATTTTGCCAGTAATTCCATCATTATATGCAAATAATCTGGATATTATCTACCAGGTTTTTTTTTTTTTTTGCAAGGATGTGGGGAATAGGACAGTTAAAAATATATGATGGGGCGATGTTTGCCCCTTTTATTCTTTCATTGGCATAAATTGCTTCAGCTTTCCCCTTGTGGTTACCTTGACATTCGGCCCCCAGGACAACGTAGTATGTGTAAGAGACCATCTGGCACAGTGATCTATGTGGGTCTGTTACATAAGCTCAAGCAGTAACTAGAGTGGATAACTCATTTTGCCTATGTTGTTAGCCTGGGTATATTGGAGTGTTTTCACTTTGGTGGAGTTTCAGTTAAATTACATGCCTGCCTTTTGCTGGATAGTTAGGCCCCCTCATTCCTATGAACAAGAACATGAGGTTATAACTGAAAGCAATCCTCAAGAAGGGTTGTACTCCCCCCTCCCCTTTGTAATACCAAGTACACAGTCAAAATTCCCTGCTGCCTGGGCAGCCAGTTGCATGGAAGCAGATCTGCATAGCTCTGCATTGACTATATATAGCTCAATGCTTTGCATGCAGAAGGTCCCAGGTTGAGCAGCACGTCAGATAAAAGCATCAGGTTGCAGTGAGTGAAATATTCTGCTAGAAATTCTGGAGAGCTGCTGCCGGTCAAGAGTAGACAATACTGAGCTAAAAAGGTAAAGGTAAAGGACCCCTGACAGTTAAGTCCAGCCGTGGACGACTCTGGGGTTGCGGCGCTCATCTCACTTTACAGGCCAAAGGAGCCGGCGTTTGTCCGCAGACAGTTTTTCTGGGTCATGTGGCCAGCATGACAAAGCCACTTCTGGTGCAGCAGAACACTGAAACCAGAGCAGCGCATGGAAACACCATTTACCTTCCCGCCGGAGCAGTACCTATTTATCTACTTGCACATTTTTTATGTGCTTTTGAACTGCTAGGTTGGCAGGAGCTGGGACCGAGCAAGCCCAAGAGGTTCAGTGCCACCCACGTCCCTTAATACTAAGCTAGATGGGTGAATAATTTGACCTGGCTTAAGGTTCCTATGAAACCTCCTCCACTATCATATGCTTGTAGTGTTTTGCAACACACCTGTCCATTATGTTTAATGAGATCTGCATAAGTGCATCAGGTGGCCCTGCTTTCAGGCTTCTAGCAGTGCCTATACCTGGACAGGTAGTGAACTCTATGGGGAATCACCACTAATGCACACAACTCCCATGCGGGTATAGGTGAATTGTGAGATTTGTTCCTGCTAAGGGCAGGAAAGCTGTATGTGCCTTGTCTGTCTTTTGAGTTTCAAGCCCCTTACAGATCTGAATCTTAGAAGGAGAATCTTAAGAATCTTGGTTAGCTGCAAACTCTGGTTCTCTCACTATATTGCATCCTGCTGTGGGATTGAATTTAATGAACTAGAAGTGCTTCAAATAAATGAATGCATAATAATACTGGCCTGCCTTGCAAGCTTTTAAGGATTACAAAAAGCAGATGTCTTTGAATCTCTTTGGATATGTTTAAGTGCTAAGTATTCGTATATGATGATAGTGCAAAAAATCTGTGCCAAGAGAAGCAGAATTCAATTACAGAAACTAAGCAATCCTCCTGATCTGCCTAGCCTTTGCTTGAAGACCTCTGGCAAATGAGAGACCTTTAGTAAATGCAAAAACTTGCAGGACGCTGAATAATATGCCCCATACCAAATTATCTGCTACTTTTGCACTGGTGTGCTCTCAACCCTGCGTATAAATTGAGAGAGTCCTTCCAGTAGGGCAAAATGGAAGGCCATAGAATGACTTTCAGCAGTAGACTTCTGTACTGATCTTTAGATTAGCCATAGTTGAGCTGGAATTTGTCACAACATGCAAAGCACATTGTGTTTGTGTGTGTGCATAGATGAAGAATATAATTGCGAGAAGCAAAACTACAGGGAACCAGGCAGAGGGCCTTCTCGGTAGTGGCGCCCGCCCTGTGGAACGCCCTCCCATCACAGGTCAGGGAAATAAACAACTACCTGACATTCAGAAAAAACCTGAAGGCAGCCCTTTTTAGGGAAGTTTTTAATGTTTGATATTTTTGTATTTGATTTCTGTTGGAAGCCGCCCAGAGTGGCTGGGGAAATCCAGCCAGATGGGCGGGGTACAAATAATAAATATTATTATTATTATTATAATTTTGCCAGATAATACGTCGCAAGAAATCAACTCTTATTTAGTGTGGTGTTTACTGATAACTTCTTTCTCATGTGAACATGCATAGCTGCCTTTTCTAGGATCAGCCTGTCGGTCTCTCTGGATCAGGGCTCTGTACTCTGCCAGCAGTTCTTTGTGGTCTAGGCAGAGGGTCTTTCTTAGTCCTGCTGCCTGGTATCCTTTGGTAGATGGCAGAGATTAAACCTGGGGATTTCTGCATGCACAGCATGAACTGAACTACTCAGCTGTGAAATCCCCCCCCCAAAAAAATCTTGTTTTGTTTTTCTAATGGAAGGGTGGCTCTCTGACTTCTTCCTGACCCCAAGCATTGCCCTTCTGCATCATTTGGTTGAATTACATGCAGGAACGTGTGCTGTAATTCTGGCAGGAAAGTGTTTTGATATTGCTGTTGTAAGCTGTAGCAGAGCAACCCAAGAAAGTACTTGGGAGAGGCTGCACTTTTAAAAACTTCCAAAGTACAGGCTGGAACAACTGGTTGTTCTTGCTATTAAGACCAAATTCTGAGTAGGATGTTTTGAAATGCGTGGTAGTGTTGTGTAAGCGTTGCTTTCTTTTTTAAAAATAAAATCCTGCCCTTCCTCCAAGAAGTTCAGGATTATGTGCAAGGCTCTCCTCCATTATATCTTTACACAACTGTAAGGTGGGTGTGATGAGCTGCCAGGGCTTGCCGGTCCTTTGCTTGTAGGCCTGATCTGCACCAACAGGCACCAGCCTGAGGAGACCACATTGGGACTTTGCCTGGAGGCTCTCCACCTTTGGGAGAAGAAGGGTAGGACATTCTCCATCAGCTGCTTGATGACAGAGAAGGAGCCCAGCTGTTGCTTTTTAGGGAAGAAGGAAGGGAGGGGAAGCCCAGTAGAGCCACAGGAAACAGTTTGGGCAAACTGGATGCCTAGATAAGGTGCCTCTGCAAAAATTGGGGAAAGGTGCTCCTTGCTTCTGGTTGGAGATCTTCACCAGGCTGTTCCCCTAAGCCCTGTTGGACATGGTGTGAGAGAATATACCAATGGCCTAAATTGATATAGCACCTGCCACTTGCTGGGGAGGGATAGGAGCCCTGGATTTTAGCCTGCCAAGGGATTTGAGGCAGAAAACCCCTGTCCTCTTTGGGGGAAGAGCCTCCCCTGGAACACGGAAGCAGCCCTGGGAGGAAATTACTGTTTCTGGGGTTTGGCTTTGGCTTGGGAAAAGGAGACGTGGACATCTTGAGAAAAGCACAGCACTGAAACAGCCCTGAGAAGAAGAGGACTTGGTGCTTGGAGGACTGCAGGCCTGCGAAGAAAGCAGATATTATGAAGCAACACTTTGGGCAAAACAGCTGATATGCAGTTGACCAAGCATGAGTTGGTGGAGCCTTTGCTTGATGGCCCATGCAAGGCATGGAATATGCCCCCCTTTGACGTCCTCCTTTCCCAGGGCTCCTTCTCCAGGTGCAGTAGGCTAGACTGAAAGTTAGGACAAGGGCTGACTTCGATGTGAGAGATCCATGGTCAGGATCTCTCACAGTTTAATCAGTACTAGTAGAAGCTGTGGGGTGGGAACAACAACAACAACAATACAATCATCTGAGGGACCATTGTGGCTGAAATATGACACAGTACTATTGGGGGGAAATAAGCCTCAGTTGTTTTGATTTTGAGTTATAAGCATTTTGAAAATTTACTAGATTGCCAATCATAGTTAAGGATATTCACTTACGGAATTGCTATTTCTTCCAGTTTGATCATTTTATTATGTTCATAATAACAGTACTTAATAAAGCACCTAAAACCAATTAAGAGCCCATGCAGAACTTGAAAAGTAAACAGGCACTGCCTGCAGGCTTGCAATCCAATCAGAGAAGAGTCCTGCAAGGAGGAAAGTGAATGAAGGTAAATAAGAGGGGAGGGGCAGTTGGCAAACCCTCTCCGTCTTCTCACAACTAGGAGATTGGACTGAGTTGTTTTCACTAGGATTTAGCCAACAGATGGCTCACCGTGTGAACTTTCGGTAGACAGGAATAACTACAGCTGGTGATGGAAAATATGAAGGATGGACCCCCTGTACCCTCGACAAATGGGCTTTAATTTTTCCTTTCCACACATGCTGGCGTGTGTATCGTTTTGGAGAGCGAGAGAGCCAGATAAGAATGTTCCCGTGACACTGAGTAAAAAGAGGGTGTTTCTTCCTAGTGGGAACAGGATACAGGTGCACAATGTGTGCTTGGTGTTTACAAGTTAACCCTCTTCCTCACCCCAGAAGAACAAAGCTGGACAAAATGTTAAATTGTACTTATACAAAAAAAAAAAATCATATTCAGACTGTAATCCCACTTAAATTTGTAATGTCTGTAACAACATCTTACATACTTTATATTACATTTTTTATCCCTCCCTCCTTCCAAGAAGAGCATAGATTTATCCCCCCTTCCATTTTTGCATTAAAAAAGTAAACCTAATTTAGTGTGGGTACATGTATGCTGTGCTTGGGGGCCAAAGTTGCTCTAAGTCAGCTTGCTGAGCAAGGTGGCGTTTCCAGGGGGTCCACAAATATAAAAACTTGCTTCACTCCCAAGTCCTCTAACCACACCTGTGGCTTCGGAAGAGGCAGGCTCCTATCACTGTGGTCTGATTATCACATTGCACAAGCTTCTACTTACTTATTTGCATTTATTTATAGGCTGCCTTTTGACAAAACACACACACCCAAATATGTAAAAAAAAAAGCACCCAAAAGCAAGAAAGCCAATAGCAAAAATGGTAAAACGCAGCACGTTGTTAAAAAAATAATAATGAAGAAGAATCAGAATATTCCAAAGGGTTGCCTAGGGCACCACCAAAAGTTCTCTAAACCTCTGTGCAATTGAGATAAGGCCCATCCTCTCTCAAGTATTCTGGAACAGAGATAGGAGGAATTCAAGTTTGTAGGTCTTGCCTCATTTTCTGATGAATTCTAAGGTCTATCAACCAGCGTCAGGTGCAAAAGAAAGGGCAGGAGCACAGACACAAGCTAATAATTAAGGAACAGGCTGCCTCTACATGTGTTCGGCCCAGGGATTGTAATCGGTATGAAAACCAAGCTCACAATCTTTTCACACAAAAGCCCACTTCTGATTTTCCTTCCAGCTTCCTTTGTTTTAGCAGCCAAATTTAATGACGGAAGCCTTTTAGTAGTTGCTCTTGGCAGCCAATTGAGAGTAGTTTAGAAACTCTTGCTGATCCATGACAAATTAGTCAGATATCTACCAGTAGACGCCGATCTAAACTGTGCCAGTGCTTTTTCTGGAGCATATAGTAAGCTTGAAAGAGAGGCAGGAATTTCTTTCACTTGCACTGGGTTAAATCTAAGAAATACCTGAGGGTTTTCTGCTACTGTTTCTTACTTTCTCCATACACCAGTGCAGTTTAGAGGTTGGGGGCTCCAGGCCAGAGCATGTCTCCTTATGAGAAAGGTTTTGGATATTTGCTTTCCACGAGCTGGTGAGTGGATTTGTGAATTTCTGTGCTTTTCTCACTGACCTTCAGTGCTTCCACCCAGCGACTTGCCATTCATTCACTTTAGTGAAGGAGATTGAGCCCTGAATGCACAAGGTTTTCTGTATGGTGTTGCCTTCCCCTGCAGACATGCAGAGCCAACTTATGCACATGTCTGCAGGCATTGTGCTATTCATTACCAAGTGGTATTATCTCATTTGAGGCAGTTGAGAGATGCACCCTGATGTGATGATCGTGTAGTGGCATGTTTGGAAAAGCTGTGCAGACATATATATTTTTATTCCACTAGTACTGCATCTGATGTCGACTGCTTAATATGATTGTATTTATTTTATACACTGGCTGTATTTTAGTAGTGCTTGCAACACCTGAGATTGAAGTTGGGGGTGTCTTTTTAAATGCGTAAAAAATACCCTCCATTTATAAGATAAGTAGGAACATTAAGAACATCTAAAATTGTTTTAAAACAGCCACATACCCTCACAGCCAATAATGTCGAGACTACTGGGAGCAGTATCTTTCAGCCATTGTACGCCTGGGTGAAGAGGAATGCTTTTAAGTTTCTTCTAAAAGTTAGTAATTAGAAAGGCAGGCTCACATCAGGAAAGGCATTTCACAAATGAGGAGCCATCACTAAGAAGGCTCTGCCATGTGATCAGAGTCAACCAGTCAGCACTTAGCAATGGCACACCCCCAGGTACTCCCTTGCCTGAGGGCCTGAGATATTTGGCACTGGAGGAGGCAATCTGCAAGGAGCTCAAGGTAGCATACATGTCTCCCCATCCCCAATTTTTATCTGCGCAGTAACCTTGACAGCACCTTGGCAGAACATTTCCTGCAGCTGCATAATTTTATTGGGATTCACCTCTCACTGCTGGTATTTAGGTGTCTCCTTAAAACACATTTATGTAGGCCTTTGCCAGCATGTGATTTATCTGTCTGATTTCAGTGGCATTTATTTTGTTTTGTATTGCATACTATGTTTTTAATCTTGTACGGTATACCACTTTGAGACTGGATAAAAATGTCAATAAATAACCCTAAGGGTAAGCTGGGCTGAGAGACAGTGACAGGCCTGAGTTGAGCATCATCGTAGCTAAATGTGGGGATTTGAACTCTCTTCTCCCCAGCCATAATCCAGCACTAACCACTACTCCACCAAATGGGAAGGCAGAGAATTTGCTTCTGAATGGAGGGACATAGTAGGCATGGAGCCCTGTCTTTCCTTGTAGCTGCATTTTGGATGCAAGCTGCATCCAAATAGATTGCGATCTTTGTGCTATGTGAAATTGTGCTGCCAGATCGCAGTCAAACCCACAACAGAGTAGTGTGCGAAGAGGACTTGATTACCTCTTTCCCAGCATATTGCTGGCAGTGATTATTTTACCAGAGGCAAATGATATGTACAATCAGTGCATATTTTTCTTGCGAAGAACTCTAGTAACTGAGATAGGTTTATGACATATCCTTAGAAAACACACACAACAAACCCTGATAATGAAAAGAGCACTTTCTGGGTTGTAAATGAGACTCGCAATAAGTGTTTGCCATCTACAGAGGATTAAGGGGCATAAAAGTTTGATGATGCTTCCGAGAAAAGATTCTCTGTCTTCGTTGAGAGTCTTCTTTTTCGTGGGAGGTTATATGCTTGTAATTTAGAAACCTTGATAATTGCATTTTTTTTCACCTCCTTTGGAAGCAAATCTGCCCGTGCCACTTGCCACTGACATCATAAAGCTTTGAACTTTTAAATTTAATTGGTAAACAAGTGTCAAATATTGATTTAATAGGCCGGTTTGACTCTTCACAGATAATGGGTCTCAAAACAAAATAATAGGTGCTTTCATGTTTCCCTGAGAAGGGTATGTGTGTCTGTGAGCGAGTGGTTTCCTAAATTGCTGCTTAAAGATCATTCAAGTCTGGTTATTACAGAGCTTGTAGCTAAACAAGAGTTCAGTTCATGGACAGACCAAATGAACGTCTATATCTTAAGCAAGCTTTTGGAATGAAAAGGAGTTCTGTCTTTGTAAAATACGTGATAGGCTATTATATTTTGGGCTGCTACAGTGAACTCTAATTTACTTGACATTTTTTATATTATATAGTGTTTTAAGGGGTCACAGCACTTCATATACCGTATTTCAATAATAGCAGGTCACGTCAAAGACTGATAAATCTTCACTGGTGGAATCCAGTTGCGCTTTTGCGCCTGTGAATGTGAATGTGTTCCCTAAGGGGAAAAGGAGGAAAGTGGTTTTTGCCAATTTCCCCTTCAGCCCTTTGAGCTGCCATTCACCTGTTGTGCAGAGTCCTCCCGTGTCTTTGCTGGATCAAAAGCCAGCCAAGGAAAAGGGTGGGGATGCAGTCCCCCATGGCTGATGGTTGCTTATTATTAGATAACTAAGACAGACAATTAGCCATTTACAGGTAGGTAGCTGTGTTGGTCTGCCATAGTCAAAATAAAATAAAATAAAATAAAAAATTTCTTCCAGTAACTCCTTAGAGACCAACTAAGTTTGTTCTTGGTATGAGCTTTCGTGTGCATGCACACTTCTTCAGATACCATTTAGCCATTTAGTTGCTCATGCCAGCAGTCTCTTAATTCTGGACAAATTCAGAGCTATTTTGGATTTGACACTAAGCCAGATGTGGGGAAGTGAACAGAAAATGGCATTTGATGTAATCTTGACTGCAGTTGAGTAGGTAGAATTTCTGGGGCTGCCATCAATTGGCACCAGGATTTTTCATGCTCACTGCAGCATGTGAAGATGGTGCAGTAAATGTGGCATATGAAAGGCTGGTGAGGAATTGTCTTCCAAAACTTTCTTAACCAAGTTCTTTTATAGCAGTTAGCGTACTAAATCTGTCCTCTGCTTCCTTGTCACAGCTGAAGATTTCATCATTCTACTGTTAGCATTCCCTGAAGGCTTCACTGTTCTTGAGCAATGTAACGGCAGCAAGCTAATGTACATTTTACAGCAAAACCCATGTGATCTCATTGTTTTGATTAGGCAATACATGATCAAGTACTGTACTGATATAAAAGATTATGATGCTTGATTCGCCATCTAAATCTCGATAGCTGTAGGAAAGGCTGATGTTTTGTGGTTACTCTGAATTAGGGCAAAGTATAAATTTCCTTGGAAGAAAATGAGCACTGGCAGGTAAGTCCTGCTTCTTGTGTTCATCCTTGATTCATGCATTACTTCTGTTACTGTGTGATTTTGGAGCCTGAAGTGTAGTAGTGGGCAGAAGATAATGCTACCTGGGGCTTCGCTCTGCTGTGCAGTCTTAGACTGATGCTGCACTTCCTTGTTCCACTCTCTGCTTGAAGAAGACTCTGAGGCCAGAGTGCCACATATCCAGTTGCTTTGGGGTTTGTTTTTGGCCTTTTGGCCTGTTCCAAAGCCCTGAACCATAAGACATAGCAGGATGATACTCTGGCTTAGACAGGTGAGACCAGGGTGGCCTTGCTGGCTGGGGCTGAAGGGAGTGATAGACCACAACACCTGGAGGGCACTAGTCTGGCTGCCTCTGAGCTAGACTTTAGAACCACTGGAAGGAAGCTTTTGAATGACATGTTGTCATCAAACTTATTTGATACAGCATGAGACTCTTAATCTCTGGGCTGTTGGTTCGAGCCCCACATTGGGCAAAACATTCCTGCATTGCAGGGGATTGGACTAGATCACCCTTGCGGTCCCTCCCAACTCTACAGCTCTGTGATTCTATGTCTTTTCTAAAGGTTTAAGCAGAGACTCTGGGTTTTGCGGTAGAAGCAGCCTGCCTTCGCTCAGGGAGTAAACCCTGCAGATAATCAGTGACAAAGGAATTTTAAAATGTTAAAAGCGAACACATTTATAATGCTAGATTGTAGGGTTGGGGTCACCAGCATGGTGCCCGTGTCTACATGGTGTCCTTCTCTGATACCCATAGGATTTACTTTCCAACTGAAAGGGATTTCCCCTAGATTGGGTATCATGGTGCCAAGTAATGCTCTTAGTTTTGGGCATTTAGTCACTGATGAGTAACCTCCAGCCTGTGGGCCTATTGAAGCCCGCCAAACCTCCAAAGTTGGCCTGCCAGGCTGCTTGGGGCGAACCACTCCCACCTGGCATCATATGATGTTGGGCACAGGGAAGTTTAAGCCAGCTGCAAAAGAGGAATTTGAAGGACATAAATTTAAGCCGTGGTTGAAAAGGAAGAATGTGGCTCACACTAAGCGAATTTTGAGTCAACAACTCTGAATGCTGATCTTTTCATGAAAGGTGCTGGTGCTGGTTGTTAATTACATTTGTATACTGCCCTTTATAGGGACGCGGGTGGCGCTAGGGCTTGCCAACCAGAAGGTCGGCGGTTCAAATTCCCGCGATGGGGTGAGCTCCCGTTGCTCGGTCCCAACTCCTGCCAACCTAGCAGTTTGAAAGCACGTCAAAGTGCAAGTAGATAAATAGGTACTGCTCCGGAGGGAAGGTAAACTGCGTTTCTGTGTGCTGCTCTGGTTCGCCAGAAGCGGCTTAGTCATGCTGGCCACATGACCCGGAAGCTGTACGTCGGCTCCCTCAGCCACTAAAGCGAGATGAGCGCCGCAACGCCATAGTCGTCCGGGACTGGACCTAATGGTCAGGGGTCCCTTTACCTTTTACTGCCCTTTATCCAAAAGATCATGAGGTTGCCAAAATGCAACTTCAATTTTTTGTGTGAACATGGCACTTTTCTTTCTGGTTGGCAGGTGGTTAACTAGAGTGATGGAGGCCATGGAAGAAGAGAGGTGGCTATGCCACATGCATGAGTATGTCTGCAGAATGCATTCAAGGATAATAATGGCATTGCTTGAGGCTCTGCAGCAGTCTGGCCTTGAGGACGGAAAAGCTCCCCTCAACAAACCTTCCTCCCAACAAGATTATTTGCTGTGATCTGTGGGTGCTGGGCTGCTCACCCTCAAGGAATAGGTAACCTGTGGTCCTCAGGAAGTTGGTGGACTTCAGTTCCCAACAGCCTCAACCAGAACTGCATATTGGTTCATCTGCTCTCTCAACTTCCTCCCAGAAAGTCCAAGCTAGTTCGGGATTTTCTGGCAGCAAATAACCTCACTCCACCAAGAAGCACAAAGGATTGTCTAAAGGTAGGAGTGGGGGCAATTCCTGGGTGCAAACAAAAATATATTGAACGTTAAAAAACATCCAGAATGTGTGTGTTTTGTGCCATACTCCTTGTACAAATAAAATACTTGCGTCTCCTGTAAAACAAACAAGTTAAAACATTATGTATTTTGTGATCTATGCATGCCAATGTCCTTCTGTGTTCATTGGCACTGGCAGCAAAATGTGCATAGGTTTGAAGCCTAATATTCTTTATGTAAATTGCTTCTCAGGGAGAATGTTTATGTCTGGATTATAAAACACAAAAACATTCATGCTTTTGCCTCACAGCTATTTGAAGAACCTTCACTTGGGAGTGGAGAGAGAAGAAGACGTGTATTGCTCAGAGCATATAATTATTACCTTATGAGGCTGGGGAGATTACAATAAGATAATGTATGTGAAGTGCTTTGAACATTGGGAAGCGCTGAACATAGTAGTAACAAGCATCCCGTGGATTCATATCAAATTTGTTATCAGGGTGCCAGTTTTGATGCAGCCAAAATGGAATCACTCAAATCCAAGCAGTGGTATCAGCAGGTGATCTGTTCCTAATGTCCAGCTGTTCTTATTTATTCAGCTTCCAGGTAAAACCTCATTTTGCAAGTTTGCATCCTTGCTTTTCCAACTGAGAATCTTTTTGCTTTCTTTTCCTTGTTTTTAAATAAGAGGGTTCCCACCCCCACCCCAGTGCAGGGAATTTTGATATGCAGATTTGTACAGTCTTCTGTAACACAGATACAGACAGCCTCTCTTGAGTGCTCATGGTGCAATCACAAGGAACAGCTCTGTATTTGTGCTACAGCATTTTTTGCATGCTTTGCACCTAAGCAACCAATCTCTCTGTGGTCAACTAATCTAAAGTTGATTCTGAGTGTTGTAACATTTGCCACATTTGTTATCTGATTATTTTTATTCTTCAGTTGTGCCATGTAATTGGGTGTTGATAGACTAGAAGTGTCAGTTAACGAGCCTAATTAAATAATCACATAGTTTTTTGTATTAATTTTATTAGCTTTGTGTTAATTAATGAGGGAGAAGTTCTATTTTGGCTAGGCAGCTTATTCAGCTGTAACGCCGAGTGGAGTTTTTTGAGTGTTGGTTAGAGAACAATGATAAACAAGGAGACCACATGATTTTAAAAAATTGTGAGGTGCAGCCTTCCAGAAAGTAATTGCCTCCAATCACTTGTCTTTACATTGTAGTTGAGTTGAGTTGAAAATATAGAAAACATTGGGCGGGGTTATAATTCTTAGCAGAAGACATGCCTTGCATGCAGAATCAGAGTTGGAGGGAACCTTGGAGTTCATGTAATCCAACCCCCTGCTCAGTGCAAGAATCTGAAGTTCAGGATGCAGTTACAGCATCCCTGAAGGATGACCATTCAGCCTCTGCTTAAATACCTCTAGCAAAGGCAAGCCCACCACAGTCTGTTCCACTCTTGAACAGCTCTTGTTATTTCTCCTAATATTGAGTTGATATCTACTTCTGTGCAGCTTCCATCCCTTTATTCTAGTTTGTCCCAAAGTGGAAACAGAGACAAAGTCAGCTCCAGCTTCTTCGAGGCACGCCTTCAAATATTCAGAGACATCTCTCCTTCACCTCTTCCTCTTCTTTCTGTCTAAGGCTAAACAATACTAGCTCTGGTAACTGTTCCTCAGAGGACTTAATTTTCAGACTCCTTGCTGTCCTGGCAGCTCTTCTCTGGGCATGGTCCAGCTGGTAAGTGGTAAGTCACCACACCCATTATTCTGCTCTTGTCTCAGGCTCTTTCCAGGCCCAAACTCGGAACATCTCCATTGGCCTCTCCCACCCCGCACCCCCAAATATTTTTTATCCTGCATGCCTTTGCTTGGCTGCAAACTGTGGTCTGCTGACGCAACCAGACACAATAGCATGAGGTAATCTGGAGGGCTTTTTCTCTGCTTTTGTAGCCAGTTAGACATTTGCAGCTCGATTTGAGCTGGCTGTGTTTAGTGGGTGCCTTGTCCTTTATATAGTTGCTTTTGTGATGGGTATTATATGTCTTGTCTATAAATAGCTCCACCAAATGGCTCCACCAAAAGGGATAATCATGCAAACAAAGGGGGCTTGACCTCATATGGGGGTCTCAGTCTTTCCACGGATTATATTGAACTGGCTCATACTAAGGGGGACAAATGTTGGTTTGTGTGCTGCATTCCAGCCTCACTAAAGACCCCAGATACTACTTGCTCCATCTTCCTGACCTTTTCTCTCCCAGCATGTTGCTGGGGATGAAGTCACTATTTCTGTGATTCAGTCTCCCAAACCCTTTGTATTTTAAAAGAGAGAGAGAAGAGAGAGAGAGATTAAAAACAAAGGGGTGTTTTTACAACTGCTTCCTATTGATAATTGCTCTCACAGCAGGCATAAAACAGGCCACCCCTTGGAAAGCAAATGACACATTTCCTCTTTGCTCTGGCAGCCTGGTATCTAAACATTATCCGATATTGCTGCAAGGGAGGCCTCAAATTTGCCCCCTGAACTTTTCTTAATCTTTAATGGATATCTGAACTATCACACAATGCTACTCTGTGTCTATATGTAATTGATTTCTAGTGTTGTCTTCCATTCAGGCATCAGTGCTATTTCTGGCTCATCAGATTCTTTTCTTCACGGTTTGTGTGTGCATTGTGTTTACAGTGAAAGTGTATGGACGTGATCCAACACGCTCACTATATTGTTGTTGGGTTCGATCCAGATTTCTCTTTGGCACTGCTTTGGATGCTCTTGCAGGCAGAATAGAGAAGAGGCGATTTTTGGCCAGTCCTCCTCCTCCTCCCTCTGCCCTCAGAAATGTTCTCTTGTTAGTGGAGCAGCAGCCTCTGCTAGATGTGAGTTATCATTTGCAAAAGGAAGGAGCATAGAATCATAAAATTGTGGCGTTGGAAGGGAACCCAAGAGTCATCTAGTCCAGTCCCCTGCAGTGCAGAAATCTCAGCTGAAGCATCCATGACAGATGCCCCACCCCCAGCCTCTGCTTAGAAATTTCCAAGGAAGGAGAGTCCATAGAACTCTACTGTGGAACCTCGGGTTGCGGACGTGATCTGTGAGAGAGGCACATCTGAAACCTGCAGCGTTCGTATTCTGAAGCGCTGAGTATCCTGCTGAAAGCCCCACTCCTGCCTCTGCATAGCTCTCTCCATGGGTTTTCATTGTGACGCCAGATGCACAAGGTATCTTTAGGAACTTTGGGAATATATTGTTATATGTATTCTTTTTAAGCTGCAAATGGGCTAGCTGGAAGCAGAGCCGAGGCAGACGAGATAGATTTATTTCAGTGTATTTTGAAAACAGTAATAAAGCCTCGCCCTCTTGTTCCGCTGGTAAAGCAATTGTCAAAGGGTGTGTCTGTGTGAAGGGTTTGTCAGAGGCTGGATGTGCTTGTACAGCCCATCTGAATTTGTGCACGTCTTGCAACAAAGGATCTTTTGTCTCTCTCACTAGGCTCCTATACAAATTCTGTGGCACTGACAAAGGCAGGTTGGATATAAGATATGAATGTAGACAGAAGAACTTAGATATGCCATCTTCAGGGTGGGTTTTTTTTTACAAGCTGTTGTGGCAAAAGTAAGGTCTTACGAAGGAGGGGACATCCTTAAGCCCCAGAATAGCACCATATATATATATATATTTCATGGATATGTTTTGTATCTACTTAGAGTGGAGGCTTCTTGTTGAAGAGAAGTGGTTAAGGGATTGAGGTCATATCTATACCATACTTTTAAAGGATGTGGCTTCCCCCAAAGAATCCTGGGAACTGTAGTTTGTTAAGGGTGCTGGGGATTGTAGTATTGTAAGGGGTGAGCTATAGTTCCCAGGATTCTCTGGGAGGAAACTACGGGTGGAGTGGATGTGACTTGAGCTGTGAATCAGAAAGTCCCTGCTTTAATTTTGCCTCTAGGTGGTCTTAGGGGAAGCTGCTCTCTCTCTCTCTCTCTCTCTCTCTCTCTCTCTCTCTCTCTCTCTCTCTCAGCCTCAGTCGCTCAATCTGAAGTATGGGAGTAAACAATGCTGACCTTCTGAATTTCTGTAAGCTTTACAGTATAAGGATCGCAACTGGGTTATGTATATGAAGCACTGTGAGCACTTGAAAGCTCTGTACAAACATTATGTTTAATTACTTCATTGACAGTTTAGTGGAAGCAAAAGGGTCCCCCCCCCGCACAGTTTTCATATACAGGTAACTCCCTATTTATGGGTGGGGGGGGGTTATGTTCTGAGGCACCGTGTGTTTGAGTGAAGTCAGGTATATTTGAAACACCATTGAAAAAGCCTGCAAACACCTTGTTCCTGCCCTGCCCCTCCCCGTTCCCACCCCCTTTTGTGATGTTTTTGGCTCATTTCCGAGTTAGATGCAATGTGCCTATGCACGTGCACCTATTGAATGCATTCAAATGAGGAGTTGTCTGTACACATAAGTTGACCTACAAAGTTGTTCTTCTTGAAAATTGTCACAAATTGACACCTGTACAACGTCCCTTGTTTATTTACTACCCCAATCAATGTAAAAGCACCCTGATTTTTTTCATAGAACAATGGGCAGCGACAGGAATGTGTGCAGAGAAGGGCAACCAAGATGCTCAGGGGTCTGGAAACTAAGCCTTATGAGGAGCGCTTGAAGGAGCAGGGTATGTTTAGCCTGGAAAAGAGGAGACTGAGAGGAGATATGATAGCCATCTTCAAATATCTGAAGGGCTGTCACATGGAGGAGAGAGCATGCTTGTTTTCTCCTGCTCTGGAGAGTAGACTTCAAGCTGCATGAAAGGAGATTCTGACTAACATTTGGAAAAACTTTCTGACAGTGAGAGCCGTTCGGCAGTGGAACAGACTCCCACGAGAAGCGATGGGCTTCCCTTCTTTGGAGGGACTTCGCTTCTTTTTAAGCAGAGGTTGGATGGCCATCTGTCATGGATCCTTTAGCTGAGATTCCTGCATTGCAGGGGGTTGGACTAGATGACCCGTGGGTCCCTTCCAACTCTATGATTCTAGGACACCCAAGAGCACTGGACTCAAACCAGTTTACAATTACAAGGCAAAGGAGTAAACAAACCCCTCCCGCCCCCTTTATGGCATTCAAGGTACGGAAACCACTTTCTTAGCCTAGGCTATTCCTCCCCCAATCCAGAACCTCATTTGCTGGGAGAAGCTGGGATAGGAAGGGGTAAGGGTAACTGCATCCATCCAGAGCTGATTCCAATTCATGGATTGGGTGGGTATACTTTCAAATGTGTTGGGCAGCTTTCTGCAAAACCCGTCCCCCTTTGAATGAAACAACTGGCAAAGCAGTATTCCATACTGAAGCGGGTTTCTTTTCATTTTCCCAGAGAGCAAGGCAACTCATGACTGCAGAGGAAGTGCCAGCAGGTTGGCACAAAGCCTTGTAATGTTTGTGGGCACATTTCTCTAACCAATGACAGTTTTCTTGCAGGTTTCTTACTGGCGTTGGACCCCCCCATAAGTGTTTTCTGGCTCTGAGTGTTTGGATATTCTACCCTAGTAGTAGGAATTATAATACCCCCAAACCCCGTGGTGTGATTTCCCTCCCTGACATTGGATAAAAGTTCAGATTGTGCCAAGTGAATACCCCTCCCCTACCTTGCTGAGAAGGTGTAGCTGTGGAATGTGCAGTATAACTTTGAAGCTCTTTGTATTTGTTTTTTTGTTCCTATCCTTAAAAAAATAAATCCACAGTATTTAAACTGAAATGCGCTGGCTAAGATCTACTCTAGTGTTTATTAAGTTGAAAGAAAGATTGTACAGTAATTATGGAAAAGCCAACCTTGACTAACTCATCAAAGCACTGAAGTTTTCTAATGCTTGCACAAGCTAAGAAAACATTCCATAATCTAAAACATTTGAATGAATGAAGCATCTAATGTATGTTGTATTATTGCACAGTGTTCTGTTTGTGTAACTCATAGTCACTCTAAAAGCTGCTCCAGTCTTTCTGAAGATCTCTGAAACCGTGCAGTTGCAAAGTCTCACTATCAGGAAACTGAGTACATAAAACAGTTCTCTGACCCATAGGTGACCAATAGGCAACTGGGTTTTTGTGGCATCCCTAGATGCGACTAAGGGCTCATGGCCAAGTTATAGCATGGGGTTAGACCTGTGTCCCTTTCTCCACTGTGGTTGAATAGAGGCAAGACTGTTTCAAGGTACAGGGGGTTAGACATGTGCTATGGTGCCGTCCTAGAGGCAGACCATCTCATCCTTGGGATTTGAATTGTATTATGCTAACCAGAAAGATTGACTGTCACGGTGCTGACCAAAACCACATCCCGTTCAGTGCTACAGCTCATGCTTTGCTTTCAGAAGGAGGCCCAGGTTCAAATTCTCTCTTGTCTGTGAAGCTTGGAGCTGGTTTCCTTGGGCAGGGGACAGGATCCCAGACCCAAGCAGAACCCACTGGTGATGCCCTTTCCTGAGACCCCTCTAGGTTTCCCCCCTGACCTGGCACTCCAAGCAGGTGGTTGGATCTAGCCACCCTTCTCATTTTTCACAATGCCCCCATTCTGGAGCAATGTGGGGAATTAAAGTTTGTGCAGAGACCCAACCCCACCCCCCACCCCCGGTTCTGCTTGGAGCACTGTCACTGCAACCAGGTGAACCAGAGCCCACTGGCAGAGAAGGGGGCTCACAGGAGCACAATTTGCCCAGAGCCCCCTCACACCTGGAGCTGGCCCTGATGAAGTTCAGTGGGTACCCTTGGGCTAGCATCTTCCTTCCTTCCTTCCTTCCTTCCTTCCTTCCTTCCTTCCTTCCTTCCTTCCTTCCTTCTCTCTCTCTCTCTCCCTTTCTCTCTTTCTCCTGAACCTACTCCACAGATTGTTTTAAAGATAAGGCGGACACACACACACACACACACCACGTATGCTTCCCAGAGCACCTGCATTTTCAGAATGAAAATGTAATAAACAATAAAAATATTTTTAGATTATATATTTTCCTCGTAGACAGGGACTTCTCTGTTTTTTGTGTGTGACGAAACTGTGCAAAGTCACGTCGAGCCGTTTAAAAATCACACAGTACTTGGCGAGTTGTTCTCAGAGATCTCCCTGGCAAAAACACTTGTGCCAGACAGCAAGATCAGCAGGAGATTTTTGAAATGAAACCTAGATGTTATTGAAAGGAAATGTAAACTCAGAGGGAGAATGATAGCAGAAAGATGGATGGGATCCAAAGAAAGGTAAGTCTTCTTTTGCAATCCCTTTGAGAAGAACCTGGCCAGAGTGCTTTAACTTTCTTTGTGTCCCATGTGACTTAGACACACCTGGCCTTTAGCTGTTGCTGGTTGCTGGTAGAGGTGCCTGTGGTTCATTGCATCAATGCAATCTCTTGGTTAAACATTCCTCCCTATTAGTTGTTCCAGCAGGAGGGTGCTATTGCTACTTGGCTGATGTGAGGAAAGGAAGGAAGCATGCTCAAAGTTTTAATGTGTTGGCTGTGTCTGCCAAACCTACTTACTGATAGCTGAGCCATGTTTTTCTTCTTTCTGAATTATAAAATTGGAGGTGCTCAATCAGTCTTCCAGGTCAAATGATTTGCTTTTTAAAATGTGTTCACAGTAAGAATTTCCCCCTCTTCAGAGGAGCACCCCTGCTGTGTCTCTGCTTGATTTGGGTATTCACTCATTGGTGAGTGGGGACTTGCAGCTGAATAGAGGAGAGGCAGCACTGAGGAAACAGCTTATAAAGTCATAGAATGTGTGGCTATCAGGGCTGGCTACTGGACGTGCAGCATTCCTCTTGTGTACCACTTGCAGCAGGAGTTGGACAATTGCACTTGTTCCCTATTTGTGGGATTTCTGCATCGTCTGATCTACCACTGTGGAAAACAGGATGCTGGCAAGATGGGCCTTCCTTCTGATCCAGCAGGGCTTTTCTTACATTCTTACACTCTGGAAACCAACCTCCAAAAGGTGCCGCCAGCTGATACTCAAGATGTGCCCAATACTTTTGAGCCCTTTCTCTGCCTTCGGCAGCAAATGTTTTGTTCCACTCACTGTGGTCGTTTGTTAAAACAAAGTCGCAAACCTGCAGTTTGATGACGTAGCACAGTGTGCCGGTTTTATCGGGATGTTACTAGAAAAGGAGGAGTGTGTAGTTCTAAAATTCTGGGGTGGGGAGCAGAGCAGACCTGGCTCTCTTTTACAATAACCACATGGTGCATTTAGAAAGTCTGGGGAGCATGATTTGGTTAGAATTGGGGGAGGCGAATGGTGGGATCTGTGGAATTCATAAAGCAGCATTTCCCCAATAATTTGATCCACCTCCTGTCTCTGTTAGCATTTAGTTCCATCCTGAAATTAGTGTTCTGTACTGGCTAGAATATTGGCTTAAATGCCAGGCAACATTTTTCTTAACAAAACAGCAGCAGAAGATCCAGACCCTTACTAAAGGCTTATGAATGAGTGGATTGTGTGTGTGTTTGGAAAACCCCTAACCACCTTGTTTAAGGAATCAGGAGAAGGAGATGAGACGCCCTATTCATGTGCATTTGGAACAAAGTGCTTTTGTTTCTTTCCCCAGCTGCCAATCAAAGAGCAGCTCCTCACGTCTGAGTATGTGCTTAAGTTCCTTAACCTCCACCACAGACATGCTGCTTGACCTCAGCGATCTCCTTCAGGTATTGTACTGCATCTGCTTTTCTCCAAATGTTCTGCTCAAACATTAATCCTTGCAAGTGAAGAGCTACTAATGTGGGTGCTTATTCAGGAAGCCTTAATTATCTCTTTTTTGGTTTAGCAGTGCTGTACAGGAAAATCACAGGGGTTGGAAATCGGGGATAATTGTTCTATGCAATTAGAGATCAAGTGTTTGGTGCTTCTCGCTCCCTTCAACAAATAACAAATCAACAGTTAGTATCATTGTGATTCTAATGAACCTGCTGCTGAGGCAGTGGCCCAAGGTCAGATTTTATATACCTGCCTCCGCCATCCCCCCAACCTGGTGCCATCCAGATGTTTTGGACCACAACTCCCATCATCCCTAGCTAGCAAAGACCAGTGGTCAAGGATAATGGGAATTGTAGTCCAAAAACAGCTGGAGACCCAAGTTTAGGAAGCACTGCTTTAGAGCAGCGTTTCTCAAGGGGGGGGGGGAATGTTCCGAAGGGAACACAGATGAAAATCATGTAAATGGAGAGGTCACGGCACGAGACTAGGGGGCCACAGAGGAAAGTGAGAACTGAAGAAAACAGAAGTGACCGAGAAAAGAAATCAGAAAAGAAAAAAGAAAAAAGAAAACAGAGAAGTAGAAAAGAGTAGAAAACGAGTAGAGTCAACCGAGAAGTGACCATGCTTCCCAGTGGATTTGTAAAAATTATAAATAAGACATGTTCTATTTACAAGCAAGACATTTAAATAGCTACCTTTCTACCGGTAGGGCAGGGGGGCCACGGGAAGGAAACAAGGTAGGAACTGGACCATAGTCGGAAAAAGGTTGAGAACCTTTGCTCTAGAGCAGGGGTCAGCAACGTGCGGCCCATGGGCTGGATGTGGCCCACGAAGACTGTTTGACCAGCCCATGAGCCGGCCCCGAACCGAGCCGCCTGCTTGGCGAGTCCCCCGCGTGCTGTGCTAGACCAGCACGGTGCAGGGACTCGCCGAGCGGTGTTGGAAATCGCGTCTGCGCATGTGCAGATACCAGAAAAGCGTATGCGCATGGCCAGACGCCGAAAATCGCTTCTGCACATGTCTGGTGCCACGGACGTGCGCAGACGCGATTTCCAGCATCACGCTGCACTAGTCCAGCCCACGGGATGAAGCTTAATTTTTGCAAATTTCTTCAGTGATGAGACTTTAAAAAATGTTTTTGGGTGTGAGGAATGCAAATCCGCTATTATTTTTGTGACTGGACAGCATTTAGCTTGTTAAGTCTACCAACGAAGCGCATAATCTGCTTTCGGAAAACAAACCAATTTATGTTTTAATCCTACTGAAAATGTCAGGTGATGCTAAATAAATATAAATATAAATCAATAATATAACTGGAAGTATATGGCACACATTTTTTTATGATTTCTATGCAGTTTTACAACTTTTTAGCACCCTTCGGCTTTGGAATTTGAAAGTTGGGAAATTCAGCATGCCCTATTGGGGTAGGCTTTTATGCACCATTCAAACTAGCTTTTACTTGTTACGAAATTATAGAAAATGTGAAATGGAGGGCCATAGTTCAAAAGTGGGGAGAAAATATTTTAGCAGGGTTGGCTTGAAAAGAGAATGATTGATACACATGGGTTTGTTGCATATTTTCTGAGTAAGTAGGGTGATGGTTGAATGAGCTTTAGCCTCTGGTAGTTGGTGTATTTGGACTGAAATTACACATGGAGTTATCTGTAGAAGTGCATTAAGGATTGGCATTCTCAACGGTTATATATATGTGTGTGTGTTGCATGTGTTTGATATGACCATCCCATATCAAAATATTCTATATACAACTCAGCTGGTAGAGGTTATTTTTGGCCTCTCCAGCTGTCTCTAGTAACTGGCATCCTCTACTGTGTGGAGCTTCAAAGAACTTTTGGGAATTGCAGTAATTTAACAAATTTTTATTCTTAAAGGGGCCAATGCTAAAAATAGACTCCATATAGCAGTATGTCAGAGGTGGTAGAGAGACATGGGGGTTTCATGGCTGCCGATGCTGATTTTTATTATATGATAGATAGTTATAGAAGGCAACATTTAGCTCTTCTGGATTGTTGAATCTCTTTGACAGGTGGATTTATTTATTTTCCCACTATTTCCCACCCTTTTCAGATTCACTTTTGACATCAGCTTAAAGCTGCTTATTACTGTATTTTTCGGTCCATAAGGCACTCCGGACCACAAGATGCACCTGTTTTTTAAAGGGGAAAAACCAGGGAAAAATATTTTCCTGGTTTTCCTCCTCTAAAAGTCAGGGAGGGGGCGATGGAGGGGGAGCCCCTTCTCCCTTCACAGCGCCTCATCCCCGCTTGCTTTAAAGGGACATGGGGACGAGGGGAGAACGCTCCGTTTCTCCCCTCGTCCCCATGTCCCTTTAAAGCAGGAGGGGATGAGCCTGCTTTTGGCATCGGCGTGCGGGGTGCAGGGTGGTGAAGAAAGCAGCAGCATCCCCGCTGTTTTCTCCACCACCCCGTGCCTTGCACTGATCCCAAAAGCCTGCTTTTGGGATCGGCGGGCAGCGTGTGGGGTGGTGGAGGAAATCCTCCACCAACCTCCCTGCCGCCCACCGAACCCAAAAGCAGGCATTGAAACTGCCTCCCCCCACCTCCCACCGAATGCGGTGGGAGATGGGGGGAGGCAGCGGGAAGCGAAGGGGATGTTGCTGGATCATGCCAGCAGCTCCATTCATGGAGCTGCCAGCATAATCCAGCAACATCCCCTTTGCTTCCCGCTGCCTCCCCCATCCCCGCCGCATTCGGCGGGAGGTAGGGGGAGGCAGCAGAGATGTTGCTGGATCGTGCCCAGCACCTCCATTCACCGAAAGAAGCTTCTTTCGGCAAACAGAGGTACTGGCACGATCCAGCAACATCGGCGCTGCCTCCCCCCACCTCCCGCCAAACGTGGCGGAGGATGGAGGGAGGCTGCGGGAGCGAAGCCTTCGCTCCATAAGGTGCACAGGGATTTCCCCTTCCTTTTTAGGAGGGAAAAGGTGTGTTTTATGGAGCGTAAAATGCGGTAAATACTGTATACATGCCCATTTTTCTTCTCTCTCTTTCCCCTCCTACTCTTTTTCCTTTTCTTAAAAAAATCCTGTCAAAATGAGCAACAACAGAAGAAAAAATGGTGACCATGGAATCTAGTCTAACCCCCTCCAGTGCAGGAATCTGAGCTGAAGCATCCATGGCAGATGACTGTCCAACCACTGCTTTAAAAACTCCAAAGAAGTTCCCCTGTCAAATAGCTCTTACTGTCAGAAAGTTCTTCCTAACGTTTAGTCAGAATCTCCTTTCTTGTAACTTGAAGCCATTGGTTCAAGTCCTAACCCCCAGAGCAGGAGAAAGCAAGCTTGTTCCCTCTTCCCTCACAATCGTTCCCACAGTAGGGCATGTTGAATTTTTCAGCTTTCAAATTACAAAAATGAGCGGTCCTAAAAAGTTGCAACATGATTTTGGAATTCAAAAGAAACTTGGGTTAGATTAATATAACATAGATTTGCTTGGTAAGTAAAATGTGTGTAAAAGCGCAGAAATAATTAAAAATGATTGCCAAGCACTTGCAGATATATTATTATTGTTAATTATTATTTAGCATTACTCGACATTTTCAGAAGGTAAAATTAAAACTCCTTGGTTTTCTGAAAGTGTTTTATGTGCTTCTTCATCAGATGTAGACTGATGTCCAGTTCCCCAAATAGTAGCAGATTAAAATTAATCACACCCAAAAACATATTTTTAAGACCCCTCATTAAGAAATTTGCAAAAATTAAGTTTCTCTGCCTAAAATGACATGCCCTATTTCCACTGGGCAATTGAAGGTAGATCGCTCTGTGGGTGGAGGGGGAAATCCTGCTGGATCAGGTCCTTAAGTGCCTTTGCCTGTCTCTGTCCATGTTGGTTATATGCTTAAATACAGACTAGGAGGAAGTGGGTGTGAGAGGCTCAGGCTAGTTACTAACCCACATTTTATGTAGCTTACTATAGCTAAGGGTAGTTGGGTTGAAATGTCAACTACTAATTAGAATGATGTTGATGACTGCTTGATGACTTTGCTGTTAAGTTTATGACACTTGTAGTAATTAGCTCTCACGTAACTCTTTAATGTCTTGTCTAAAGCTGACATTTGAAATGGTTCCTTAAATTCTTAAATTTAAGAGTTTAAATTTAAAAGTCTGGATTTGCCAGACTTTCGAGAATTCTGTGGCCAGAGAAAATCTATTCACCGTGCAGCTCGCTGGGTAGATTTTGTTCACAAACTGGTGGTGACTATAGTCAGGAAGAACTTCCATCTCTGCTCACACCTGTGAGTTTCATGTCCGAATAGGATGACACTATCCTCGGATGAGGCACTTCTGGTGGCTTCCCATGCCCCAGAGGTTCTGTGGGGCTTCTCTAAAGGATTGATCCTTTAGTGTGGCAGGAACTCCCTCCCGGTAGAAGTTCAGCCGGTACCATCCTTCTCTTCTTTCAGACGTCTTTTGAAAACTAGATTGCAAAGGTCTGTCTGAAAAAAGCATTTTTTTCTCCTTTCAGCCAATCAGTAATTATTGGTGTTTTTAATGATGGCTTTATGGGCAATTGTTATTGATTGCATTTTTATATACCGGTATTGTGTACAGCAGGTTATAAATACAGTGCATAAATAAATATAATGCATTCTGCTGGGTTTTATTGGGTTGATGGGGGAAGGTCATCTTAAACTCTAATAGAAAGCCCCCTGGAGCAAACCCATCCTAAACTGTGTGAAAATGTGCTGACTGCTGAAGGAATTTTTATGTTCCTGAGGTTCGTCTTATACTCACTAAGACCAGGGCTTTTAGTGTGGTGAGACCTGCCCTTTGGAATGCACCCAAAGTGAATATCGGGCAAGCGCATACAGTATTTAAGCACATGCTTAAAATGCCTCACCTGAGCAGTGTTCCAGCTCTGTTGGTTTATTAAGGTGATCTACTGATTTGTGATGCATCTTCTTTTATAAATGTAATTTTCTTGTTGATGTTATACTGCTGGCCATTTTGATATATTTTTCTTAATGTTGCCCAAATAGTTGTTGTTTTTTTTGCCCTTGTTGGCTAGGTCCACCCTTGTCTGTTCTCCATTGACTTTCTTTGATGGCTGTACTGCCGCTTGCCTTTCTCCTGATCTGGAGGAAAAAACTAGATGTTACATGGAGTTCTACAGGCTCAGGCTTGCAGATATGATATGATGGTGGGGGGGGGGGGACTCCACCATGGAAGTCAGGAATTGAAGGGATTTTTTTTTTTTTTTTTGCTTTGTGCAGAAACTCCACACTAAATTGAGAGCTGAGATTTTAAAATGATAGAACTGGAGGAATTATCCAGTATTGAAGCTTTGTATTCTGAAAGTAGAGTTTGCTAACAACTCTTTTTCACTGGGATGATTTCTCCACAAAGGTAAACCCCAGTCATTGGAGACATTGTCTGGAGAACTGCTTGACTTGGTATAGTATGAGGAAATAATGCATAGCATGGTTAAAGAAATAATTCAAAAGAGTGAACTGATAGTCTCAGTAGATGTTGAAATCCCTCCTTTGGAAACAATCTTGATCTCTCTTGGCTGGCTGTCACCAGATAATAATTATTTCTTCCCTGAAATATTTCTTTTGTAATCTCCAGAGTGAAACGGTGGATTTTATTTTTACAGTAAGTCTTGAACAGCTGGTAACCTGATATGGAGCCCGGTTGCTTGAGTGCCTTAGCTATCTGTTCTGCCTGGAATTGCTTTTCTTGACCTTGTTGATGATGAAGCATTTGAATCGGGGCCCCCCTACTTACCTGTTGTCTTTAATAGACTAAGTGCTACTGCGATTGGCATCTCTTCATTTGGGAATCTAATGAGCTTCAGATAAATGCAGCTTGATATTTGAAACTCTGGGTTGCACAGAAAGCTGGGAAAGGCTCAACCAGAGCTTGCTACCTAAAATAATATTTGCAATTTCCCAGGCTCTTTTTGAAGTGTTCTAATTGTTTTTTGAAGTAATCCATATGACAACCCTGGTAGGTCTGTGTTAGTCCAAACAGGGGTCCTATTTGTTATCCTCGCCTGCACCTCAATGACTATCCTGTTTTGTTCTAGTGAGGATGATGATGAGAAACTCAGCCTTCCTCTCCAGTTTGGAGCAGGAGAGTCAGTGGGGATTGTCCATTGTTCTGAGCTTTAGATCAGGCATAGGCAAACTCGGCCCTCCAGATGTTTTGGGACTACAACTCCCACCATCCCTAACCACTGGTCCTGTTGTTGGTAAACGCCCTGAGGTGCTCCTGCAGCCCCTGCTGTCCGAGCGTCCTCCGGTATGCGCAGCTCTGGAAAAGGCATTTCCCTTCTTCTCCAGTGTGCTCAGTGACATATACCAGATAGCATATGCACACTAATCTTCTAGCATTACAGCAAGAAGTGTGAGACATCATAGAATTAATCTACGTATTTATTTACACACTATGTATAGACAAAGAATTATGGCATCCTCTCTCATCAGCTCCGAGAGAGAACAAAAACGAAGTAAAAGCAAAAGTACAGTCCAGCAGTAGCCACAATGGAAGAGAAGAAGAAGAAGAAGAGTTTGGATTTGATATCCTGCTTTATCACTACCCTAAGGAGTCTCAAAGTGGCTAACATTCTCCTTTCCCTTCCTCCCACACAACAAGCACTCTGTGAGGTGAGTGGGGCTGAGAGACTAGCCCAAGGTCACTCAGCAGCTGCATGTGGAGGAGCGGGGACGCGAACCCGGTTCACCAGATACGAGACTACTGCTCTTAACCACTACACCACACTGTTAAGGCTGTCTTCTGTTCCCACGGTCTTCCCAGACAGGCATGTGATTTACACCAATCACATCTGCAACATCGGATGCATGAAATACTAACTCCTGTTAGCTAGGGATGATGGGAGTTGTAGTCCCAAAACATCTGGAGGGCCGAGTTTGCCTATGCCTGCTTTAGAGGCTCGGTGCAGCTATGGGAAAGGTCATCCCTGCAGTTGCATAAGAATATTCCCCACCTCCAGGGAGAGGGATTGCCCCTGCTCTTCCATGGAGGTGCAGTTGGGGTTGCAGAGAAGGGGAGGGCAGAATGATGGTGATCACAGATTTTGGCTTGGTTACCAAAGCCAGTCAAAATTTGCGGATCCCCAGTTCCAACATTGCAGATGGAGAGCCGAGGCTTAAGAGCAAAGTGGCTTGCCGAAGTGATATTGTGGCAAAGGCAGTGCCGGATGCTGCAGCGACCTGAGAATTGTAGGAAAGAAATGTATTTATCTTTGAAAAGGCAGATTGCAGCAACCGAAAAGTGAAACGCACCTGTGCGATTTGATGGAGTCCATGTAACAAACAAGAATTTTTAAGGTGTGCAAATGATGACACTCCTCCCCCACCCCACCCTGCTGCTAAAAAAGAAAAGGAAAAAGACCCAGAGCAGAGGATGGGTGCGTGTAAAATATTTATAGCAAAGCACCATAAATTGACACAATGCAGCCCCATTATTGATTCACATTGAGTACCTTGTGGTTATCCCCTCTCTCATTGTTGGTATAAAGCTCCAGATTCAAGCTTATAAATTCTTTATAATTCCAAAATGAAGTGTGAGCATGTGTGTGTTCTCCAGCTGAAGCATCAGTAACACTTGCTTATCAAGGGACTCTAAACCAATTTCCTCCTGCTGACTTTTTGTACTGGCATTAAACATGTATGAGGTCTATGGAAAAACCCAGTGGAGCAATGGAATAGTGAGCAGTGCGTGCAGGCTTCCTATCTCAATCGATGACAAAACCAAACTCGGGGAAATTGTACTTTGAGAGTTTAGATCAGAAATTCCCAGGGGTCTCTGATATCAAGTGTTTTGTTTTTCATTTTTGCAAAGCTAAGCTGTCTGCCTTGCTCTTGGAGTACAAGTGGAAGAAGAAGGGCAGATTAGGGACAGAGACAGTTTTTCTTCTGGAATGGGGGGGGTAATAAAGGAATCATTGTCTGTGGTGTCTGTGTGTGGAGGGGCAATTGCTAGGACACCCTAGAAATTCCTGGTAAAAAGGGTCAAGTAGGAGGTGATAAGAAAGACCTCCATCTGCTGAAGACTGTTGAGGGCCATTGCTAGTCAGGATTGTCAATGCTGGACTGGTCTAAGGTCTTTTTACTTTCTGCTGTTGTTTCTTTTTGAGCAGAAATAAGCAAAAGAGAGATCTGTACCACAATGATGACACTGTTAAACCACAATCCACCATCTTACTTCAGGTGTGGGGAACCTTTGACCCTCCAGATTTTGCACTACAACTCTCAACAGCCAATTGCCAAGGTTGATGGGAGTTGTAGTTCAGCAACTTCTGGAGGGCTAAAGGTTCCCCACACCTGCTCTATATTCTTCTGACTCCAGCTTTAGACAAAACGAGGTAAACTAATATTTGACAAAACGAGGTAAACTAATCCAGTGTTGTCTGAGCAGAAGTCTTCACCCCAACGCTCTGGAGCAGATGTTGGGGGGGGGGTGGGGTGGAGTGCAGGAGGGCAGAGGGCAGTGAATTGCAGTCATTTGAGTGGATGCCATGACACTCAGGAGCAGACATACCAGTTTGAGTGAATTTACACCAAACCATAATAAAGTAATTGTAACAATGGCTTGGTATGTTATCTCAATAAGGGAGCACTGGCTTGCTGATAACAAACTAGACTCTGAAGTCATGGATTGGATTTGAACACCATGGTTTACATGAAGTATGATTTGGTATGCTGTGTGACTTGACAAACCATAGTTATAGCTTTTACTCTGCCTCTGGGAAGCCCTTGCACTAATAGAAACTGCAGCAACTGAGCAGGTAGAATACGCAACTATGGCTTACCCTAGTTTGGGAACCTCAGTCCATGACTTGTTCAAAACTATGGTTAGTGCAAACCACGTTTTGGTGTGACCATCAGCTGGACCAAGCACTTAAAAAAAACACTTGGCAGGGTAGAGGAGGAAAATGAAAAATATATTGTAATGCTGCCTTTAGAATCATAGAATTGTAGAGTATAGCGTCCTAAATTATATTGGGGTCACACTCAGTAATAAGATGTCTAACTGGCTGAATGTTAACAGGTGGATCTTTACCCATAATTTTATTACCATACTACAGAAGGCTTACTCAGTTTAATTTATGCCAGTCACACAGCAGTTAAAGGCACAAGGCATCATTCACTTTGTCTCTGTACCTGTATTTCTTGATTCAAGCTGCTCCTGTTGGAAGAGAGTAAATATCTTCTCAGAGAAGATACAGGAAATGCCTCACATTCCTTCTTATTGGATGCTTAGCAAGAGTGACTAAGCTTCCTTAGCAACAGAAGCGCTTACATATCTGCCAAATAAGCCTTAGAACATTGCCTCCATTTTAAAAAAAAAGCTAAATCAGAGTCAGGGCTCCTGCTGGGGGGTACAGAGGGTGTATGTGAACATAAACTGGATATGGTTCCAAGTTCTACCCCAAATAAACTTAATTTGCCTTCAGGTGACCTGGCAATTATGGGAACTACTTTCAGGTATAGTTCATTTTTGAACTACTTCTGTGAACTTCATCCAGTTGAACTAGTTCAGTCCAAGTGCTGTTCAAGATGCAATTTGATGATAATCCCACACTTTTTTAAGGGTGTGGGAAGTGAGAAAGATGCAAAATGCATTGCAATGTGATATCTGAAGTGAAGCTTATCGAATATTTTAGTGTCTTTTTGGGGGTGGGTGGGTGAGGAAACACTTGCAGATGCTGGTGCCCCTAAACATTGGTAACAATTTCAGCTTTGTGCCCTGACCCCACTGCCAGTGTGGTGTAGTGGTTAAGAGCGGTAGACTCGTTATCTGGGGAACCGGGTTCGCGTCTCCGCTCCTCCACATGCAGCAGCTGGGTGACCTTGGGCTAGTGACACTTCTCTGAAGTCTCTCAGCCCCACTCACCTCACAGAGTGTTTGTTGTGGGGGAAGGAAGGGAAAGGAGAATGTTAGCTGCTTTGAGACTCCTTCGGGTAGTGAAAAGCGGGATATCAAATCCAAACTCTTCCCTTCTACTTGTTTTCCCTCCCTCCTTGCAATACATTTGGCATTGATTACAAGTTTCTCTTGCTGTGCTGGATTTAATTTTTAGCAGCACGGTGAATCAACACCCCCCCCCGCGCTTTCCACTTAAAAATGGTAAGGGGCAGAGGACTAGTAGGCAGAAGTGTCTATTGATTATTATGTACATGAGGAAATATAAAAAGGCTTAGAGCTGCAGGTCATCCTATTAAGAGGGTGAAACTGTAACTTGGAGAAAGCAAAACAAAATAAAATTAAAAATTCCTTCCAGTAGCACCTTAGAGACCAACTAAGTTGGTTCTTGGTATGAGTTTGCGTGTGTATGCACACTTCTTCAGATACACTGAAACGGAAGTCACCAGAGCCTTAAATATAGTGAGGGAGTGGGGAGGGGTATTATTCAGAAGGGTGGTGGGAATGGGTGATCAGCTGATAGGTGTGGAAAACCAGGGTCTTCCAGGGAAAGGCAAGGGATGAGATGGCTAAAGATAGCTTTGTCATGTATAATGAGATAAGAATCCAATGTCTTTGTTCAGACCAGGTTTCTCCATGGTTTTAAGTTTAGTGATTAGTTGCATTTCACTTCTCTTAGCAGTTTTGCAAAAACCTATAAAGCCATTTTCTTGATAGGACATCTATAGAACCTATTGCATAGTAAAAAAAAAACATAAATAACTGTGAAATGAGAATGATTGCTGTCAGTGAAATGTGGGGCTCCACCCCCACAAGCATAGGTAGCTACCCACAGATTATAAAAGAAAGCTTGAAAGAGCTTTGAGAGCAGCTTGTTACACCCTGATCAGCATCTCGGTTTACTGAGTGCCACTTATGCACTAACCTGCTGTACATTTTCTGACACCCCTTTCTGTTTTGCCATTGACTTGGTTGAAGTATTTTTCTTCCTCCAATACCCCAAATGTAGTATCTTTCAGTACAGCAATTTGAAATCATTTGTATCTATGTATTATAATGGATGTGCAGAAAGTGAAAAATATTGACATTTGCACACGGATTCCACCCTGGGCTCCATATACGGACGGGGACACACACACACACACACACACACACACACACACACACACACAGTGCTGTATCCCATGTTGTTCTTTGTGCCTGTTCTCTCTGAGCCACATCCCACGCTGGCTGGCCTTCAGACACATCTTTCTGGAAGGCACAAGAGTCTACAGTGGGTAGAGTGAATTGGTGAAAATTGGGTGCCCTAACTCACGAGTGGAAATGTTTCTGCTAGTGCAAAGTCACCACAGTATTATGACTCAATGTGCATATTTTTGCCCAATGAGCAGGGCCAGATTTAGGTTTGATGAGGCCCTAAGCTACTGAAGGTAATGGGGCCCTTTATATGTCTAGCTGTCCTTTGTCAACAACAAATTGTCGCTGTTTTTTGTGTTGAATATATGCTGTATGGCAATTTATGCACCTAATAGATATCTAAAGCCATTTGCCACTGTTGCTGTATGTAGGTTTTATTTTATTTGTTTTTTATCTTATATTTTGGAAATGTACATCCAGGTTGTTTTTCATTTAATTCTTTTGGGGGCCCCCAAGAGAGTGGGGCCCTTAGCTATAGCTTGTTTAGCTTATACGTAAATCTGGCACTGCCGATGAGACTGGTAAATAATAGTCAGCATCAGAAGTTGATACTTTCATGTTTAAAACATGTGAACACTTGTTTAAAACATATTCAGGACACAGTTTTATTTCCGTACAAGGACATTGTAACTTTTGCTGCTTAATAATCAAATTACCCTTTCCCCCCCTTCCTTATACAGGTGAATGTCTACGTGCTGGGAAAAACTTTTCTTCTGTTGGCCAGAGAGCTCTGCATAAATGCTCCAGCTATAGGTATTTTTTAATAAGAGTTGACTTTCGGTACGTGGGTATACTTGTGCCATGATTTCATGGCAGCTTCTCAAGCTAATTTTTTTTTTACATAATGCAATTTAACCTGTATGTAGAAGGCATTTTAATACTAAATCCAAGGATTCCAGAGATGAAAGCTGCCAATTAAAAGCACAGAGGTAACTTTAGAACAGAAAATCTTAAGTAGTTTATTATCAGCACTGTGAGCAAGATAAGGCTCCCTCTTCCAATTACTTCTGCCATTTATTTATTTATTTAAAGTAAATGAACAGGCTTGGATTAAGAGCACGAAATTGTTGATTGGAATTCAGTAGAAATGGTGCAAATTATCTTAGCAAATATTTAACATGGTCACCTTTTAGTGTGGGAGACTTCGCAATTAGACATTGACGTATTGCAACCAGCACTTACCCCTTCAGCCACTTGGGCTTCTTGGAAGTAGATCTGCTCAGAAACAACATCACACCCTTGTGTATGTATGTGGATCTCCTCTAAGAGGGATGTGTAGGTGAGTAATCCACTTTCTTGGTTTGAAATAATAAAAAGAGATTGAAATACCTTTAAAAAGTGCTCTTTTACTTCAGACAGAAGTCAGTCAATATTTGGTTGGCTTTGATGTAACCCACCTTAAAAGGCCAGTGCTTCATCAACAACCTCCAGAAATCAAAGCAGATTTGGGCAGTGGTTGTAACATTGGTGTTAAACATAAGACTCTCTGGGGGGTAGTTTCCATGCACTATTAGTGCTACGGGAGTATAAACCAGCAATCACACTATGGGAGTATAAACCAGTGGCATCACACTACTAGGCAGTACCAACTCCTGTAGGGATATGCATCAGTAATGGTAACAGCACTGCTGTGTGCCTGCTGTTGTTAAACATATACATATCGTGGCAAGTCAGAAGCTTGCTGATTATTGTCGTCTACAAATTAATTTCTAGTATTTTGAGGAAGCAAGACATGCCAGGGAATCCCAAAATTTACTAAATGTCAAAAAACATTAAAAAACAACAACTGTGTTTAATTTTTAGAAGCAGGTTAGTCCACATTAATCAAGGCACTTGTGTAATTGTTGTCCAGAACCTGTCTGGTAATAACTCTGATATCTACTGTGATAATAATAATTATTAGAATTTTTATAGTATTTTAGTTTCCGGAACACTTTACATATGCTACCCCAGTCATCTTAAAATAACACCATGGGTCAGCGGTAGCCCGTTAACACTCCATAATGGATGGCAAAGGTTTGAGAGTGGCTTGGCTAATGTCATCTGCGCAGTTCATGGCAGAGGTGAGATTTTAAATGGGGGTGTCGTAGCTTGTACTCTTAGCCATAAAGCTGTGCCAACTACTTCCAAAAGCTTGCATGTATTGCATGCTGCCCTACATGATTACTAGAATATTTAAGCTTTTGGTTTCTCAGGATACCAAAGTTATTTAGGAAATTATGCAGAGACCAGCTAACATTACAGTTGTCAAATTAACTGAAATGGGACAGTGGCAATACAAATATTCTTTTAAAGCACACCAAGCATCTTGCATTGTTGGATCTTATGAGGTTGGACAGGAATATTGCATCAGTGACATCAGTATATATTTGTGCTGAGTATTGTTTTGTAGCAGTTCGTTGGCATGATGCTGAAGTATCTCAAAAGCTGTTTAGCTCCTCAGTCATGGTGATCTTTGTAAAGATGCTGCCTAGGATCCAAAGAGCTACTTGGGGCATGGAACATGCCCAAATTTGACCGTGACTGTGACTTTGTGAAGTTATAGCTAGTTGCAAAAATGTGTCACAGTGGAGCTTCTGACTCCATTGGATGCAAAGAATTGGCTGTAACTTTCTTTAGATCTTGGCTTGTTTGACTTTCTTTCTTCACTCTAAACTTTTATGTTACCTAATTAACTGAATCTTTCTTCAGATGTGAATGTTTAACCCCCACAATCAATTTGAGCTTATGTTCTGAAAACATGTTGGTTATGGCAAGCTCTCAAGATCTGTTCTAGTAAAAGGGCATCATGGCTGCCAAAACCACCAAGAAAACAAGTAAACTTTGAAATTAGAGACAGATCTCCAGTTGCTTTAGCTCAAGAGTTTATATAGGTGAAAACGGAGGCAATAAATATATCCCACTTTCTAGTTTAAAGTGATTGTGAAATATCTCGAGAGAGAGAAGACTGATTTCTGACCCTTCTCTTTAGGGTATATGATGAACTGACAGTACCCTACTGGGCGTTTATTGTATTGTAAAAACTTTTAGACAGTATTCCCCACCCCCACTCAATTTTTAAAAGGTATATAAATTCTATGAATAGTAACATTACAACCCTGTGTTTGCTTATTCAGAAGTTAATCCCTCTAAATTCAAAATAACCTCTAAGATTAGAGTTTGCTATAATTTTTGATTTTGAAAACCAAGTGCATGTACTTGCATTGTTTCATTTGACAGACTGAAGAAAAGTTTGTTTGCCTATAGTTTTTGGCTAACCTTACTAAAAGAATGACAGGGTTGAGATACTATAGTTGTTTAGTAAGTAAACATCCATTGTTATTGGAGTGCACTGATTTTAGCTTAATAGAACTCTTTGTAGAGATTTCAACCATTTGAGCTGCACAAAAGGTTTGTGACACCTTGTGCCAGCACACTTCTGTATCAAGAGAAATTGGTACATTTATTGTATCTCTTATTTTGATGGACCCAATAGGACCATAGTTATCAGGGTCTGTACATTTCAGCTAACAGAAATGCCCGAGTGAATAAACTGCAAATGTAAAGAGTTCTCTGTAGTTCAAGCCTATGTATCTTTAATACCCAATGGAGCTTAGGCTTGTATAAATGGGTGTGGGAGTGCAGCCTTGCGTTGAGCCTCCTAAGTCATACTATATGCAAACAATGTGAACAAAAGGGACCATGGATCCAGTAATCGGCAAAAGCACACAAGTATCTAGGACAAGTAAAAATGTTTTATATTCAACAGATTCTCAAACCGCTCTACTTTAGAACATTCTGTTTGAGCCAGCTGCAGCCTGCAAGTTAGTTTATCTATATACAAAATAAACGCACGTCACGTGCAAATTTTTTAAAACATTTCCCCCTCCTGCATGTTGCAGTTCAATAATTAAGTCAAATAGCTTATGAATAAATAAAATAAGATTAAATTCAAGAGCATTCCTTCACTTAGTTTGATAGCCAGATGGTAAGTAAGACAGTTAAAAGTAGCGCAACATTCCAAATCGCCCTGGAATATTTGCAGTCGGGTCAGAGTATCCCGTAATATGCAGAGCAGTCCCGGGATACATTCTAAGTGAAATGCATCATGCATAGAAAATGAGTTCAGGTATCTGCCCTCCTTGCACCCCAGTGCCGTTGGTACTGTCCGAGGAGCACTGGAATTGGAATGTCACTTTTCCACACTGTACTTCGGTCATTCCCTCTTGTCCAAAGTAACTCAGCTCGTTGCCATCCAGGATGGCGCTCACGTTGTAAAAGGTGTCTTGCTCAACCTGCACGGGATGCTCGAACCAGACTGAGAAAGTGTTACTAGATCCATCAGAGGTAAACTTCGTCAGGTTCTGGGCAAGAACAGCCCCCAGCCGCTTCAGTTCAATTTTGACGCTGTATTCCGCCTTCCCACAACTCGACCCGTACAATCCCAGTCCGGCTATAAATATCCTTTTATCTACAGCAAACTGGATGCTGTCACACCGACCTCGGTACCTCCACTGATTGCTACGATAGGCGGAGGACTGAAATCGGTGGCACCTTTGGGGTACAAGTCCTTTCCTCTTTGTCAATGGAAATTCTAACTTGGGCTTATTGGCAGCAGTATACCACAAGAAAATATTATGCCTTTCCTCAAGCGTTAGGATGTCGGACTGAGCAGCCCCGTTGGCGAACTCTTCCAGAGTCATGGTTGGGATCCGTACCAAGTACAAAGCTTTCCCCAATACATTCCGCTTGTTCCTTGGCGTAACCGGCAGCCCTTGCCTTTTGCATTCAGCCTCAGCCCAGTTCAGGACTGCCTCAAACACCACAACCTCCTTTGTGTTCAGGGCTTCCCGCGTCACGATGATCTCTAGCGTCTGTTGATCTATTTCGCAGAAGCCCTCCGATTTTAGTGCCATCTCAGCTTGAGCATCAATGACTTCCCAGCAGCGCTGTGTCAGCTCCGGCTCCTCAAAGAGTCTGCTCTGAGACAGCAGAACGCAAGCATTCTTGGCCTCTAGACTGGTCTCCAGAAAATTGACGCAAGCTTTTGCTAATGCCGGGACAATGTATTTCTTGGCTGCGTACAGAGTAGCAAGCACAGTGTCTGCTTCCAGGTCAATTTCATCGCTGTACATGTACCTATCGATGCAAAAAAGGAGAGAGAATAATCCCAATTTTAAAAAGAACAGGCATATGGTTGCAGCTAATCATTTAACATCAACCATCCTTAAAGGCCTTTAAACCCATGTTCCCAAGCTGCTGAAAGACTGTTGAAAAGCTTTGTTTTCATCCAAGTTATCTTTACTACCACTTACTTTAATAAGATTAGGAAGGCTGCAGGTTCCACATCTGGTATATGGATTTCAGATTTGACCTCTGCAAGATCTCCATAAAACATGGCGTAGAAGACAGAGCTACCAACTGCCAAAACATACTGCATTTAAAAGAAGAAGAAGAAAATCAGCCATGGTTGTAGGCAGTTATATTTAAGTAGGTAGGATTATATAATAATTTCAATTTTAGGAGTATTTCCCCTCCCCATTTAGCTATAAAACTTAGTATGTCCACATGAGTGTAAATTTATTTTATCTAGTGTAAGAGAAGATATTATATGTTTTATACAACTCCTTAATTGCATTTTGAAAATATAATATGATGGGATGACCCTATAAATAAGAAAATTTTGAGCTGGGGCATGTGGAATAGTACAAGGGTCTTTTGATGCAGAACAGATAGAATTATCACAAATAGGATCCCATAGCAGGGGAAAAGAAAGCTGTGTGTGATCCCACAAACCTTGTGAGCAGGAACTTTCTTGGCTGCCCCCACTGGGCCCACAATAAAATGCACGTCCGCCATAAGTTCGTTATTGAACATGAGCGCGTTCCTGCAAGTTTACAGAAAATGAGGATGCTGTTAAAACTGCAGGCAGGCATCACAAGGCTCTTTCCTTTCTCTCCCTTCTTCTTCAGTAGTTTGCATGCCCTCCTCCTCCCCCATCTTGGACCTGTTCCAACCATCACTGCAGTGTGCCTCCTTCCCTTCTGCTTCCTCGCTGGAAAGGGGCAGGTAGGAGCTCAAATCTGCCCCGCCCCCCCCAAATCTCTGGAAACATCCCAAACCCCCTTGAGCGCAACTGGAGTGCCCTTTATTCCAGACACCCAAACTCCATCCCCCCTTGTTGATATTACACAGCACAAGTTCACGCCCAGGTTGTTGCTTGCTGCAACCTGCAGCCCGCTGGAGCTTTCCCACCCCTTCTCAAGGTTGTGGGGTGAGGGAGGAGGGGGGATCTCTCTCTCTCTGCTGCCCTGCTTCCTGCCGCTGCTGCCACCTCGGGAGCTTCTCCTCCGCTGGGCTGCTTGCCCGGGCGGGCGCTTACCTCTCGCGCAGGGTGGGGTGGAAGGACTGCCAGTTGGCGCTCTCCACGTTGTTGTTGTTGAGGTTTTGCAGCGGCGGCGGCGGCGGGGGCTGCGCGCTCTGCTGGAGCTGAAGGGCGTTTTTCTTGCTGTTGGCGGCGGCGGCGTTATTGCTGTTGGCGAGGTTGGTGTTGGCGCTGGCAGGGTAAAGTTCCGCAGCCATCTTCTTCTTGAGGGCCAGGGGCACTATCTCATAGCATGCTGGCCCCTTGCCGCCGGCCCGGACGCTCCTTTTGGACTTCTTTAAGGTCTCTGGAAGCAGAAGAAAGAAAGTCAAGCACTTCATGATCCGCCCATGGAAGCAACCATGGTCCAGTGGCATCAGCGGGGAGGGATCCCCGCCTCCTCCTCCTCCTCGACGGGCAATCGAGCACAACAGTCCCACGTCCAAAGATGTCAACCAAAAGAGAAGAGAAAATCCTGCCTTTGGAAGGGAAAAAACAAACAAACAGTGGCCGCTTCGGCTTGTCGCTGAGAGAGATCTATGCCCAAAGCGCCTTTTTGCGCTCCGTTCCTGATGGGGGCGCAGCGGTGATGCCCTAGTGAGTCATCGCTCACCTGGCGCCCGGGAGCGGAACGATGGGGGCGGTGGGGTGGGAGAGGACGCAGGGGTGTCCCAGCCTCGAGCCGGCGGCCAGCACCCCACCGCGCTGGGCCCACCAAACCGGCAAAGCCCAGGGAGCCGTCGAGGCACCGATTTCCGCCGGAGAGGCCGCGGCAAGTGGCGGCGGCGGCGACGCTGAACTTCTGCCAACCCTCTCGGAGCGGAGGAGGAGGGAGCGAGCGAGCGAAAGCAGGAAACTCGGCTTGCTGGCTTATTTATTTATTTTAATTTTCCGGCCGGAGGTGGAACATCCGCGAAGGAGCAGCAGATCTCCAATTATTATTACTATTTTCCTGCACGGTCGCAACAAGACCCTTCGTCGGTAAAATCCCAGAGGCAGCGATGCGCAGAGGAGTCGGGTGGGGGCCGGCATCCGATCCAGTCCCTCTTCTTTGCAAAAGGAAAACCCTAGCAAAATTGCAGGCGGCGGTTCAGCTTCTGCGCTCGGGGAGGCCGTTCCCCGGCGCACTTCTCCATCCGCGGGCGCCGGGTCGGAGATGGTGTCTTTCTCTTTGCTGCTGCTGCTCCGCCTGTGTCGTAATTTGAAAGTCAGCAAGAGCAGCTTTGCCGGGCTGGGCGCCCGTGGCTGGCCGCGTGTGCGCCTCCTCGCGCGTATGTGCTTCCTCGCCCGTCTCTCCCTTTCTGGCGCGGCTGCTGCTGCCTCCGCCGCCTCCTCCTCCCGCTGCCTCAAATAGCCAGCAGCAGCTCCGCGCGTCACCGGCGCCTGCTCCAATGGCGAGGCGGCGGCGAGCAGGGCGCACTGGGGAGGGACGGAGGGCTGCCTCCCTCCTGCCACCCCTCCCCTGCCAGACAATATGTCATTCTTCTCCGCTCCTTTGCTAGCCGCCCACCCCCTCCCCCCTCCCTTTTTTCGCCAATCAATCCAGTCCCCTCCTCCATTTGGGAAATTTACAGGAAACCCAAATTCGCTCTCCTTGTTGGGCGAAGCAGATTTTGAAAAGCACAACACACACACAAACGCGGCTGCAGTGGAGCATAAGAGAACGAAGAACAACATGCAGCCCCCGCTTTGCAAATCCCCAAAACCCCTCCAGCAATTTCGGGAAAGGCGCCGCGGAAACTGCAGAAGTATTTCAGTTTAGAAAGGGATCTGCAGGGCTTTTTTGCAGATAAAAGTTCGGCTGCTTTTTTGGGGTGTGTGGGGCGTCCTTTACCCCCCACCTTTAAGCGATTGCATGGGGAAATTCTTCCCCTTCCTACATAGCACACACTTGGCAGCAGCTCGCCTGACCTCGCCTCTGCGTTTGCTGCCGCCGCTGCCCCAAAACGCGATCGGGAAAGCAGTAAACAAACCGGGCCATGTCTGGATACCCCCCCTTCCTTTCCCAGGTGTAATGCAAGCCTCAGATGGAGCGGAGTGTCCAGATTTATTTTGCAAATTCTGTCATCCCTTGCCAATCGGCACCGACGACCATTCTTGGTCCCGTTGCAAAGTGCGTGGGTTTTTTTTCCTGGAGGGGGCGGTCGGGTCGCTCAAGGTAACCACGGCAAGCAGCCCTGCAGCTGGCGAACTCGGCTGCAGCGCCCTGCCAACCCCGGATCGCCCGGTCCCAGCCGCGGCCCTCCCCTCCGTTTCCCATCGCCGCCACCCCCGCCACGGCCCTGATAAAAGCCACCAAAGTGTACCTGCTCGCCCGCTCACCAGGCGCCCCCTCGCCCCAGCCCGGCTGGGAAAGTTTGCGCGGCGGACTCATCCTTGGAGTCAGAAGCCATGATTATGGAAATGGCAGTCTCCGGCAGCGGCAGCAGCATCAGGCAGGCGGGAGGGGCCGCCTCGCCGATCCCGGCTTAGTGGTGCGGCGGCGGCGGCCCCGAGCGAGCTTCCTTCCGAAGCGAGCCGAGCGAGGGCGCCCCTGCTCCTTCTGGCCCGAGCCTGACACAGGGCTCCTTTTCTCACTCCGTGCGACCCCCTCCCTCGGGCAAAGACAAGGGGGGGGGCATAGCGCTTTGCAAAAGTTTTCGTCCGCCCAAACCAAGGCGAAGTCGCCCAAAAACTACCATAGAGATAGCAAAATTTTCAAAAGTAGGGGGTCCATGGTCTGGCTTTTGAAACACGGAGTGGGGGGGGGGGTTTGCAGTGCTTAGCTAATTGGGACCAAGGAACCCCAAAGGTCATCTAGTCCAACCCCCTGCAATGCAGGAATCTCAACCAAAGCATCCATGACAGATGGCCATCCAACCTCTGCTTAAATACTTCCAAGGGAAGAGAGTCCACAAGCCTGGAGTTGCCAGGGTAAAATGCTTCATTTTTCTATCATTTGTATTTTAAGCTGAATAAAAAAATATGTGCTTGTGGGGTTTCTTTAAAAAGGGGTGGGATTCCTTTCAATAGAAGAGCTTCCCTAAACTTCTAGGAATTGACCTAGAAACTAATCGGCAACCAGTGCAGTGCAGTCAGACCAGGTTCGGTGTGATATGCCCAAAGTGTCTTGTCCCAGTGAGCAACATGGCCCAGGGGAGTAGCACCTTCCTACAGTGCCCTGGTTAGGCTCGTGTGCCCCCCCCATGGGGACAGAGGCTGCTGCTGTGGCCAAGCAGGGGCAGGGGGCAGAAGGTAAACAGCACCCTCTGTGCCCTGACTCCCCTCCCCCCGGCGCACGAGTGCCCGCCGAGCATGGACTGAGTGGGTGGTATTCAATGCTAGCCCTACTTGGAGTAGACCCATTGATGTAGGCATGATTAACTTGGGTTCATTAATGTAAGTGGGTTTACTCTGAGTAGGACTTAGTTGAATATAGGATTGTTAGAGTGCAGAGGGAATGCTCTTAAAAGGGGAGTCTATATCCTCCTTCCTTAGCTGTGTGCTCACTTGATACTGCAAGGCCCTCTCTGCCCCTTCTTGAGGTGTCCTGCCCCACAATGGAGAACAACTTAGGGATATCCACATTCAACTAGAAATGATCCTTGTGGTGGGGGCAGAGAAAGGTAATGACCTCCCCTAGACAAATGGCACAGAAATAAAGCACTTGCACATATCACCTTTGAAAGTGCTTGTTGCTTTTGTTCACGTGAACACAAAAAAGTAGGTCTTGCTTTTCCAAATCTTGCACCCCTTTCTGTTGTTGCTGTCAGCCTAGAAGAGAGCTCTTGAGTTTCTGTAAACTTCTCATTATCCTATTTTGCACACACTTTTGAACCATTTGGATAAACTATATCCAAACTTGTATTGAACCCTTTCTACAAAATGTTGATACCTCTGATCCAGAACCTACCCAGGACCTAGAATCACGCATTTACAGAAAACGATACAAAAGCTTGGGCATAGGATTGGAAGAAGTCCAGCATTCTTTGGAGGTCTTTAAGCAGAGGCTTGACAGCCATCTGTCAGGAATGCTTTGATGGTGTTTCCTGCTTGGCAGGGGGTTGGACTGGATGGCCCTTGTGGTCTCTTCCAACTCTATGATTCTATGATTCTATGATTTAAGTGTGCCTTGAGTCGATGGCTTGTCTCTATGGCACTGTTTAGTTGTGTTAATCTGAGTTCTTTATTTTCGGACCTAGTTCACATAAAATGAACAACCGTGGTTTCTAGCTACAACATGTGAAGAAACTTGTGACAAGCCTTGTTGTTCAGTCGTTCAGTCGTGTCCGACTCTTCGTGACCCCATGGACCAGAGCACGCCAGGCACGCCTATCCTTCACTGCCTCCCGCAGTTTGGCCAAACTCATGTTAGTAGCTTCGAGAACACTGTCCAACCATCTCATCCTCTGTCGTCCCCTTCTCCTTGTGCCCTCCATCTTTCCCAACATCAGGGTCTTTTCTAGGGAGTCTTCTCTTCTCATGAGGTGGCCAAAGTACTGGAGCCTCAACTTCAGGATCTGTCCTTCTAGTGAGCACTCAGGGCTGATTTCTTTGAGAATGGATAGGTTTGATCTTCTTGCAGTCCATGGGACTCTCAAGAGTCTCCTCCAGCACCATAATTCAAAAGCATCAATTCTTCGGCGATCAGCCTTCTTTATGGTCCAGCTCTCACTTCCATACATTACTACTGGGAGTGACAAGCCTTAGGCTCACACATTTTCCCCTTTTTGCATTTACAAGGTAATTAGGAAGGAGCTTCTGCTTTTAAACAAACCAACTATCCTGTGATATCTGAACATGGTTGACTGGTTTGTGTTTTAACTACCTGCATTTGTTAAATTTGCACCCCACCAAATGGTGCTAAAGACTGCTACAGTAAATGAGAATTAAACAGATTAAAGCAATGGTTCTGGTTCCTGGCTTGTTCTTGTCCTGGCTTGTAGTTTAAACAAACCTCCGTCTCCTGAGCTAGAATGTCACAGGGAACTTGGTTTGTCTAAACCTGTGGGTGGGTGCTTTTGAATGAGATGGAGTGTGTGCACTCCAGACTTCATGTAGTAGGAATCCATAGTTCCCCATTACATCTGGGCTCAGTCTTACAGCATTACAAAGCAAAACTTTACACACCTTTATAATTTCCATAGGATTATTTTTTAAAGGATCTTCTGGCATCACAAGCTAACATGGTACTTGGAAGAAACTACCTTGTTGTCTGTGGGCCTTGATATTTTCATTTAATCTGTTTTGGGAATGGAATTGTTCAGTCTTCAAGGCTTTCAATTTCTTTGGTGAGTTTTACTTTTCTATTAATGCTCAGCACAGACTGGTGTTGTCAAGGCAGTCTGTAAGCATGAAAGACAAAATAATTTTCTGAAATACCACAATGCATTTGAGGCTCTGTGCAGGGCAGCTTTAGGTAAAAAAGTGATAAAAGGTCTTTAACCTCATCCCAGGAGATTCTCATCTTGTGACCTGCTAGCTGCCTTCATGTTACCGCTGCCAACGCACATGAGAAAGTTTTGTGATTTTCTCTCTCTCTGTTGCATTGTGCAATGTAACATAGAAATGCAGCCACAAAAATCATATTTATTGATTGCTTACACCTTTATATATTAACTAGTGGCTTCAGCCCGTTAAAACAACGGGCGCTAGAACAGAAGCCGCCTCCCTCCCTCTCGCTCCTCCTCCTTCCCTCCCTCCCTGCGGCCGGCCGGCTGGCCTCCGTCTCCTCTCCCTGCGCCCCCCCCAGAAAAAAAACACTAATAGTAATAATAATACGGCCTTTGGCTAGATCCAGCCAGGGCCTTTCTTAACAGGCAGGCTGGTACCGGGAGTCTGCCTCTCACGCCATCCGGCACCGGCTTTCCAGGGGGGTCCCCAAGTGGAGCCCTGCAGAGGGAAAGGGGGCGAAGGGACCCGCCGCCGGGAAGGTCTTCCCGCCTTGCGCCCCCGCTGCCCCCGGGCTGCCCCACGGCGGCAGCCGTGGGGCTTTTCCCTGGGCCTGGGGGGAGCCTGCCTCCCGGGCTCTTGTATGTGGACTCCAGGCCGACAGGTGCGAGGGGGCGCTGCGGTGGGAGGCCTCGGCGGACAGGGTGTGTGTTCCGGTGCCCGCCCACCGGCCTGCTCATTCTCCCTCCGCTGCTGCCGCTGAGGGCGGGGCGACGGAGCTGCCGAGCGGGTCTCTCCCTGCCTGCCTGCCGGGCGGTCCTGGCTGCGCCAGAGGCCGCCGCTGCCCGGTGGGGTCTGGATGGAGGAGGCCGGCCGGCGGCATCACCATGAAGGAATGCGAGTACCGGCAGATCCCGCCAGGAACCCCGGCCGCTCCTCCTTCCGCGGAGCCTCCGGCGCCGGCAGCCCCTTCCATGGCAGCCACCGCCACCACCCCGGCGCACAGGCGCGCCGCAAGTGGGAAGTCTTCCCCGGGCGCAACCGCTTCTGCTGCGGAGGCCGCGTCATGCTGGCCCGGCACAGCGGCGTCTTCCTTCTCATGCTCGGCCTCATCGTGGTCACCAGCGGCCTCTTCTTCACCTTCGAGTGAGTCCGTGAGTGAAGCAGCGGAGAAGCCCAGGCTGTAGGACGGGGGGACACCCAACCCACCCAACAACCCCTCCTGCTTTTTGACATTTATTTCCTTCCTTGCAAAACCGTCACCTCACTTTCCAACCCCAGCCCCCAAAAGGGTCGCAGCCCATCCCGACTCTAAGGGAAAACCCAGGAAGAGGCGTGAGTAGCCATTTCTACCTCCGCTGCTTCCTGGTTGCTTTTGGCACCATGTTTTCTCTCGCGCTCCAAGTCTCTGCAGCAGCAGCAGCGGAACCTGCCTTCTCGGCCTCCCCTCGTCCTCTGGGGCGCCGACGTTCGGATTCAACTGCCCCGCTTGAACTGCCGATGCTGCTCACGCCCAATCTCTCTCCATCCAATCCCTGTGTCCCTGGGGCACATGCGCAGTAGCGCAAACCCAGAGACACACGGACTGGACGCAGAGACACTTGCATTTTATATATATAGATGAAGTTGTGATGCCGAAGATTTATAGCATTTGCTTTTATTTGGGATACTAGATTTTCTTGGGGTCTTTAATTCTTCCAAACAAGTTCATAGATTTACAGCAATTTAGCTATAAATCTGTATGAACGTCATGGATAACTAATGTGGGGATTTCCTCCATGAATATTAATCTCTACAACTCAGTTAGCGTTAATAATTTACTTGCTGTTTTTACTATGATCTACTACTTACTGCCTGTACAGAGGTTTTCATGCAGTGTTGTGGAATATGTGTATGTGTGGTCATTTTATCACACAGTAAGAATAAACAGAACTCGCTGCATAATGGATAAGTGTTAACACTTTGCAGCAAATGAAACTGATTTCATTCATTGTAACTCCACAAGAACTATTTAAATGAACATTATCAAGCAAAGCCTCATCTTTATCAACAGAAGAACTCAAGCAGGGCATCAACTGAGAAAGCATATTCGCCGACAAATTACCTGACAGGAAATGAGAAACTGATTCCTCCGCAGAAGAGCATAAACATATTAAACAAAGGCTTTAAAAAAAATAATCTGCTGCATTAGACGTTGACCCCTCGAAAGAGCACTATCTACGTAGCTTTCTTCTTTTGGAACCATAAACACCAATATAAAAATGATTTTATTGCGGCACAACTTTTAGGCATTGTGCTGCATTGCTAAGCACATTAAACTGATATAATTCGGAGAAACAAGTGGGCAGGTAAAACCACATGGCTGCGTGCTCTAATTGGTTTTCCAAATGAGAATGTGAAAATATTTATTTACGTAAGTTACATATACTGCTTTTCAGGTGGTTTGCTTGCATAAAATTATTAAAGCAACATGCATGAATGAAAATTGTATAATAAAGCAGAAAAGCCAAACAACTGTTTGTCACTGGAAAACCTGTATCACTCCTTCAGGAAAGGGGAAATAAATATAATCTAATCCATGCTTGGTGGAACGTTGATTCTTCTAGCATAAACTTTACAGCCCAGGTGAGCGATTTGTTTTATGGGCCACCTTGGGAAGGGAGTTGGAGCCTAACCCCACCCTCAATTCCTCCAGAGTGGGCTACCGTGGCTGCTATGCTCTCAGCACACTTTTCTGGCAACTCTAATACTCTTCAGGAGACTGGATTTTGCTAGTCCTTTACTCCTGCAATTGCTAGCCCACTGCCCTCCAGGGCTAGATAGGCAGTTGGAATTTAGATTCAGGAAGGGGTGTGGCCAGAATGGATGCAGCAGCCTTTCACCCGCTGCCACTTCCTCACATTGCTGTTTTGAAGCAAAAGACAAATAAATACAGGAGGTCCTGATCATGTACCCCCTGTGTTGAGTCTGATAAGTTTGTAAAGTTGATTCAGAAAACAAAATATTAGTTAAGAAATAATATTAAGGATGAGAGTTACAAATCGCAATCTAAATAATATTAAAGAATAAGAAATGACGAACACAAGTGGAGGGAAGTCACATAGGTGTAGCATTTATGTTTCTATTTTTGTATTGTCGGTATTTGAGTTGGTGTAATTGTGTGGTTGTATGTGCGGGTGGCGCTGTGGTCTAAACCACTGAGCCTCTTGGGGCTGCCGATCAGGTCGGCATTTCGAATTCCTGAGCTGGGGTGAGCTCCCATTGTTTGGTCCCAGCTCCTGCCAACCTAGCAGTTTGAAAGCACGTCAAAGTGCAAGTAGATAAATAGGTACCACTCCAGCGGGAAGGTAAACGGCGTTTCCGTGTGCTGCTCTGGTTCGCCAGAAGAGGCTTAGTCATGCTGGCCACATGACCCGGAAGCTGTCTGTGGACAAACGCTGGCTCCCTCGGCCTATAGAGTGAGATGAGCGCGCAACCCCAGAGTCATCTGCGACTGGACCTAACGGTCAGGGGTACCTTTACCTTTACTATGTGCATTGTAAATAATTTTACACACACACACACACACACACACACAATGCTTAAACAAAAGTGCGAGAATAAAAATTGCAGATTTTTGTTGTTAAGTAAAAACATTTTATGACCTCTTCTCCCCACCCCCTTGATCTATGATATGAGCGAGGAACACTTGATACGGGAAAATTTTACAGACAAAATGTTCTGTATGCTTTACGAGAACATTATTTTCTCCTGTCACTTCCTGCTCCCTGGTGGTGCTGCCCTCTAGCACACCCCTGGGCACCGCTCCCCACTTCCCCAGTTTTCTGGCAATATCTTTTACTGCCCTGGTTATTGCATGCATTGTCGTATTCTTTACAATCCACAGCAGTCAGCAGTTCATGTTATTTCCTTGTGTAGTGCACTAACTTGAAAATCATGGTGTGTGTCTTTTTGGTAGAACATCTGATTTGCATGCAAAAGGTCCCTGGTTGAATCCCTGACATAGAGCTAGGAGTGCCCCCTGTCCAAAACCCACAACAGTCTCTGTCAGTCAATTTAGACAGTGCTCAGCTACATGGCCAATGGTCTGACTCTGTATAAGACAGCTTTCCATGTTCCTATGTACTTCTTCCGCTGGAATATGTTGCTACCTGTCTGGACTGGAAACGTTGCAGGAGCGTAACCCACTTTCTGTCAGTGAACTAAGAAATGACGGTAGGCTTTATTGTTCAAGAAGCATGTTTACGAAAGCAAAGGTCAGGATCAGAAATAGCCGACTCTTGTTTTGTTGCAGATCCATGTTTATATATTCCTCGTTTTGCACACATGCTGGAGTTTGGCGATAAGAACCATGAGGTTTCCATGACTGCCCTAAGGCTCCTGCAGCAGATGAAGAGAGACTGGATGCACACAGGGCGACGGCCTTCGGGGCTTTGTGGTGCAGGTATGGAAGAATTTGTGGAAATTGTTGGGTGCGTAGAGCAGCAGCTGTGGGTTGTGCAGAAGGTGCTTTGCAGGTGACCCCCTGTTCATTTTGTAAGTAAGAAGCAGTGGGTGAATCGACAAGCACGACCTTAGAATCAAGCTAAAGAAGGTTAGAATTCAACTCTAGGGACTAATCCAAAGAGGTTGGATAGCGCCTTGTATGCCTCCTTCCGGCAACTCCTGCAGCCAAGCATATTGCTCTGCTTTCCTTTGGACCACATCAGCAGAGCTGAGAGGCGGGTCTTGTCCTCTGGGCAGCTCAGGACCCACCCATAGAAATACACACTGCCCAGGCTTGCACCCCTGGGAGGTCACTTCGGTGCTGCTAATGCAGCAGTTTGACTTCACCCCCAGAGGTGCACTCTGTTGTCTCTTGAGATAGATGGATGCCAACAACAGAACGGTAGATCAAACTCTGCTGGTAACCAATCACTGTATGGTTTGCAATAGATCAGCAAAGATTTTGACTCAAAATTGTTTCACAAGAGCAACAGCAGAAAGCCCCTTTCCCCTTTCTAAATTGTGCTGCTGATAGGAAGAAAGCTTGAGGAAGAAAACCAGGGCTGGGTCTTTGTGTGACGTGACGGAAAGCTCAGTCCTGGTGCTGGAAACAATTTCCAGGGTTGATCATGTCTCAGAGGTACTCTGTCCCTTAATTTAAACCAGGGGTTGGCAAGGTCTACCTTGCCTGGGCCAGTTCACTCCTGTGGAGATCGCTCTGTGGGCCGGATTGTGTTCCGGCGCGATGGAAGTGAGTCCCTGCTCCACGCTGTGCCGGTTTAGCGCAGTGTGCGGGGACATGCCGAGCAGGCAGCTCGGTTCAGGGGCAGCTCGTGGGCTGTTTAAATGATCCCCATGGGCTGCTTGTGGCCCATGGGCCGCAGGTTGCCGACCCCTGATTTAAACAATGTGTCCCCATGCCACTATTTTGCATCTAACTGCGGTTGGTGGGGGCTTGAGGTTTTGCTAAACAAAGCAAAGCTAAAGTCCACCCTCCGCTAGCCTAACAGAACCCCTTGCAACGCAGCATGTATTTCTAGTGGAGTAATCCGCACATTAGTATTCCACGAGCAGAAACAATAAGCTCCCTGAAGAGCATCATGCTAGTGGTTTTTGTTATCACATGGAATTAGGTGATTATGTAAGAGCAGAAGAAGGGGCCTCCTGGATCAGACTATGATCAATCTTATCCAATTTTCTTTTAGCAGTGGCCAGCCAGATTCCTTTGGAAAACTCTGAAGCAGGGCCATGATCATGCTGGCATTTGATTGCACTAGTCAGAGAAGTAATACTGCAAAATTTAACCAATTAATCAGTTTTTCAAAGATTAAAACAAAATCAACTCTATAAGTGCTTTAAAAAGACTTGGGGGTGACAGGTGACGTTGAAGGGAAATGCCCAATTCTTCCTTAAAATACTCTCTTCAAGTCTATGTCTACTGTGAAGTGTAGCTACAGGGTGGTATCAGACACTAGCCATTCTCAGCGCAGTGTTCTATATAAAAATGCATGAGTAGAATGACTTGCAATGAGACTCTGAATCTAACTATTGCTGCATAACTTCTTCAGAGTTATTGTTTATTCACATGCAAACTTGTACAGATTTTATTGACTAGGATTTATTGACTTGGGTGGCAGCCCTGTGAATAAATGTTGTTTGAAAAAGTGGGTTTTTGTTTTTGTTTTTTGTTTGGTCTCTGCTTTAGTGAATTTTGCTGGGTGACTCTTCAAGTTCTAGAATGAGGGAGAAATTTGTCCCCCTGTCCACTACTTTCTACACTTTAAAAGCTTCTGTTGTGCTTTCAATTGAACCACAGATGACTTAAGCCCTGGTACAGATCACATTGGAAGGGAATTTGCCCACAGATCCCAGACATCACACAGCCGGATCAGAAGGCAATCCCATTTTATTTAAGCCAGGGTTCTGCACCTGTTTGTCCTGGTCAGATTTATTCCTGTAATCTTGACCATGGCATTCCACAACTACAGTTCAAGCATTTTCTGTCATCTTTTATAATCTTTTTTAAGCCCCTTGGTTGAGACAGTTTCACTGATTATGTAGATGAGGGACAAATGCAGAACATAAATAACATCCATTTAAATATATGTAAATGGGTGCACTTGGGAACCCTGTTGGGGTTGGGATGGATGGACTAAACCTGCTTTCCGTCCCCGGGTGATCCTCGCCATTGAGAATCAAGCCTGCTTCTATCTGCATAGCTCCACCCCTTCATCTGCATAGTCACTTAGCTTCTGCAATGCTACAGCATTTTGTTTCAGCCATGTCTGATCATGATCGTTGGCCTTGTGCAAGGGTGTGTGTGCAAGGGTGTGTGTACGTACACACACACACACACACACACAGTGTCCAAGAGAAAAAAGCCCTGTGTTGCATTTACAGAACTTCTTCTGCAGCTGGCTTGATTTTACTGCATGCAAAGTAAGTTTTATAAAATTCCAATTTAATCACTCTGTATTCAAGCCCAGAGCTAAACATCAATATTTTAAAATTAATATGAGAATTAGAATTTCAGATGGTACTTGCATGACTCACTGTATTCCCTTGCTTTCCCCCGCATTGAACTGCCTTTTGATGTAGCCCTTTCCCTGTTTATGTTCTAGCTCTTCTAGTTGCGGCAAGAATGCATGATTTTCGGCGCACTGTGAAAGAAGTCATCAGAGTGGTTAAAGTTGGCGAATCAACACTAAGAAAAAGGTAGGTCAGGTTTGTGTGGGGGCTTCACATTTTATGTAAGATGCAGCGCAATGTGTTTACCGTGAGGACAGGACTATTTTACACTTCTAGAAAGACATTCTTTGCCTGCACAATCCTGACCCTATGTAAGAACTTCCCACTAATAGGAATATGAATGGTGGTGAGCATCAGGGCCTAGCTTAGGCTGTGAGTGGCTGTACCCAAATATAGGCTGGGAAGGTCTATTCTTCAGCCCAGGTCAGTTGCTGGTCCTGGAGCCTAGATTTGAAGAGCTGAAGTCTTAGCAGGGAGAAGCTACTGCTCTGTTGGCTGGGCAAGGTCAGAAGGCTTGGTATCCTTTATTTATTGCAGGGGGTTGGATTAGATGACCCTTGTGGTCCCTTCCAGCTCTCCAACTCTTTGATTCTGTGAGGCATAGCCAACTCAAAGGTTTCCTGTTACTCGCCAGTTACTGGTGCCCGTGTTGCTCACCCATGTTTCTACCTAGACAGACAGCTCACTTGACCACCTCCCAAGTCATGGTTATGAAATTCCAGGTTCAAGGTCTGTTGCTGTACCTTACAACCTACCCACTTTGAGTTTTCCCTTAGAGAGTGACTCCTTTGAAGTTGTCTTGCATTGGAGAACTCTACAGAACACAAGGCTTGTTGAATTTGCATTCGCCCCAAACCCCAAAATTGTGCCTAACAATTTCCTCACCTTCGTACTTAGTAAGATCTTCAGCTCCAGTGGGGCTGCCAAAGTTATAGGACGGTGAAGACAAAACATGGGGACTCAGCTGCTCCCACCCATTACCAATGTCTTCAAGGATGAGCGTGTAGAATTATTGTGCATGTAGACTTCCCCATTCATTTACGCAAAAAGAGCAGCTTTTTTATTTCCTTTGCACGGAGCTTCCCCCTTCATTGAAGTTAAGTAGGTTGCCTTTCTGTACTGTGAACTTTGAAACCTCCTATATGATATGTTCAAGGGATTTTGGGATTGGAAAAACTGTTCTAAAATTAGTCATTTCTACAGAGATGTTAAGGCAAGGATTCCACTGCCTTGCAAGCATTTCATTTAATATGCTGGCAGCAAAATTATTAGGGCTTAGGCTCAGATGCTGCGGACTTGTTTTAAGTAAAACCCATGGGATGTATTTGCAACTCATAGGATGGAAGGTGATTCTCCCTGTAGTTTGCTGCTGATAAAAGAAATCTTTTTAAAGCCCAGCATTTGAAATGCTTCAGAGGTTGAAGTGAACTATACAGTACCATGCGCAAACGAGTCAACTTTATTAAATAATGCAACATCATCGATGGGTCTGAATGACCAAAGTATTGTATGATGGAAAATTTCCATGTAATCCCATATGTTTAATTGGCACAGCGTTCTTTTTTTTAAATAAACAAAATGGCTTTCCATTTTAAAAAGTGTTTTTGTTTTGTCAAGGAGTTCATCTTGCAAAAACATATTATACACTTTTTATTCATTTGCATTAAATAGGAATTCTAAAATCATTGTCTGTACAGTAAAGTGGTATGGATCTTATCGTCCTCCCTTAAAAAGCCAATAGCTGCAGAATTATCTCACTGAATTTTTCTACTGCTTATGCTTTCAATAAAAGCTAAAATAATTAAGTCTGAAAAATGACTCGAAAATACAGTTTAATATATTGGATGTATTAAGCTATAGTTTTTGACCTGGCAATATATCACGAATTATGTGTGTGTGTGCGTGCTATGCCAAAAACACAATGTGGGAAAAACTGTGAAGCTAGCCAATGCCTCTATATACCTCCATCTTTATTTCAGATATTGTGATTATATCATAAACCAGACGTCACCCAGCCCTACTTGACACTGTTGTGATTGACAGGTGGCTGGTCCTGCATGCGTGTCAAACTCGGCCCAGATCTAGTTCGCCATCCCACTACTTTATAGCATCAAATGGCGTATCTTTAATTAATTTTCCTTTCTAATCCACTTGATAAGTTTCAGGGCAAATCCTGGCTTCATAGGAACATCATTTGAAAGCCACAGTTCAGACTGATTGAACTTTAGTTGATCAAGCTCCCGATTTTAGCCCATTTAAAAACGCGTGGCACTGCAAAGCAGATGCTTTGCACGGTTTCCAAATCATTTGGATGGATTATTGGCGCGCAGCCTTCATTTTATTTGAGTGATAGCAAATGTGCTGAATTGTAGTGGAAGCACATTCATTTGAGCAGTTGTTTAAAATGAAGGAGCGTAACTGCAAAATTCGTGCTTTGAAATGTTTACTCAGGTCATGCATATCAACTAAATTGACAGTGTTATTTACTTTGACAAGGTAAACGTGACAGCTGAATTATTTTCAGGGAGCTATAATTACAACTGTATTTATCACAAATCCATAAAACATGATTGATGTTTCTCAAATAACCCCACATTATATTGCATTTATCGCAGAGGCATATTCAAAACAAACCTTTTTGAGTAAGTCTTCCTGAGCCCAAGATTTTTCCTTCAAGCACTTAGATTCTTGAAATGTCATTAGGTAGAAGTTGGCTGAATTAATAAGTACTTGTTTCACATAACTGTTTAAAAAACACACACACACTGCTTCTGGTGATAGACATTGCATTTTCACCTGAGGTTTTTCCTCAGGGTGAGGTTGGGAGTAGATTTCTTGCCCCTTTCTCTCCCTGTCCCTCTTTTTCTCAGTTCATTGTATCTGGGGAGGACTGCACTTCAGTGTCAGAGCCCATAATTTGCATGCAAAAGCTCCCAAGTTCAGTCTCTGGCATCTCCAGGTAGGACAAGGAAAGAAGTCTGGTAGAGCTGTCGCCCATCAGTATAGACAAGGAGTTCTTGTTGGACTCCCATCTCCCATGAGCAGCAGCCAACATAGTCAATGATCAGGTGTGAGGGGAACTGCAATTCATCTGAAGGGCACTCCGTTGCTTACCCCTGATATTGGGCAATACTGAGTTATATGGTACAATGGTCTTATCTTCCAGAATCTCCTTGGTCATTAGTCTCTGCCTTCCATCAACTGCATCCTAGTGTCTGAGCTTTATAAAACCATATACACTGCAACTGTGCACACTCTTAACTTGTACTGACAGTTTTTGGAGAATGCGTAATTCTTTTGCTTGTTTTCTCCTGTTCTGGAGGGTAGGACTCAAACCAATGGCTCCAAGTTGCAAGAAAGGAGATTCTGACTAAGCACCAGGAAGAACTGTTCGAAAGTAAGAGCTGTTTCACAGTGGAAGGGTCTCCCTTGGGAGCTTGTAGAATCTCCTGCCTTGGAGGTTTTTAAACAGAGGCTCCATGGCCATCTGGGTGCTTTAATTGAGATTCCTGCATTGCAGGGGGTTGGACTAGATGACCCTTGGTCTCCCTTCCAACTCTACAATTCTAGGATTATAGGATTCTTATACTGAATGACATTTCCTTCAGCTTCACTTTGTAGGGGTGAACAAGTTCATGTATACAGCAGACTAGCATGGGTTATTTTTAGGAGTGGAAGAAGAGTGATATTCTGGGGTTTTGTTTTTGTTTTTTTGCTATGTGATAGGTCAGGTTCTGATGTTTTTCATGGGCATTGTATTAAACCTTTTTTAACAACGAAAGAGAGCAAGATGAGGGGAGGTTATATTAAGCACTCGGAGTAGGGTGGGGAACATGCAATGTCAGTGGTTAGCAGATATGTGTCAGTCAAGACGGATCTTGAATCAGCTGTTAAGCAGATGGCTGAGAAGAGGAATTTGGGATCTTACCAAAAGGAAAAGAATGTTTGTTATGAATGGAAGTACATTGCTTTTTTTGGTATCTGGATACAAATTTCATTGGAGAGGCATCAAGAATTGCTTTGCTAAATTAAGTAGAGACCTGAAATACATACTAGCATAATTTCAAAGTGCTATCATTGGTTGAATGACAAGCAGCTCGCTCGCACATTAGGCAAAGATCCAATCTGAGTATCTTTCTGATATTTCTTCCAGTAACTTCACTGATCAACCTCTGTTTTCCTTCCATAAAGAAAGTGCCATTTCCCCCACAGGATTTTCCTCCAAGCGAGTCTAACATTTCAGCAAACTATTTACAACAAAGACACTAAGAATTTGCTGGTAGACTTCAGTACTTTCATTTTCACACTCGCTTAAGCAGTTGTCAGCATTGCTGTCGCTTGAGAGTTGCAGCTACAAAGTCAGTACAAAAACAACCCAAAATGTTTTGCTGTTTCCTTCCTTTTGCCCTTAGACTATCATTGATCCATAGATGAGCTAGAAAATTTTTGGGTCCCCGAAGATTTCTTTGACATAGTCTGTGACACTGTAAGAGGATTACAAGTTATGTTTGTCTAACTCCGACAGAATCATTGCTGCTTTTGCCGGAATTAGAAAGCACTTGTCTAAGTTCAAATCTTTACAGCACCCTTGGCTTGAGGCCAAGCCATGCTTAGGTTCCCCCCCGTACATGGCCAAAACCTGGTTTCTTGGCTAACAACATGCTAATCATTGTGATGGGTCAGGGACTCCGAGATGTGAGGATCCCTGCATTGTATTACAAGACCTGGGAGGTGCAGCACATCTCTGCTTCTGCTCTGAACAGACACACATTGCCTTGCCTTGTGGCATTTCTGTCATTGGGGGCCAGCAATCCAGGGTCACAGTTGAAGGGCATGCTTTGGTAGCATCATAACCTGCTCTTAGCCTGTAAAACGTTATCTCAGACAAACCTGCCAGCTTGATAAGCGTCAAATCTGTTACCTGTCTCAAAACAACCAGCCTGTTTCTATCGTCATACCTCCCTTTTTCATCTGCAGGAGATCCTATGCTGCTTCACTTTTTTGCTGGCCACTCTTGAGGGTGTTGTGTTGGAGATAGGGGTTCATGGATGTGGATTCAGACAGTGCTCTCTTCTTTTTATTGGTGAAAAACGAGGCACTGATATTCATATCTTGATAAAAGGCAAATAGTTTCTGTTTTACTTGAGGTTTTGACCTTTAATTTGAAGGGCTTCAAGTACTTGGGGTCTTTTGGTGGGGCAGGATCTGCAAGACCTGCAGATTTTTTTTAAAAAAAATTGTATAGACGTGGGTTGTTAAAAAAAAGTTTTGTATTGGTTGTGTTCGTTGTCATTGGTTTTTGGGTCTACATTGTAAGTCACTTTGGATTACTTTGGTGAGGAAGGTGATTTAATAATGATAATACTAGTGCTGTGGGTCCCAGCACAAAATGACTGCCATGGGCAGCAGCAGCAAGAAAATGTGATGTACCTGTGATGCCGTCACAAAAAAGCACTGTGTGTGTATAGCACAGGCTTCCTCAACCTCAGTCCTCCAGATGTTTTTGGCCTACAACTCCCATGATCCCTAGCTAGTGGACCAGTGGTCAGGGATGATGGGAATTGTAGTCTCAAAACATCTGGAGGGCTGAGGTTGAGGAATCCTGGTATAGCAGGAGATAAGAGAGTTGGATATAAGTCAACTTAGGCTAGAGCTGAACTGCTATCTGGTGTCAGCCAGCCAGTCAGCTAGGGTGGCTCCTATTTGCCACCTGTTCTTTTATTTCATGTGGCAAGGCCACCATGAGAGTTAATAGGGCAGCCACCAGGACCCTCCCCACCCTCTTAGGTCACAGTGGGTACAAGGGCCAGGTGTTGCATCCAATTTCAGTTGGGGGTGGGGGACAGTGCTGTCCCTATTCACGCCTGCTTCCAGACGTTCTGTATGCACTGTGCATGTGTAGAAGAAGAAGAAGAAGAAGAAGAAGAAGAGTTTGGATTTGATATCCCGCTTTTCACTACCCGAAGGAGTCTCAAAGCGGCTAACATTCTCCTTTCCCTTCCTCCCCCACAACAAACACTCTGTGAGGTGAGTGGGGCTGAGAGACTTCAGAGAAGTGTGACTAGCCCAAGGTCGCCCAGCAGCTGCATGTGGAGGAGCGGAGACGCAAACCCGGTTCCCCAGATTATGAGTATACCACTCTTAACCACTACACCACACTGTGCAAAATGAAATAAATAAAACAGAGAAACTGCTTAGTGAAAGAAGCCAGCTACCCCATCTCTTGCTGGCAACAGGTGTCTCAGTCACTGCTTCCCCCACTACTACCACCACCAAAACAAGCCCATATCTTTTTCTTTCTTGGTTGGTCCCAATACAGAGGTACAGAATTATCTTGGATAACCAGTTCTGTAACTTGTAAAGACTGTAACTTTTCAGGAAGTGGAAAAAGGGGTGGAGTCTCCTTCTTTGGAGGTCTTTAAGCAGAGGCTTGACAGCCACCTGTCAGGAATGTTTTTATGGTGTTTCCTGCTTGGCAGGGGGTTGGAGTGCATGGCCCTTGTGGTCTCTTCCAACTCTAGGATTCTATGATTCTACATTGAAAAACCTCACCTGAAGATTCAAGGTGAAGCTTGTGATGTCTGTAATGCCTTCTTGGAGAACAGTTGGTACTTGAATTCCTGCAGGATAGGTCCTTGTGGCATGAGAGATGGTTCATCCACTAGGCATAGCTATTTCCATTTTGTGGCGTACGGTTGCTATTTCCCCCCAGCATGAGGAGTGCTTGCAATGCAGGTGCTAAGAGCAGAAGCCAGGAAGTCCCTGCTTCAAGCTTCACATTCGCCTGGAGCTCATCAAGTAGGGGTTGCAAAGTGATTGTCCTTTCAGCTCCAGCTTCCTGCCACCAGCAATATGGGGCTGATAATATTGGCCTGCCTCACAAGATTACTGCAAGAGTATATGAAGTGCTTAGAACACTTAAAATGTGCTATAAGAATGCAAAGTGTTATTAAGTACGTAGTGTTCATCACACTTGAAGTGAGGAGAGGGAGGAGAAATGCTTCTCAAAGCAGCATGGTTATTCCTAGGCCAGAGCTGATCATTTCTCGTACTCTATTGATTTGAAAGTATTGCATAAATTTTCCCCACATTTTTGTGTTTGTGTGTGTGCTAAAAAAAAACCACAACACCCAAAATGTCACCGCCTGAGCTTTGCATGTGTAACATAACATTGCACATTTGTTCCCAAATATCTCAAGTTAAAGGATCTCAGGTTACAGGCTTGGAAGGGACCTCTGCTTTTGACTCTGTAGGCCTTGCTGTCAGTACAGGGCTGGATGACTAATTTTTTTTCTTTCTTAAATTAATGATTTTTTTTTATTAGAATGGGGTTTGATACCACTGAACATTTGGTTACAAAACAGATAAGAGGAATGTAACAGTACTGTGCTATATAGTCCAATTCCTGTGGAAGCTTAGCATTTGAACACCGATCAGTTTTTTATATAGCAAAATCATAACACAGTGGAAATATTGCATTCTCTCTAATGAACCATCATGATGATTTTTTTTAAAAAGGCATATGTAATATGTAGGTAGCTACTTCTTTTCTTTCAAACACGAGTTAGGTGAATTCCATCCTCACTGTGCTTTCTAGCTATGATACAAACGTACTGAAGTACCATTTCACTCAAATAGATTGCCACCTAGTACAAACTATGCCATGCCTGCATCAGGGGGCCAGCTACATGGCAGTGCCCTTGTCTAAATCAGGCATCGCCTTCACAAACAGACCACGCCTACGCCCAGGAAAAGCGAATACACAATAAAACTGTATGTGGTCACAGCATTAATTAGGCATTTTAACATCCATCCTTTTTAACATTTCTTTCTGAGTAGCAAGGTGAATCAGAATCAGGTTTTTTTTTGCCATAGTGCTAAAGATTGAAGTATTTCATAGCAATTGGTGAGCACAAGAAAATCAAAGAAATACATGGCAGTAACCAGGGCTGTAATCAGCTAATCACATGTGAGAGATTTAATCCCCACCCCTTTTCTAAATATATTATATTGTGAAACATATTTTAATTCTCTATTAAAACTTAACCCATGACATCATGGAGGCATGGATGACTTAAACCTGATTGCAATATAGGGGCTGTCATGAATACTTATAATAATATTGATTTATTACATTTTTTTAAGATGAACATAAAGCTTGTTCCTGCATTTTAATTTGACTACTGTTAATGACGTAGTAGCATCTTCTATTTTTGTGGAAGAAGGCTTTCTCTGAGGTCTGACCCAGTCATTTATGGAATGTTCATTGTATGTACCGGTAGCAATTTTAAAAATAATTTAAAGAGTTTGTATAAGTGGTTTTGTTGCTTTTGGAGCTTGCATTTTTTTGTATTTTATCTCATTTTTATTTTGTTATACAGTGCTTTGATAGCTTCAGGCTGTGCAGCAGTTTATAAATTAGTCAAGTTAATGATAATTATAAAGATCTATAAAGGTCAATTATAAAGGGAATTAAATGCAGGAATTTCCTTGTGACTTCACTGTTTATAACCCCACTATCCATGGGCATATATGTTCCTGCAACTCGCGATAACACTTCATACATCTGATTAAAGCTCTTGCCCTATTTAATTGTTAGTCTAAAGGTGCCACAATGTTCTTTCTTATTTTTGCTGCAACAGATTAATATGACTGTCCCTCTGGAATTGCATTTCAATGGGTATTTTATGTTGGAAAAATGATTATAGGCCTTGCTTGTGGGTCATTAAAGACGAGTTATTTGAAATTGTTTTGGCTGAGCTCTTTACTTAGTTTTGTTTTGAATTGGGGAACATCTTTGACATCTTTTTATGTTGGTCTGCTGTGAAATTCACGGAGAGAAAACCCGTGTTAACCTTTTCATGTGTGCTTTTAGACTTACAGAGTTTGAAGACACACCTGCAAGTCAGCTAACAATAGATGAGTTCATGACAATTGATTTGGAAGAGGAATGTGACCCTCCTTCATTTACAGCTGGTCAACGAAAGATAAAGATTCAGCAGGTGAATGTTTTTGTACGCATAGTTCTGCCTTGCTTTGTGGCTGGAAAGGCAGTGTCTATAGAATTCTATTCTGCTTTATTCCTCCATCTGGAAGCCAAGAGCGATGAAAAAAGAACCACATGAAAGTGCACATAATACCAGCAAGATCATATAATAGTGAGGTCAGCTCCAACACGTCAGCAAAACCTGATGTGTAAAAATAATTCTCAAAAACAATCAGGATCAGGATCTACTTAGACCCATCCATGTGTCATGAAAAAGAAAATAATAATAATATCTGTTTCATCATTCTTCTAAATGTGTGAACTTTCCAAAGCTCCAGCACAAAGAAGACCCTGCCCTAAGCCCTTTCAGATTTTACTTTCAGCGCAGAGCAAAGCATTGCCAACTGATACGTGTGAAATTTCATTGATAGGTGTCAGCTTGAGCTATTGTTGATTTTGTTGATTGATTGATTGATTGATTGATTGATTATTCATACGTTTTGCAGCAGGCTTCCTCAACCTCGGCCCTCCAGATATTCTGAGACTACAATTCCCATCATCCCTGACCACTGGTCCTGCTAGCTAGGGATCATGGGAATTGTAGGCCTATACGACTCCTATACAACCTTGCAGGTGGCAAGGTTTCTAAACTCTGTCATATCTCAAAAAAGGCGCTGTGGCCAACTACACGACCACTAATACTTTTGTTTTAAAACTTGTATTTGTGCTGTGGTTTGTTTCCCTATGACTCCAGGGTCTATGGTTTGCTGTAAGTTTATGTCATATATTCCATATTTTATGTTTTTATGGGCTTATAGCCGCAATAAATTTGAATTTGAATTTGAATTAGGCCAAAAACATCGGGAGGGCCGAGGTTGAGGAAGCCTGTTTTACAGTATACCTTCTGCATCTTTTACATTTTTTTCATCTTACAGCATTTCATTCAGACTTCCCAATCTAACCCTCTAGAGAAAACCTTCGTTATGCTGCATCTCCATTAGTTTCTTTACTCCCATCTTTTCCTTAGTTTCTATTGCTACTGCTCATAAAATTGTTCCCAGTTGCAAATTGATTCTAACATCATCTCTTTTTAAGTATTCTCGAAGATATTCCCACTCGCCCCTTGTTTTCCTTTCATCCCAGTCCCTTATTTTGGCTGCCATACTTGCTAATCACACGAACTCTGAGTTTTTGTACAGCCATTGATCTTTTGTTGGTATGGAGCTATTGTTGATTTTAATGCTTGCTTCTTTTGGGTGGGTGACAGGAGATCATGGGGATGGGGTGGGTGTGATAATTTTCCACATTGTATTGTCACACCCCCCCCCCCCCCCGTTTCCAAATTTCAGAGGTGAGTGATGGTCCTTCCACAGCCAAAGTGGTACCATTTGCACATGAGGGAGGAGGTATTGACAGGCACAGAAGAACCCCCAAGGCTCGCAAAAGTATAAAAAATCATTAGAAAAAGAAAAGTAAGGGGAGAACTTCCCCAAACAGACCAGTGAGGTCGGTGTACCCAGGGGACATGGAATGCTGACTGTTAGGGTGGGGGACAGAAAGCTGGGTGGGGGAGGAAATGGATTGAGTATTGGTGAAGACAAGATTGACTGGAGCAGTAAACAGGATCATTTTGTTGCAGGCCCAGCTTGTTATTCTATATTGTCTTTTGCTCCTAGAAGAATACTTATCTATTGTTAAGTACCAACACTGTAGGTTGATTCTATTCTGGGCAATGCGATGTTGGCTTGTGTAGCCTTCAGTTCGTTTGTAGCACAATTTGTCTTCTGTTTCCACTGGTACCCTAATATTACATGAGCCATACTTGTTGCTGATACAGAACTTGAAAGTTACCATCTTGCAAACAAATGCACTATCCCAACCACTCATTTTTAAATGACACAGAGCAGTGGTTGTTCCTCCAAGCAGTTGGTCCTCTGAGCTGCTCACTCAGAAAGAGGTTTTACTTTACCTTAAACCAGGGGTGCCCAAACCTTTTTCAAAGAGGGCCAGATCTGATGAAGTGAACATCCATGAGGGCCGACCAAAGTTGTTGAGCTTTTTTTTTGGCATTTTACTCCAGGAAATAAACCGCCACAGGGGCTGGATTAAACAGGCCAATGGGCTGGATTAGGCCAGGCCCCCGAAACAGACTTTGGACATGCCTACCTTAAACCAATTAGAGGTTGAGGCCACTGCAGTGCATGGGAATAGCTTCATTTCAGATATTATTGAAAGCTCCCCCGTTCACCTCAATTTATCTGGTGAGAATTGCATGTTTGCTGAAAGCCACCCTGCCTGCCAGTTACCCTCTGAACAAGTTCTCATCCTGGTGACTGATGCTGCCAGATGTACATTTCAGATGTCTGAAACTGGTGATGAGGACTTGGGCAAGCAAGTCCAGGCTGAAAATTCAGATTCCTAGGAAACAGCCTCGGATGTTTTATTTCCTTGGATTTTTTTTTTAGTTTGGCCCAGAAACATACCCACCAACATGTCCAAAAAGGCAGACTCAGCTGAGCTACTCAGTATTTTTTTATATTATTTTTTTCTGTATTAGCTGTGGGCATTGGCAGGGACGGGCTAGTATTTGACAGGCCCAAGTGTGCCAAGAGAAAAATGAGTCAAGTCTGCTACTGGACACACACACACACCCCTTTCAACAACTGCCCAAGAGGCATTCATTACACCGTCTAACACACATTCTGGAAAGCTGTTGAATGACCTGAGTGGTGGTGATTCACTTTTCATATTGATAAAATTACTAAAAAAAAAAAACCCAAACACCTTCCCCAATGCACTGATAGCTCAATTTCTAACAGCTCTTCACTTGATCATATTACGTATTATTTATTCAGAACCATCAATTTGTAGGGACCAGATGGGCTGGTGGCCTGACTGAGCAGAGCGCTTAGGTTCTTACGCCTAGAGGGGGCAGCGAGGGTGAGTGGGTGGAACCGTTTGAGAGCAAGGCTTGCCCAGTCTTGTGTTTGGGCAGCAGAGGAGCAGCAAAGTTTGAAGAAGGAAGGTCACAGGCAAGGGGTATAGTGGGAAGTGAGAGCCGAAAGATGGGTCAAGTTCTCAGAGATTTTTAAAGGATGCACTGGATGTGGGAGGGACTGAGAAAGGCTGAGCTGTAGCCAGGGAACGCTCAGAGAGAAGATAGTTGAAGAAGTGAATATCTGCCAGCCCTGCACCAGCTTTTGAGTTCAGTGCCTGCCTTTGCTTGGGAAATTCTGCTGGGCACGAGGGTTCGCTCCTTTTGCAGAGCCGTCGCAGTTGCTTTCAACATAATTCCTGGCAGGTTACCTGCTGTGCACAAGTTCTCCCCATCAGCTCACCACCCAGTGCAGCGACAAATTCATTCTGACTTACAAGATTTAAAATCTTTCACACGATACAGCTAAGCTTATTTTGTTGCCTGTGCATTGCTTCTCTTCTGTATGCCACTCTCATTCTTCCACTCCAATTAACCAAGGCCACAGCTGGAAAGGTATTTGCTTGTTAATTGGATCCCCCCCCTCACCAAAAAACACACCCTTTTCAAGTTCTGCTCCCACTGGAAATGCCATGGGGTGGGGGAGGAATACAACGTTACATCGAATTCTGTGTTTCAACTGGTCCATTTTAAAATAAGCACTGCTATTAATTATGATTAAATTGCATTGGAATTGCTCCAAAATGTTGCTTGCCAAGACATGCAGAGTGTCACTAGAATCTGCTCCTGCGCTGATTGTCCTGAAATATCTATCACTAATTTTGCATAGAAATTATTATCACTGCGGGGAGGACGGGGAGGATACGCATACACCACCACCTCCTCAGTGTTGTCTTTAAATCCCCTTTCTCCAAAAGGTTTTCTAGAGACATTTTCAAAAAGTTTTTATCCCCACCAGATCTTTGCTGAAACTTAACATAGCCTTCTGAAACTACAACTAATCCAGAATGCGGCAGCTAGACTGGTGACAGGGAGCGGCCGCCGAGATCACATAACACCGGTCTTGAAAGACCTACATTGGCTCCCAGTATGTTTCCGAGCACAATTCAAAGTGTTGGTGCTGACCTTTAAAGCCCTAAACGGTCTCGGCCCAGTATACCTGAAGGAGCATCTCCACCCCCATCGTTCTGCCCTGTCCAGTGCCGAGGGCCTTCTGGTGGTTCCCTCGCTGCGAGAAGCCAACTTACAGGGAACCAGGCAGGGGGCCTTCTCGGTAGTGTTCCGTCCTGTGGAACACCCTCCCACCAGATGTCAAAGAGAAAAACAACTACCAGACTTTTAGAAGACATCTAAAGGCAGTGCTGTTTAGGGAAGCTTTTAATGTTTGACAGACTATTGTATTTTAATATTTTGTTGGAAGTAGCCCAGAGTGGCTGGGGAAACCCAGCCAGATGCGGGGTATAAATAAATTATTATTATTATTATTATTACCTTTTGTACTAATTTGAATGAGTTTTCTGTTTGTGGCTTCTGTATAAGATTTTGCACATTGTTCTCTCAATTTTTGGATTACAAATAGAAGATTTAGAACGTGGAATGGTCTGGTAGATTTCCGTGCGCCATTTTTGTGCTGCTTACTGTATACCGGTCTACCTTGTGAAGTCAGCTTTTGACCGCTGGTACAAGAACACAGCTACTAAAAGGATGAGCAGGCCAGAGCATCTTTCTTACAGGGAATGAATAAGGATGTTACAGATTATAGTTGAGAAAACAGTGGATTTAAGTGGGGTGGGGTGGGGGGTTAATGGTGGTTTATAAAATTACCAAATTGCGTGGTGTAATTAGACAGGGAGGGATTGTTCACTTTCAGAGTACTAGATGTTGTCACCCAATGAAATCGACTGCCTTAACACTGCTCAGCCCGGGCAAGAGAGGTTCTTGTTTATGAGGAGAGCAGTTTCCTATTCTATAGCAATCAGGCACCTTGTGCATGTGCGTGCGCACATTTGAGTCAGCAGTGGGAAAATCTGCATACTCAGATTGCAGAGACAAAATTGACTATCCCATTAAATATAAAGCCCTATAAATGCCATGCATTGAATGTAGTCTTTTGAGAAATAGCCAGTTTGTGATGGCTATAAATGTAGTTGGTGTCCCTCTCCCTGTGACATTTATGGCAGCCACAGACAGTAAAATGCAGGGCTAATCCATTGCAATTTCCCTGTTGGTACATGAGAGCCATTATGTCTTTACTCTGCAAAATGAGTACTCTCTGCACTCCCTTATTTTTGATGATGATGTTTATTTTAATTATCTGATGCTTTAGGAAGCACCAGACAGACCTCTTTCTTGGGCAGTTGCAACCAGTCTACAAGTTGTCAGAAGTTGCCTTGAACTAGGTCAGAGTATTTGTCCATCTAGCCCAATGTTGTATGCTTTCACTGGCAGCAGCTTTCTAATGTCTTAGAGTGAGGACTTGCCCATCTCCTGCTACATCATCAGCTTCATTGAACATGGTAGGAACTGAACCTGGGATCTTCTGCATGCAACGTATGTGCCCCCACCATTGAGCCAATGTGTGTAGTTGGCCATGTGAAGTTACTTGATCTGCACTGGATATGGCCCACCAAACTGTCAAGGTCCCTTCCTTTTAGCATTTGGGTATAATTGAAGTACTCATTTGTTTAATCATTGGTCATTATTACAAATAAAGTGAATGGTGTATTAGAGAATCTGCATGCAAGGCATGTTCTTTGCCGCTTAGAGATTGAGCCCCCTATAATTTTTAAGAGCTGGTTCATGTGTTTCTGTATCTAAAGATTATGACTTGAACCTCTTGAAAATGACATGCAAGTCATTAACGAGACAGTGAAGTGGCCAGATTCAAATCCTCACTCAGCCATGAAAATGGGTGGATGACCTTGGGCAACTAACTTTCTCTGTCTCCTAAATTGCTTTCTAGATTGATTATGAGCCCATCTTACCCTGCTGTGAATTCAGAATATCCACCTATCCTGTCATCAAATCTGTGTACTTAATTATGGATTTCAGCCCCCCCCCATACATATCAAAGGGCTTATTTTGAGAAACCTAGCATCCTAGCATTTATGAATGTCAGGTATACTGCCAAACTTTTTTAATGCCCAGTGGGATTTTGTTGCATTTGCTTTTGGTTGCAAGCTTCAGAGCGAATAAAGTAAACCAAATAATACAACAAATACCTTTTGTAAGTTTTTATTTGATTATTGGATTGAGGCATGGATCTAGTGGAGAGTTTCAAGCAGTATTTTAAATCTAGTTTCCAGTCCTTTTCGTTTGTTGTGTCCTAGATCATGGGACTCCCTTGTGCATTGTAAACCCTAGATGCAATCCATACCTGTTTAGCTCATGCACAACTGTTGATTTTGAACATTGTCAGGCCTGCTGCAGAATATATCTTTTACAGGATATAGTTATTGGTGCTTGTAAATCTTCCTAACGTACGTTTTGGTTCTGTTGCTCATTTGTCTTCCTCTCTCCTTTCTCCAGCTTGAGAAGGAGCTGTCTAAAAAGCTTGAAGAGTTAGAAGGTACGGGCTGGGCTGCATTTCATTTCATTCAATAGTCTTATTTATGCCACGTTGTGTTTGTGCACTGGTGACAATTATTTGTATGTACCGCAGGTGAAATAACAAGCTACCAAGATGAAATAGAGATTGAGTTAGAAAATAGCAGACCAAAAGCAAAAGGAGTTTATGCAAATTTCAGTAAAGATGGTAAGTCTCTTTAAAATCCCTTAATCAGGAGTATGTTAAATGTGAGAGTGATTTTACAGTAGTTTTGAATTTGGGTACATAAGTGCATCCATTTGGAATATAGAGAAAAATGAAGTATTTCATTTGTAAGCTAGGAATGACGCAGGAAGAGTTGGATTTTGTAACAGAATTGGGGAGTGTGTGATACCTCTTTCAGTGTTGTTATCCCTAACTGGATGAATTGAGAGTTTTGAATTGCATTTTAAAAATTATTGGTAGAGAAATCAAGTAGCTTCCAGGGAAAAGAAAATAGCAGGCATTGGTGTGGGTATTGGTGAATGTCTTCCCAGCTGATATGTCTCCTCAACTGCCGAACTGTGTAAGTACGTATGGGATATAAATAGCTTCATTTCCCTTCCCAACCTTTTGTGAGCTCCCAGTCACCAGAAATGCATTAAACATGGACATACAGGAAAGTAGTAAAATATATGATGGTGCCCATCTGTGTTGGACTCATTGATTTAAAAATAAAACATAATTGAAGACTGCGGAATAATCCATCTCTATCTTGACATTTCATTGTTGAGATAATTTCATTGGTTACATTGGCATCTGTATGAGGGAGCTTTTAATCAAGAGATTGTGGTCTTCCAATTCTTAAGGAGTGGGATTTCTGAAGGCTGGAAGCTGTGAAGGCAACCTCTCTTGTGCCAGTAGCCCAACTTTGAAGCACTGTGAGCAGGCCTGACAGCCAGCCGCTAATTGGGGAAACTGATCCTCTGGTAGTCTCGGCAAAGTCTGTTGGTGGGCAGGTGCTCATAGCTGGAGTTGGACCTAGGAATGATGGAGGGGTGCTGGGCAGATGCTTCCTCTCGCTTTGGTGTTCATCAGTATGCGGATGATACCCAGCTCTACCTCTCTTTCAAATCAGAACCAGTGAAGGCCGTGAAGGTCCTGTGTGAGTGCCTGGAGGCGGTTGGAGGATGGATGGCGGCTAACAGATTGAGGTTGAATCCTGACAAGACAGAAGTACTGTTCTTGGGGGACAGGAGGAGGGCAGGTGTGGAGGATTCCCTGGTCCTGAATGGGGTAACTGTGCCCCTGAAGGACCAGGTGCGCAGCCTGGGAGTCATTTTGGACTCACAGCTGTCCATGGAAGCACAGGTTAATTCTGTATCCAGGGCAGCTGTCTACCAGCTCCACCTGGTACGCAGGCTGAGACCCTACCTGCCCGCGGACTGTCTCACCAAAGTGGTGCATGCTCTGGTTATCTCCCGCTTGGACTACTGCAATGCGCTCTATGTGGGGCTGCCTTTGAAGGTGACCCGGAAACTGCAATTAATCCAAAATGCGGCAGCTAGACTGGTGACTGGGAGTGGCCGCCGAGACCACATAACACCGGTCCTGAGAGATCTGCATTGGCTCCCAGTACGTTTCCGAGCACAATTCAAAGTGTTGGTGCTGACCTTTAAAGCCCTAAACGGCCTCGGTCCTGTATACCTGAAGGAGCGTCTCCACCCCCATCATTCAGCCCGGACACTGAGATCCAGCGCCGAGGGCCTTCTGTCTGTTCCCTCACTGCGAGAAGCAAAACTACAGGGAACCAGGCAGAGGGCCTTCTCGGTAGTGGCGCCCGCCCTGTGGAACGCCCTCCCATCACAGGTCAGGGAAATAAACAACTACCTGACATTCAGAAAAAACCTGAAGGCAGCCCTTTTTAGGGAAGTTTTTAATGTTTGATATTGTTGTATTTGGTTTCTGTTGGAAGCCGCCCAGAGTGGCTGGGGAAATCCAGCCAGATGGGCGGGGTACAAATAATAAATATTATTATTATTATTATTATTGATGGCTTCAACAAAATTTTGGCAATTGCCCCCTTTACAATGTTGCTTCGTTACTGAAACGCCACAGTTAAAACTGCAAAATATTGAATTAATTCACAATGGCATTGGTTTTGCTCACAAAGCAGTCTCTGCACCAACCACCACATCTTTAGAGGACATGTTTACAGCTCTGTTCACACCTTCAATATGCATTCACTGAGCGGAGGGGAGTGTGGCTCTGATGTTTGTTTATTGGCAAGGACGAGTAATAAACTCATGCTAGAAAGAAATAGGGATTGTGAGAGATTCTTAGGAGTCTAGGGAAGCCTGCTAGCAGCATATAGCACACATCTGTTTTAACAGTTTTGATGAAATTATTTGATCCTCTCCCTTTAAAGACTGCATGGAAGACAATGCCTCGAGTATATTTGGAGAAGAGGAGGGAGAAGACGAAGAACTGGAAGCAGCTGCGAATCATTTAAACAAGGACTTTTACAGTGAACTTCTGGATAAAGACAGGTCAAAGGAAAAAGAGTCTCCTCTGAGGCCACCTGCCCTGGAGTCCCTGCTTGGCCCTCTCCCTACAGCTGCCAGCCTTGGGATAACGGAATCTATAAAAGAATGCATATTGACTAAGGATCGAGACCACAGTAAGTACGACCTGAGTTAGACATATGAACTGAGTTGCGAAGCACAAGAGGCTCTGGTTGTTCACTGTGGAATTTCACTTTTGTACCAAATTGGAGCTTGCTACTCTGTGATGAGGACTGGTGGCGGGCTTTTGTCAGTGTTTGCTGCAGCAGCCCAGTGGCCATAGGGGCTGAGAGCTTCAAAACAGAGTGAGAGAACAATTAGGTGGCACCTGGAGAAAAGCACATATAGGTGATGCTGTGGCTTAATTAGTTTTGTAATAAGGTGATCATGCCATGGGCTATCTTTTCATTGTGCAGTTTTACTGCCAGTATTATGTTTTAACTTTTCTTGGAAGTATATTTGGAGCTAATGGCTTACATACTGACATATGCTGTCCGTATAATGAATATTATACGGACAACATATGCTCATACGTAAACCATTCATGTTCCTTCCTTCCCTGTGAATTTTTAAACCTCTAGACTGAAGAGATTTACCTTGTATTTTCCTTAATATCTTTTGTGTTTCGCCTTGACTTTCATATATATCCTTTTGCACTCTAAAGATTCGTGGCTATGGGCGTGAATGCTCTTGGAATGTTTTTAGGATCTCATATTGTCTTGGGATCAGTTTCTGCTCATGTGATGTGTTCTATATGTCATTAAATTTACCCTGGTTTTAACCATCCTCTGCCAGGGATTGTCAGCAAGTCATTATCCCAGCCTTCTTCAACCTTGAGCCCCTAGATGTTGTTGGCCTACAACTTCCATCATTCCTAAGCACTGGTTAAGCTGGCTGAGGCTGATGAGAATTAGAGTCCAATGACATCTGGGTCTGGGGATCCAAGGTTGACAAATTCTGCATTATACAGAGGCTCACCCAGCCTTGTATAGTGGCACCAAGATACTATTGGGTGATATTCAACTAAATAGTTGCACTGGTGCAACGATTAGCACTAGTGCAATGGGATTTCCCCCCTCTTCTTCCTCCATGTGTGCCCTGTGCTGCTCCAGAGGGTTGGGAGAAACCCCAGAACATATTTAAGGTGGGAGAAGGGAGAAACATTCTGTTGCACAAGGATCAAACTTGGCTTCAAAATGTCTTCTATAGGCTTCCTGGAAGCATGTGGTTGGTCACTGTGGAAAACAGGATGCTGGACAATGTCTGTAATTTGACCAACTATATTGGTACAGTAGCAGCCTTCAGATACAGAAAGTACTTCTTGCTAAATGAAGAGTGGGATGTGATTACAAAGCTGCTTCTCGGTTCATTTTTCAGAGCCAATATCTGTTCTTTTTCTGTTCCTCTGACCATCCATTCCACTGCTATGTCTTACTCACTTTGCATCATTGCAAGCTTCCGCCAGCTTTTTACACCTGCCTTTAATCCTCACCTCAGATTCACTTCGTGACCTTCAGGAATCCACAAAATTTAGATCTCAGGCAGTGCCAAATATATGGTAAATGGTAGTAGCAGTGTGCAATCAATTTTGTCTCATGCAGTATGTTTTCTCTAAGGAACATGGTAAGAAGGTTCAGATCATTATTGTGCTTCCATCTGTTTACTTGAACATGTGCAGTTGTTTGCTTAAAAACTGCTTGCTTCGAGGTAAATCGTGCTTCTTTCCAGCAATGCCCCTGATCCCCACTACTCCATTCTTCACTCTTATTGAGGCATGGACTCCATTTTATACTTCTTAGCATCACTTGTCAAAATTCTTTAATATGTGGCCTCTTAGGCATGTAGTTGCCCTAATGAAAGCCCCTGGAAATGTGCAAATTGCTTTTGCAGTCTGCTCTTAATGTATATTCCATGTACCGTATCATGCTGAAAAGGTCTCTCTAAGTGGGCGATGATAAATCTCGGTCAGAGCAAACCCTTCAAGTCGAACCTTCTGTGTACAGTTCATAAATCTGGCAGTCTTTATAGACTATTGTATCTGTGATTGAGCCTTCATTATGCTGTTAATGAGATGTGAAAATCTCGCTGCAGCCGGCTTGATAAAGTTGGAGCCTCCCCTTCAGCCCCCTCCCCCAGATGCTCCATATACAATTTCCAGTATCTGAATTCTTTGCTATGGATTGTCTTCAATTTATATGATTTTGACCCAAACCCTGGCAGAAGAAAACAATTTTGTTGCTTAACAATCTGTTGACTGCACATAAAAAGTATGCTCTTTTGAATGGTGATAGGCTCAAGTGCCACACAGCAAGACCTGCTCTTTTGACTGAAGAAATCTTTCATCTGAGTTAGCAGCATATGCTAATGAAAACATGCCCAGTGCTTTGGGGTTTCTAGGATTTGGTTGAGACTGATTGCAAAGGAAAATTTGCAGCCTGTGCGAACCCAAAGGTGACTTCAGATGTTCATTGAAACCGGAAGAGTAGAAGTTATGCTTCCAGTTTAATTAATTTAAAAAGCTTGTGGAGTCGGGAGTCGCTGGGTGACTTGTTCTATATGAGATCTCACCGCCCTTAGAATGGAAAGTTCTTAGCTTTTGGGTCCTTGACCTAGAACTGCTGTTTAATAGGCAGGTAACAACTGCCTTTATCCATTTGCAACCTCCCCTAGAAGAGGTGCAGTAGCTCAGTGGTAGAGCCCCTGTTGTGCATGCAAAAATCCCCAATGTCTCCCAGAAGGACTGAGAAGGACCTGGGGAGCTGCTGCTGATCATTGTAGGTGATACTGAGCCTGATTGACCAACAGTCTGATTCAGTCGATGTTAACTTCCTTTGCTCCTACCATGAAGATTTTGCCTCCGACTTTTGTCCCTTGTTAACTTCTGGATTAGATTGCTGTCATGCACCATCTGTGTGGGCATCCTTGAAGACTGCTCTGGAACTGCACCCGGCCAGAATGTCAGGCTCCTGTTTGGGTCTGGCCTCTTCTTATTCAGCTATGTTGCTCATGTGTTGGGTTCTGAGCATAAATCAAAGCAGTAAGACCTGGGAGACCAGGTTTCAGATCCCTACTCTGCCTTGAAGCTCACTGGGTGACTTTGGCCCAGTCATTACTCCTCAGTCTAACCTTCCTCACAGGGTTGTTGTGAGGGCTTGAGGTCCTTGGAGTAATGGTGGGGTTTGTTTATTTAAAGCATTTTTATCTTGCTTTTTACCCCCCCAAAATCCCAGTGCAACTTACAAATACCAGCAATAAGACAAAGATAGTAGTAGTAGTAGTAGTAGTAGTAGTGATGATGATGATGATGATGTCATCTGTTGGCAAGAGGGGCTAGCATCGTGTTGGTAATGACACCCAGCCTCCAGAACTCACTTTAAGGCTCGCTCCCCTGACTATTTCAGTGTCATCTTCCAGGAAACTAGTAAAAAAAAAAGCTGTTTATGAGAACAGACACTGCTTATGAGAACTTTTTCCCTTTCAAAAAATGCCTGAAGTAGGAAATTGATTTCAGAGTGGTTTTATGACTTGGTTATATATTTGGATTTATTTTTAAGTGTTGCTCTGATGGCATTTCATGTATATTGTACTGTGTCTTATGCTTTACAAGCTATTAAGAAAGTGTTTTTGGGACGTGGAGTAGAAATTTGAGTTAATAATTAATCCTAATTATAAACATGATGCAATTATTTATCCGTGCCATCTTTTTTTTTCAAACTGCTGGATTTGGGTTTCAGGACCTAGTAGGTTTGCATGCGATAAACATCAGCCGTGTACTTTTATTAAGGACGCAGCTGTGTTTTTTGTTTTGGCAGGGATCTTCTAGTGAACATCATGATTGATGATGTCACTCATTAACTTGGCAGGGTTGCATCCACTTTTGGCAGACTTGGGCATGTTTGAACGTGGTGTTGCTGTGTCAACAAAAGTTGTTTTATACCAAGCATTCTCTCCTTATAGGCCTTTATGTGGAACAAATTCACATACTGCCTACCGACCGATGACATGAAGCAACAGCATTGCTTCCTTCTGTTCTTCTTGGGGCAAAGTTTCAGGTGCTGAGCCTGCCATTTAGCATACAAAGGAACTTTGTCCTCTCCTCCTCTTTTGACTTCTTTTTGGATGTTGAGCTGTGTGTGTGTGTATTGATGACTGCCGTCTTCTTTCTCCCTTCTGTATGCACCAGCCTCTGAAATTCATATTTCATTTTGATGGGGTGCTCTATCATCATACAGGAGAGGTGCCTTCAGGGTCATGATCAAGGAGATGGAGGTAGAAAGTACTTGAACCCATAAGTGGTGAGGGGGCAAAGGGAAAAAGACCACCGAATCACTGGATGGATTGCATCCTTTGTCTGCATCTGAGCTCATTGCAGTCAATTATTTGGATGAGTAGTCACTGGGAGCTAGTAAAAAGAATGGCTCCTTTGCCCATTTCTCTCTCTGTTTCATTTAACCTAGAAACTTCTTATTATAATAACCGGTGATCATATTGATCTTGCTTATTACAGAAGCATTATAGAAGATGACAACTTAGCGATCAAATGGAGTTTTCATTGGATTCAAGTGGAAATGAAACCCATTAGAGAAGTGTTATTTAAGCAGTTATCATTGCGTTGACTGAAATGTCAAACTAGTAGCCCTCCAAGACTGTATCCAACACAGAGAAGACTCATCACCACATTTTCAGTTGTGGATGAAGATTTATTAATCTGTGCTAAAGAGCCATAGACCTTGCCCTTGGCAGGAGGTGATACAAGGAAACACCGAATTCTGCTGGGGTTAACTGCTTTGAAGACAGAATGACAAATGATCAATAAATAAACAGAGTGATGAGGTACCTTGGGTATGTTTTACTGGGTTTACATTTTGCCCTAGATGACCTCTCTTTATTACTTTGACCTCATTGGATCCACCAGGAAGAGGATGCAAAAGTCTGCTAGTGAGGCCTCCATCTTATTATTAGTTGTATTGATAGTGCCATTATCTTAATGCTTTTTTTAAAACAACAACAACACCCTAAACCATAGAGGGAGAAGACAAATTATGGGTCACACGAAAGATCTAATGTAAAGTCTTGGAAAACCAGCCTTTTGTGCGTCAAATTTTGTCTCCTGATCCCACAAGCCTGCCACCTTCAACCGTGGAATCTGCTTTTGGCCCTTTGGATGTTGGCAATGAATATAAAGAAACAAATAATAAATAGCAGGTTATTTGCCCTATTTGTATTTGTCTCTTGAGCCCAACTGCTTGATAGAGAGATGTTAGACAAAATGAGGGTCTCTTCCTGACGGAGCACTTGTTCCATGCTTAAATTTGTCCTATTAGAATGAAGGGGTTGTAAATATGATTAACCTTGGTTGCGCCCTGCCTTCATGAATTTCACAGGTGATGAAAGATTTGGTCCTAGGGGGCTTTGTTGTGGGAACTCCTGTTGTGCGAAGGTGCTATGATGAGTCAAAATGGCAAGCAAGTGATACGTGGCAGGTTACTTTTCCTGTTTAGTGTGTTGGCATTTGAGGAGTGAATTTTGTGGGGTTTTGCACCGTGAAGGTATTTTAAACAGATGTTTTATCACTTTAGCATGTTCTTCAACTCATGCTCCAATCCTTGTAGCTTTGTTGGATGTTTGTAGTTGGTGATTTTTATTTTTTTAGTTACAATAATGTGCAGTTACAATAATGTGCACCCACCAACCCCACTCACACAGGAAACCAAAGATCACCACAGCCAACCACAAATGAACAATCACACCCTACGCCAACCCTGACCTCTCTCACCGTCAAAGAAACACAAGCGAACAACAGAGAACCTGCACAATCAGCGCTGACACCAAACCATACATATATTAAGGAAAACAGAAACATCGTCACCCCACCTCACCCATCCCACCCACCTCTTTCCCCCTTGTCTCCCTAATGTCTCAGCAACCAAAACTGATTTGTAAAAATGTTACATGGAAAAAATACGAGAGAGACATTGCACACACTTTTGTAAATCAAGAAATTCTTTAAAAAAAAATTAAATGTTCAGTTTCAAAGGGGGAAACAGCATCAGGGAAGGACTCCCCTCTGCCAGATCACTTCCCCATATTTTTTTACCCCGACCTCCTGAAACCTATGGATTACCTGAATTGTTTCTCTTGCAAAAGTGAAAGCAACTTGGGATGACTGATTTGGGGGCTGGAAAATGTTAAAAGTCCATTTTCTTTGCACAAGCCTCTCCCACCAAACTTAAACCTCGGTGGTTTAATATTTGTAAAACTAAAGGCTGTAAGAGGAATCACAAAATCATGTGTATTTCTGTCCTAAGTCTTGTATAGTTTAAGAACAGTCTAAAACCTGATGAATTCATCTAAAATTCAGATGAATTGCAAGTTAAAGCTGAAATTCCATATAACAGAACACACAAAATTCTCAATAGAGCGTGTCTAACAGTTCCCTGTGCTACAGAATAACTGCATATTGGCTCAATAATCATAACGCTTACCAGAATAAGAAGTGTGTTTGTGTGTGGATAAATTTACTGTCGGTAGTGAAAGCTGTAGGTAGTCCTTCAAACAGAAGAGGTCAAATCAATGACCTCAGAAAGTTATTTATTTGCTTCTACTGTAATGTATAATGTGCTTAAGTAATCAGTTGTCTGCCTTCTCAACCCGGCTGAGATGCAGTGATGGCTAACTGATGTAAATAAGGGAATAACCCCTGAAAAACAAACAAAGGATGTGAATACATAGAGATCCCATTAAGGAGCAGAAATAAGGAACAGCTGTCTTGAGATGTGTTGGGTGAGTCTTGTGGCGTGGTCATGGGAGATATCCTTAAGGGTACAAAATAGGCTTTGAAAGAGAAAATATCGCTACAGTGATTGGTAAAATAAGAAGCATTTCCTAGTGCACTGTATTCTTTTGTATAAATGCTATAGGCCATTCTTTTCACAGAAGGGAGAGAGGGCAAAAGGAGGTTGATATACAAGATCAGTTACAAGGGAACAACGTATAGGGTGTGATATGTTTACCTTGAATTTATGATCGAAGGGGGGAAAGGCTGCCAATGCCCAGGAAGCACAGCACTGATGCACAAACTCGCAAGCATCCCTGGGGAGCTTTCTTGCCTCTTCTGTCAGGAGGGGGTAATGGGGAATCCATTTGCATTCCTAGAGCCTTCCCCCATCCCATAGAAGAGGACAGGTGAGTGAGGACAGATGACCATTTGTCAAGGGGTAGTTTACCACAATATGTGTATAAGTACTCTGTAAGCTTTTATGGTTTTCCCAATAGTAATGTATGGAAGTGAGAGCTGGACCATAAAGAAGACTGATCGCCGAAGAATTGATGCTTTTGAATTATGGTGCTGGAGGAGACTCTTGAGAGTCCCATGGACTGCAAAAAAATCAAACTTATCCATCCTTAAAGAAATCAGCCCCGAGTGCTCACTGAAAGGACAGATCCTGAAGTTGAGGCTCCAGTACTTTGGCCACCTCATGAGAAGACTCCCTGGGAAAGACCCTGATGTTGGGAAAGATGGAGGGCACAAGGAGAAGGGGACGACAGAGGATGAGATGGTTGGACAGTGTTCTCGAAGCGACTGGCATGAGTTTGGCCAAACTGCGGGAGGCAGTGAAGGATAGGCGTGCCTGGCGTGCTCTGGTCCATGGGGTTACGAAGAGTCGGACACGACTGAACAACAACAACAACAACAACAACAACAACAACAACAACAACGGCTATTTCCCTAGATCTCTAGTCAGGTGTACTCCTTGAGTTGCCATATTTAGCCCTCTGGCTGAAAAAGGTCTCCCACCCCAAGGTTATTATACCACTGAAGGGTCTTGGATGACATAAGAGAGTTTGGCTAAGGGGTGGTTAGGTAAAATGTGGGAGGATTCCATTATATATTGATAATTAGTAGTCTCATTGCGTATACTAGTGAAGGTTTTTTCTTCTCCAAGGAACGATATTCTTGCACTTAATTTTTAAGTCACAGTGGAAGAGGCTAACGCTCCTTAAGCCACAGCTAAGGTTTTACTGAGATTTTATGCAAAGTAGGGTGAAAAAGCCTTGCAATCTGTATTTTGCTTTGCTAAATGTTGTGCAGTAAATCTTTAGAGGGCAATTGGGTTTTTCCATGTAATTTCAAACGTAAGACATTTGTTAGCTTTTATAGCAGCAACATTTTTAATTCCTCCCTTGTTGCACCATCGCCTTAAACTCCATTAGTTGCTCTAGTTAACTATATAGACACCTGAAGGCAGCCCTGTTGACATCTGAAGGCAGCCCTGTTTTGGGAAGCTTGTGTAATGTTTGCTTTTATTTTATATTTTGTATTTTTGTTCGTAGCTGCTCGGAGTGGATGAGGCAACCCAGTCAGATGGGTGGGGTGTAAGAAATAAAATTATTAGTAGTAGTAGTATTGTTGTTATTAGCTCTCCCAGTGTTCAATTTCGACTTCATACATTCGCCCATGTCTATACTTCTCTCTCTCTTACCCCCACCCCTGTATCTATGGGTGAAAAGGTATTGGTGGCTGACATACTGGTCGAAGTAAATAAGATATAATTAGGCAATTAATGAGGTCAACTTATTCTTAAGGACAGAAATTGACACCCTTACTCCATATCATTTTTTAAAAATGTCATGAATCTTCCCCCGAGCATTATTATGGGCTTATCCAAATGAATCCAAATAAGTTAAGTCTCAGCATATAAAGTGCAGCCTCGTGCTTTAAGGTGAGTACATATTTCCCCCTGCTATCAGAACGTTTAGTTTTGTGCATACAGAAAGCAGGTACAACTCACCAAAAGCACTGCAGGTATGGGGGAAAAGCAGCCTATCTTGAAACAGTCCGTGCACAAAGATTGCTCCCCTCCTCCCAATGCACATGCACAGTGACTATTAAAATGCCTGGGAAGAGAGGAAATATAGGTAACGACTGCTTGAGGCATGTCCAGTATGCGTGCGACTACGCACACACGCATTGTGCCAAACCTGGAAGTGCCCCAAAAACCTAACAAAAAGGGGGGGAAGAGGCAGGGTGGCCTTACGTGGGCCCTGCCGACCTGTATGTGGGTCTGCAATGAAACCCCTGCACAAATTGGTCATTATGTCAATCCCCGCTCCCTTCATTCCTCCCCCAGCTACCCTTCTATGGCACTATCTTGGGTTGCTGGAGCCAGAGAGGAAAATGAGATCTGGAACTGACATGCCCTAAACTCAAGAGTTCCCCACTCAGGTTGACTGGAATTGGGTAGTCGATGTTATGCCTATTGCCCAAAGTATCAGGAAAGTACTGAAAGGAAAGGATATTTCTAACACAAGAAGAGTTGGATCAGACCAGAGGCTCATCTAGTCCACCACCTTGTTCTCATGGTGGCCAATCAGATGCCCATGGGAAGACCGCAAGCACAACCCGAGCGCAACATCTCTCTCCCTGTCCATGTGCAATTCCCAGAAACTGGCATTCAGGGCATACTGTCTCCTGCAGTAGAGGTAGAACATAGTCATTATGACTGGTAGCCTTATCCTCCAAGAATTAATCTAATTTGTCTGTGTGCAGGACCTCTCAGTGTGGGGTGGAGCCTTACCCCACTGCTCTGTTCCATCAGTTTTTGTGCTCTTAATGCTGCTAGGCTGCATCAACATTTGATTTCATTGAGGGAGGTGCAGATGGAAGGAACTGTTAACATGTTTTTATCAGGTGCTTCTTGGAACTACGCAAATTATGTAACCTGTTAGTTTGGGCAATGTAAGCGAAATCTATAAATTCAGTATGCCATCCCCATTACCTTTTTTTTGCCGTTTTAGCCCAAGCCATAATTGAAATGCAGAAAGCTAGCACTTCACTGGCACCAAATTGCTAATTTCTCATGCTAGTTAGTTTATTCTCTCTGCAGCTGTCCCTGCTGCTTCTCACTCTCTCTCTCTCCACCCCCCCTTCTTTCCACCACATTAAAGTTGCTTGTCTATTTCGGTCTCATGCTCGCCTCATAAAGCAGAATGTACTCTTGAAACGATTCTCCTTAAATGAATAGCCTCGATCATCCAGAATCTACCTATTGGCATTTTAAAATGAGACCTCTTCTTTAGAAAAAGCCCCACCAAAAACCAAAATCAAACACAAAGAGAAACCTTACAAGGGTAAATGTGGCTCAATTAGCATAGCTGTTATGAGAGAAATTGTGCATTAAAATACAGATGTAGTTTCCTGTTGTATTTTGGAGTCTGCGGCTGTTGACCTAGCTAGGCAGTTGCCGCAGACTTATGGCGTGTGCACCCCAGAGCTTTTCTCTCTCGCTCTTTGTCAAACGTGGCTCTTGTGGAGTTCAGGATGGAAAAAAGACACGGGGAGGAAGCCACAGTATGAAAGCTTCCAGGTTAAGCTTGCTTGCTAGCCCGAGCAACGAGGATTTCTAGCTGATCTGGAAGCCTTTATAGTAATCAGGAAGTATCAGCCAACCTGTTCTGACCTGTTGATGTAAAGAGGAGGCACTTTTGGCTGGTTTCCTCACCATTCTTGCCTTTTGGAAAGAACTAGAACTATGGAGTGATTTCAGTACTGATTCCCCACTTAACACTCCCCCTTTCATAGAATCGTAGATTTGGAAGGAACCCAAGGGTCATCTAGTCCAACTCCCTGCATTGCAGGCATCACTGCTGAAGCATCCATGAAAGATGGCCATCCAACCTCTGCTTAAAAACCTCCAAGGAAGGAGAGTCCACAACTTCCCAAGGGAAACTGTTCCACTGTCAACACTTTGGTTCAAGAATTCTTACAGCCTTCCAGCGTGATTCTTTCACCCAGCTGACATGCTTGGTTGCTTTTCAAAACTGGGTTGGCCATATGCTTCTGGCATTCAACATATCCATTCCACCAGGTCTCCGATCCTCTTACAAGAATGCTCTGTGTGTGTGTGTGTGTGTGTGCGGTTTGCCACAAGAACGGTGCTTGATGGATTGTGTCCCCGATCATGTGTCCCCTGCACTCATGCTTCCTTGTAGTACAGCCAAACCACTAACTACGTAAGCAATCCAATTTTTTTTACTCCATTTCTAGGCACTGACTTGATAAGATCAGTTTCGTCTTGATATGTTTAGATTGCAAATATGTGTTGCAAATGGCCACAGCGACCTTCTAGCACCTCTCTTATTACAAGGCAAGTTTCCTTCCAGTTAAAATAAAAAAAATAAAAAAATGGCAGAACTTAAGAGGGCAACCTACTGATTTAGTAACAAAAGGAAAGGGCAAATTGGGGCATTTTCAGAATCATGATGCCATATGGGCAATAATTCCCACAGTTAAATAATCCAGAGGAAGGTGAAGCTAGCAAAAAGTCAAGCTTTGTTTCAAACATATCAGGAAGAACCCCACATTCTCTTATATCCTGTTTTAAAAACTGTGATCACACAAATAAATAAGAGAGGGCTCCTGCACAGTTACCATGAATGAATTCAGATTGTCGGGAGTGGGGAGGGGGAAAATATTAATTTACAACTCTGTCCTCCGCATAATAACTGTGGTAAAAGTTTGTTGCTGAGTTAATGGAAGTAACAGCACTCCTTCACACATTCTGCTGGGGAAATCTCGCTTCTCTGGAGTGCTACACAGCTGTAATGCTCACCAAGTTTCAAAACTGCTTATTTATTCTTGAATTATTATTTTTCACTACCGTTTGTACCCTGCCTTTTTAGCAGCCTGCTGTGCAGCTGTGGCTGAGAAACTGTGCTTTGGGAACTCTTCCTCTGAGGAGCGGTAGTGTAACCCAGTGGTTAGTTTGTTGGACACGGATTAGAGAGTCCTAAATTTTGGTAAGACCTTTACCTAAACGCTGGTGTTGCTTCTCCGAAATACTTTCACAGACCAAAGCAGCAACACTCATCTACCAGCTTCAGTATTCCCATCTAGTTTCCTTTTGACCAAGCAAAGCCTCCCACCCACGAGAACTGCACTCCAGTCTGTTTCACCCCAACCCGCTGCACCCCACTCTTCTGTACCCCCCACGTTCCATGACAACTGAACTGATAAATTAAGTGGGGCGGGGGAAGAGGTCGAAGCAACAGGAAACGGCCCATCCCACCAGTTTCATGTCGGTGTTAAATAGCTCAGAGGACAAAATGCCCCGCAGAACTTGGCGCAGCACAGTTGCCACGAAGAAGAGCAGAAGTACACAACTTCCACCTTTCTCAGTGAAGAGGGATTATTTGTCCCTTTACAACACAACCTGTTAGGGCTGCAGAAGGGTGGATTTATGGGAGCCAAACACAAGCGTGTGATTGTATGCGTTTGGCGCGAGTGTCGTGGAGCTTCTCCCCATTCCGCCCCCTCTGTCGGTGGTGAAGTCGGCTTCTGCCGTCGCAGCCGTGCCCTTCGGTTATGTGGGGCGAAGTCTGAGCGTCTGAGAAATATTTCCAGGATTAAACCTTTCCTTGTGCAGAGATTCTGAGCTGTGCTTTTGTGGCCTCACAAATAGATCCTTGTAATGCTTTTATGAGTTTGGCAATCGCAGGCTGTTTTATTTTTGGCTCAGCTGCGTTCCCTCCCCCTCTCCCTTCCTGCCCAAGCCTGGCCCTGCTGTACTGGCTACCTGTCAAGTTTTGGTTTGCTTGTAAGATGCTTGTGCATTGACTTATAAAGCCTTTTTGGAACAAAGGCCAACTTCTCCTCCGAGTCATTAATTTCCCGGCTCTCTTTGCCAGCAGAGGTCAGTTGACTCGGTCCTGCTTTATTTCGTCTGTGCCTAAATGCATCACTGTCGGACTCGGTTTTTTGTGACAGCTTTTGGTTAGTCTATCCTTTGCAGTGACTTTTGAGGCCCACCTCGCTTGGCCCGCCTGAATACACTGGCGCTCGTATGCTGGGGGTCTGTATGTTACAAAGGCTTAGTGTTTACGCTGGAAGGAAATATTTCCTTCCAATAAGCTATCTAGCAACCTGGGAAGTAATGGATATATAGCATTTCTAAGCTTTTAAAAACAAGTACAGCATGTCCTTGTTTTACAACTGAGCCCTCGGTTGTTCTTAGGAAAATAATTGGAAATGCTCCTTCTGTACCGCTTTTATTTCTGTCTGTCCTGCACAGTTGAGAAACTGAGCAGCTTTTGACATGTGGGGGACCCCTGTAAGGAACAGGAAGTCCTCTTTGTCTCCTTTCCACACCTCTACCTGTGTACCTTCTGCCACACAGCCCATTCCCTGTCTTTTGGTATCCCTCTTCTTCTCCCTGGGAGTCATGTGTCCAGAATATACAGAAGGGCAATAAAGTTTTTTCCACTTTGAGATTCCATTTGTTTTTGTTGCTGAAAGCCTATTTTGTTTGGTGTTTTGTTTGTTTCATTATGGCCCTCGTGTTTTTTTTTGATGCTCCTTCCTTCCTTCCTTCCTTCCTAACATTTTTGTTGCTATCAGTGATAGCGGGGGCAGCAGAGTCAACATCAATGGCCATCATTTGCTTTTCTCAGTGCATCGTTTTGGAGCTTTTTGTGGGGTGAAATGGTTGCCACCTTTAAAAAATGCCCCAAAGGACCTCTCCAAACAGAGTGAATGGGTGGTAAAATTTCAAACACTGTTTAACGGAAGCAAGTGTCAAGTGATGCCTGTTAGGACAGAAGTAATCTTAACTACACATATATGCTGATGGGGTCTGAACTGGTGGTGACCGACCAGGACAGCTCAATAAAGATGTTGCTTTCTTATGGCTTGTCTATAGCACTTACCGGTAGCTACTACAACTCTCCCCATGCTCTCCCCCCCCCCAAGGGTTCAAGAAAGAGCACGTTCACTCTTGCAAACGTGCACCTGGAACCTGGAGAGCAATTGGTAGGGGCGGGGGGTGGGCAGGTTCAAATGGGGATCTGGCTACAGATGCTAATGATTGATTGATTGATTCAAGAGAAAAAAGCCAGTAAGAAGTTCCCAGCAAGATGCAAGTTAGAAGACATGAAAGTATCCACAGTGGTTTGTGTAGTTAAATCTTTCTGATTTGTTGCCGTGGTAGAATTGTACCAATTTGCTGCTTAGGATGCCAGTAGTGTGCCCACGGGGACAGTCTTAATTTTTATAATTGCGTGTGTGTGTGGTGGTGGGGACTTTCTAGTTCCCTCATACACATGCAGAGACACACACACACATTTCAAGATAAAATGGGTACATGACAGAAGATATAATAGCTGGGCTGAATCTCATTTTCTCTTTTTGCATTTGGTGAGTCATAGGGTTTTTGTGACCTTCAGCTTGCCTTTTAAAAGTGGTGCTAAGGAGATGCCTAGTGCATAAAGCCTGATCTGAGGATATAATTATATTTTCTGGCAAGAAAGATCTTAAATAGAGTAAAAACAAAATTAGCCGCAGGCCATGTCTTGCTCTACAATGTTAAAGGTTTCATTAGCTTTTCCAAACTCCTGGGACTATGAAACAGGTGTGTTAATAAATGGCAGGTAGGGTAAGCAGCTTCTGTTTGACTTGCCGCATGTAGAGCCAGCTTCTGTCCAGCTCTGCGTAAATGGACAGTTTTAAGAAGCCAGCATGCTTTCTCTAGCCTGAAAAGCCTAGATTGATAAGAGATAATCTCCTCTCTTCTATCTGCAATATTGCTTTTGATTCTTGATTTTTATCTTATCCCTCTGCTATTTTCTTGTTGCATTTATGATTTTATTTACATTGTTCATTGTGCCCCACTTTTGGAATTAATACGATTTGAAAAGTGAGCTAAAAATAGCCTAAATACATAACAAATGCTGTCAATGTGCTGGCATTTGGATGTATGGCATTATCTTCCTACCGAGGCTAGCTAGAGCCCAAGCCTGAGCATCTTTCAGAAGTGATGCAATATTTTAAACTGAGCTTGCCCATTATGGATATCCAATGTCAAGGGGATAGGTATTGTGTTTTTAGTGTTTCACTGGTGTTTCTGCAGCAAACACATCCTGTTCTGTCATGGACATGTTTTGCCCTCTGGTATATTCGGTTAAAAGGATCTCAGGTAGCGGAAAGAACCCTGCTTGTGGTCTTGGAGACCTGCTGATAGTTAGAATACACCAGCATCTTATAACCTGGTGTTCTTCTGATGTTTCAGACTACAATCCCCATAAACCATGCCCATTTTGTTGACCATGCTGGCTGGGTATACTCTAGTTGGGATGCGAGTGGTGCTGTGGTCAAAACCACTGAGCCTCTTTGGCTTGCCAATCAGAAGGTCGGCAGTTTGAATCCCCACGATGGGGTGAGCTCCTGTTGCTCTGTCCCAGCTCCTGCCAACCTAGCAGTTTGAAAGCATGCCAGTGCAAGTAGATAGGTACCACTGCGACGGGAAGGTAAACAGCATTTCTGTGTGCTCTGGCACTTGTCACGGTTCTCTGTGCGCCAGTAGCGGTTTAGTCATGCTGGCCACATGACCCGGAAAGCTGTCTGTGGACAAACGCCGTCTCCCTCGGCCTGAGAGTGAGATGAGCGCCGCAACCCCATAGTCGCCTTTGACTGGACTTAACCGTCCAGGGGTCCTTTACCTTTACCTTTACTCTAGTTGTGGTACTACATCAGCATACATTAAGGATGTGCTATGTTTCTACCTGCTTTTATAAGTTGTGCTGAATGGGATGTAAGAACATAAGAAGAGCTCTGCTGGATCGGACCAAGAGCCCGTCTAATCCAGCAACATGTTTTCACAACCAGATTCTGGACAGCTGGGGAAGGCTGGTGTACGTGATCCCCCACCCCTGCAACAATCCCATGAGGTAGGTTAGACTGAGAGACAGTGACTGGCCCAGCATCAGCCATTGAGCTTCATGGTGGAGTGAGATATTTGAGCCCTGTTCTCCCCAGCCCTAATCCAACACTCTAGCCACTAAAACACACTGACTTCTCTCTTGGAAAAAGGAAGGGACATGTGATGGCTGAATAAGCAAGATTTCTTCTTGACCCCTGAGGTGCAAGCGCCCTTGTGACAGTTGTGTCATTGTTCTCTGGTCATTTAGAGCATCATAATTGTTACTAGAGTGCTACTTTTCCTGTGCTTATTTTAAATTTGGTCACTTAACTATCACGCTATTTGTGCTCCACATTAGTGAATCTGAATTTCCACTTTTGCCTCTGGCTCCACCCATTGGCCATTGGCCCCTGGAAGGTTTCCCAGGTGGGAAAGTGGCCCTTGGGCTGTGTAAAGGCTCCACACCCAGCAGAAACACAGTCTTCCTTGATCAGTCGGAGTTGGTGATTGCTAAAGCAGGCTGGGCCCTTTAAAACGAAAGGGCTCCTCTCACAGAAGGCAGAGCTAGCTACTGAGCTGGAGCTGAAGCTCCTCTTTAAGGCTCAGCCTGAGGACAACTGCTGCTGAAACAACATATGAACTCCGCTCTTATGAGATCTCCAGCCTGAGCCCTGCATGGAGCTGTCCCAAGTACCACTGAAAAGCCTTGCATTGCCTCATTACTGCTGAGGCCATAATTTAAAACAGGACATCAAACAGAAATAAAACACAGGCTTTGGGCTTCATCGGGGTATTTAGGCAGCAGCAGCAGCAAGTAAGTTTGAACAGCTTTGCAAAAGTTCCAGTGTTGCAGCTTTGAGACTTACATTGTTAAAGGCCAGAACAGATGTGATGCTTCATGCATAATGGCATTTGTCACGTTTGTTTTTTTCCCTTTAAACAGCAGCTGTGGGGCAAGGTGGGGGGTCCTTAACTGGGACCTTGGGGTTTAACCCTTTCCCCCAAGCCTCTGCAACAACAAAATTGCTCCCTAAGGTGTTGTTAACCCCAGAAAGGAAGCTACCGTGGACTTAAAATACACGTTTGGTTTTAACAACAGAAGTTGGGCTCTGTTATATGTAAGATACTTCACAGAACCCGCATTTATTTACTTTTTTTTAAACATGGTAAGCAGAAAACGTTTTGTTGTGTAAATTTTTCTTTTGGGTGGTTTAATTTCCAGCTCCACAATTAGAACCCGGAATTGCAGGAGCACAAACCTACAAATGAAAGTGCCGCCTGCAACATCTGGAAGAGATGGTGTGGCCATAAGTAAGCTCATATGCTTGCTTGAAAGCCCAGCCAAGTGAAGGCCCCCATACCACCGTTATGGGTCGCAGGCCCTTTTTCGTACCGCAGCATGACCAAGCCTAAAAGCCAAGTTGACTGCAGAAGCCACCCTGGAAGGTGTCAAATGCTGAATCAGCCATTTCTCGTTTCTCCCTGGCTTCTGTGGAAAGTCTTGACAGCAAAATCTGGCAGCAGAAAGAAGCTGACGGGGATTCTTGAGAGACCAGAAAAGGACTGGAGATGGGGAAATGCCTCAAAATCTAATTCCTTTGCACTTCCTTGCTAGCAATCTCCTTCTGTGCATCTCGTTGACATTTTCGCTGCCTTATTCCTCAGGGTGTGCTGTGTAACCTGAATCCCTTTGGCAAGGTCAGACGGTTTGTAATCCACTTAACACAATTCATGTTTTTAAACCCTCCTCCTTTGTTTTAAACCCCACATGGTGGAGTGGGAGAGAGAGAGAGCCTGGGCATGTCTCACCAACTCTTTAGTTCCTCCCATCATCCCTACCCGTTTTCAGCCAAGCCTGAAAAATAGTTCTGTGTAACTTGAAACCTTCCTTTCAACATTTGGAGTGATACTTTTATCAGGACAGCTGTCACCTTACATGCTCCATGTTATTCATCCTGTGGGACCTGCATGCCTAGAAAGGTCTCCCATCAGGAAATGTGATTCCCTGGTGTGATGGTGTCCCAGTTTTGCTAGAGCAGCTTTCCCCACCCAAGTACCCTCCTAACATCTTAGACTGCAACTCCCATCAGTTCCAGCCAGCCTGACCATGGACTTGTAGTCCAAGCATCTGGAGGGCACCTGGTTTAGGAAGACTGGGCTGGAGTTTGACAAAGGGAGGCAGCTCAAATATTGGTGCCACGTCCTAGCCTATCATTATGCCCGTGGGCAAAGGGCTTCATTTATAGATCCCTGGTAGGCAGAACTTACAGGTAGAAATGTGCAACTGTTGGGGAAATAGCGCTTGCGGGAGCAATCATAATTTAAAAAACAAGGAGGGAGGGGAGCATAACTCCTTCTCCACTCCAAATCATAGCCACTTGTGGCTCCACACACATACACACAGAGAAAGAGACATAATGCAAGACATATTTGCCCCTATCGTGGATGTCTAGAACAATGCTTCCCAAAGTTGAGTCTCCAGCTGTTTTTGGACTACAAAATAGCTGGAAATCCAAATTTGGGAAACATTGATCTAGAACTACGTTTAATGTCTAGTTTTGCCATTCGCCCAGTGCTAGGGATATTGCTGTTGGTACAACAGGGTTCCTAGGTGCAGACATTTCCCCCACTGCATATGAATGTTTGGAAAGCTTTTAATGTTTGATGTTTTCATGTGTTCTTTTATACATTGTTGGAAGCTGCCCAGAGTAGTTGGGGCAACCTAGTCAGATGGGCGGAGTACAAGAAAAAAACATTCTTATTATTTCACTGGTAGGGTAGAAAATAAGGTGTTTGCTCCACAGACACCATTGGGGTTGATGTTAAATTCATTTTCTGCCTCTGGTGACCTCTCCCTCCTGTCAATGAGGGTCAAGCATGCTGCTGTATGCATATTGCCACCCTGTCCTCTGCATATGAGGAATCCATGCTATTTCTTGAATAGCAAGAGAAGGGTAGTGGCTCATTTTATAGACTGACTAGTGGGGAGTGCCCAGCGCTGCCTGGGAAGTTTAGGAAACCAAGAAGCATTGTAATCTTTAAGTGTCATTTGTGAGTTTGGACCAAAATAGGTGAAGTCACTCCAAAGTCACATTTTGGTCTGCCACCTCGATTCAAAATGGCACCCAGCTTGCAAACAATGAAGACGGCTGCCCCCACCTTGGGAACCTTCAGGAATTCCTCATCTGCATATGAAGAATCTATTCTGTTTCTTAAAGTGCAACAGAATGTTGGCAGCTGATTTTATAGACTGATAGTGGTTTGAGGATGGACAAGGGTGGTGAGGCAAATAGCTGTTCATCGTGCATTTGGTTTACGTTAGTGTTTGTGGCTTAGATCTCATGTTTGGTTTGTGTCTTGGCATGAAAGTGCTTATTTATGAATAGCCCAATTGATTTTCCAAGGTTAGAATCCATAGTTTGGATCATGCAGTGGAAATCTACAACATTTCTGTTTCATTTGCAAACCCAATAATTATTGTTGTATTGAAGTGCTTGACATCTGCGCTAGAGCGTTTTAAAAAAATTAACCACCATGGAACCATACAGCACAAATCGTTTTTGTTTTATAGCATAGTACTTATTTAATAGCCTGGTTCAGTAAAATTGAAGTGTTCTTAACTGTACAGGCTTCAGAGGATTCCCTGCAATCCACTTAGTGACTGGCTCTAAGGAAATCCTCTTATTTAGACATAGTTTTGTCCTTCTGTCAGAGAAATAAGAAACGTCCTTAAGGCTGTGATGTCATCAGTGCCTCAAATCTCAAATCAATGCATTCTTTTAAAGCTAAAGACAAAAAGTTGCGACTTCTTCATTGCAAGTAGCAGTATGCAATACTTAAGATGTAGGGCTCAGTCTAGCCCTCTTAAGCTTTCAGTGGGTGAGTTTTAAGCACACGCACTCTGCCAGAATCAGTGGGGCTTAAGTGGGTTTAATTTTGGCTGTGCCTTGCCTGTGGTCTGTGTCTGCCCGGCACATCTCTCTTTAAATCTTTTGCAGCTGGTCACACGAACATGCTTATGAGCCTTGCGTCGGGAACTCTTGTGCTCTTTGCAAATACCGTTTTCTGTGCCGAGGTAACTCCAGATTCTGCACAAGAAGAAAGAGCTGGATTTTGCAACCTTCTCCATGCCCCCGCTTTGCTAGTCTCCTCTGCCAGCACTCAACAAGGAAGATGAGGAGATTGCCTGAAGACTCTGTGGGTTGAGCTCTCATTTCCAGGTGGGCAGAGTGGAGCTGAGCGTTTAGCCTTGTCAGGTGAAGGAGGCCTAAAAGGAGTGAGAGAGGGTCATCTTCTGCTGCCGTTTCCATCAGAAAATGGAAAATTGCATTAGAGGCCACTTTGATGCTGCATAGGCCTCTGGGACAATTTTCCATTTCACAGCAGGAAAGGCTAGCTATGGAGCATGCCATTCTTGTGTGCAGTCAGACAGCGTTCCTAAAGGGCAACGAATGATTGCCCTAGAGACTCCTGCATCATCACAAGGGCGTCTGGAATTGTCTTGTACCCCACACCTTCAATGCAAGCTGGCATTCCCAGTGTAGCTTCCTATGGGACTGGTGTATGGCAAGCAGTTCTCCTGTTGGGAAATTAGATGTGCCTCCACATCTTCCTACAGTGTCAATGTGCCCTCCGCAGAAAGGAAAACTTTGGCACATGCCCAGCCTTGCCGCATATGATTAAGAGCTGTAAAACTGCTAGAAATCCATTTTTTTTAAAGGGCAGACAATATAAAACCACAGAATCAATAGTGTTATCAAGTCCTAGTCTGGTGATAAAAAGCCAGAAAATTAATTCCCAGAGACCTGTGCAAACAAACAGGTTTTCAGGATGTACTCCCTCCCAGAGGTCATTCCAGAGCTTTGGTGCTGCTCCTCAGAAACCCTTGCTTTTTCCTACTAGTCTGCTAATTTCTCTAGAAGGAGGGCTTCTGAGCAGAGGTTTAGATGAAGATCTGAATGGTCACCAGACAGGTAGAAATGTAGTTGTTCCAGACATAGTTTTACAAAGCCCAATCCAAAAGCAACAGGTCTGTGAAACTGCCCTTGCACTGAGCTACACAACTGATCCATCTAAGGCAGTGTTATTGCCTCCTGACTGTTACTAGCTCTCAAAGGTCTTTGGTGGAGGTCTTTTCTTGCCCTCCTCCTATCTGAAATTCTGACCACAGATACGAAGGATTGAACCTAGCACTTTTTACAAGCAAAGCATATGCTCCTGCTCTGAGCACCCCTCCCCTTCTTTTTGCAACCCTTGCGCTTATCTTCAGAAGGCCTGGGGCAGGAGGAGGGGGAGGTGGCGGCTGCAAAGGGCATGGCAGGCGCTTTTAAGTTTCAGGACTGTAATTGACTTGGAGACTTGGTCGAAAGCCACAGAAGGTGCTAGTTACGCTGGAGAGATTAGAATGGGCAGGGAAGGTGGCGGTGGGTGCGCTTGTTGCTCCTTGCCCTTGTTTAACCATAAAGGCGCTCTCTGATCTGCTTACAGAATTAATAGCCTAAAGCGTTACCTCCTTTTAAAAATCCAGAAGCCTGTTTTTTACCTGTACCCTGCAGGCTTTGACTTCCTCTGGAAGGAAAAGAAGAAGGGGAAGAAAGTCGAAACTTGCAAGGAACCACATCAAAACCATTCAGACCTCTGCTGCTTTAAGATCGTGGGCCAAAGGGTGGTCACATCTGTGTTTATGGAATACGGCGTTTCAGACATTTTTATTAAATATGAGAATATTGTTCAGAAACTCTTTGGAAAACTTGAGCCGAAACGGGGTGCCTTTCCCCCCCCAGCTGACAAAGAGCCAAGATTCAGGAGCTCCTTTTTCTCTCTCTCTCTGCCTCTGGAGCAAGCTGTTTAATGGACAACAGATGGTCATGCTAAGCAGTTAGGGCAGTTCAGCTGGTTTCGGCAATGATTGCAACGGAGTTTGCTGTGGCACATCAGAACAGCTGTTTTTCCTTTCTCAAATTTGAGCATTACAGTGGATGTTTATTTTATAACAAAACAGTTTTGTTTAGAGGGGACATAAAACCCGGGAGCTTGGATGCCCCGTGCGTTCTCAGCAAATCTTTGCACGTAATGAATGCCTGTCAGACAGTCTGAAGAGTGGCTATTTGCAAGCAGGACCAGGAGCCATCAATTACTCCCTATACATCTTCTCTCCGATATAAGTCATGCTTATTTCGGATCACTTCCTCTTAGATCCTTTTCCTGCAATTTGGCAGTTGGCAAATGACTTCTCTCTGCCTGCCACTGATGGAGGAAACAACTGGCACCAAATTCCAAAATTAGTTTAAAATTAAAGTGTTGACATAAAAACTGTTCCGCAGCGCATGGAAATGGCCTAATTTTCAAACAGGCATATTAAGGATTTGTGTGCGTTTCAGGCGCTTTCCCCTTTTCTGTTCTACAAAACGCTAAGAATAAATTTGGGAGGATTAGAGGGGGGAAATATACCCCAAAGCTCAAACCGGCTAAATTAACTTTTTTTTGTGGGGAGCGGGGATGAAGAAATGTAAATGACCCAAAAAACTGAATTTAGTGCTCCAGAAAGCATTCCCTAATCAGCATATGGTTTGCCTATTAATTTTTGAATAATGACTTTAAACAAGAGTAGGCGGAAGGTTGCTAGTGGCCCCACTGGTGGGCCACCCTCTTCTGCCTTCTGGTTGCTGTGATTCTTGCTTAGTATGTCAGATTAGGGGGACCTTGAACTGGTTCAATAAAGCACTTCTTTTGTCCTTAAGCAGGAATTTGTACTTAGGTAAATCTTGTATGAGTGAGCCCCACCATTCAAGAGGAGGCATCTTGGTGCACACACAGCCTCTCCCGCAATTGAACTAACGCCATAGCTGTCAAGTTTCGGATTTGAAAATAAGGGATCAGCAGCCTCACCTATCCCGGGGACAGTCACATGGCAGTGGTGGGCGGAGCCAGAAGCAAAAGTGGGCGGCACTGGTGTGAACGCACGCAGTAGGCTTACTGTATTTTGGAAACGCTGCCCGTGGGCTACGACGCCTGTAAGCGCGGGAAATGGCTCCCGCTTGCTTTGAGGCTGCAAGGAGGCAAGTTCTTCCCAGTCCCTGGCCAGCAGGGGGAGGGAGAGGAGCTGCTTCCTTTGAAAAAACGGGAAATTAAAGGGATATAAAAAATACGGGATAGCAGCGGGGAACTGCTTGAAATAAGGGAGATTCCCGGGGGAAACGGGATACTTGACAGCACTGCTAACGGCCCTGATTAGCTGTACCCATGGGTACTAAAGGAGCTTGCAGATGTAATCTCAGAGCCTCTCTCTGTAAACTTCAAGAATTCTTGGAGAAAAAGTGAGGTCCCTGTGGACTGGAAGCAGGCAATTTTTGTCCCATTCTTCAAAAAGTGTGTGGGTGGGAGAGAGAGAGAGAGAGGAAGAAGACTCGGGTAGCTACTGATTGGTGAAAACTCTGATCCTAAACCTCTGCTACCTTGTGGCTATAGTCATTCATGAGAAAGGCTTTGGGACTAAACCCCCAGGAGCAATCCGTACCTGCTGTCATGCAGGACATTTTCAGGAGAATAAAAGGCTAAGGAGTAAACCCTACACAAATCCAGAGTGCTGTCCCTAAGGCGGTTGAATGACACCTTGTACACCTCCTTCGGCAACTCCTGCAGCCAAGCTGGTGCCAAACGTATTGCTCTGCTTTCCTTTGGGCCACATCAGCAAGGCTGAGAGAGGAGGGTCTTACCTTCTGGGGAGCCCAGGACCTCCATACACGCTGCCCAGTCTTGCACCCCAAGGAGCTCACTTAGGTGCTGCAAAGACAAGAGTGTGTAGAATGCTTGGCTAAGATGGGGGTTCATATCACCACTTTACAAACTGAGTGTCATTCAACCAGTCACCCTCTCTTAGCCCAGCCTAGCTCTCAGGGTCATTGTGAAGCTGAAATGCAATTAAGAGAGAACCGTGTACGTCAGTGGAGGTACCATAGCTGGGAAGGAACCATAGCTCAATGGTAAGAGCATGTGCTTTGTTTGCAGGATGGCCCAGGCTCAGTCCGTGGGATCTCTTAGTGTGTCCTCTGCCTGAGACCCTGCAGCCACTGCCGGTCAGAATAGAAAGGACTGACTAAGACGGGCAATCTAATGCGGTATAAGGCAGCATCCTGTATTTCTCTGAACAATTTGGAGGAAGTGTGGGATACAAATGCAATAAACAAATGATGGGATGTTGCTATTCATTAGACAGGTTGTCTGTCTTAATCTTCAAACTAGTCAGGGGAATAGTCCCACGCCTTTGCTCCCCTGCATTTCCAGTCAACTGCAGAAAAAGCCTTGGGCAGAGGAATTCCTGCTCCTTAGGATATTTTGGGTGAACAATTCACCAAGCGCTTGCATGCACATTGCAGAAAGTTAGCACTTGGTCAGTGGATTTCTGAGCTCACTCAAAGTTGGTAAAAAGAAATAAATCTATGGGACTAGCTCTGCCTTCTGGGTTATATGGTGCTATGTGGTCTCGGTGGCCACTCCCAGTTACCAGTCCAGCTGCCACATTCTGGATTAATTGCAGTTTCCGGGTCACCTTCAAAGGTAGAGTGCATTGCAGTAGTCCAAGTGGGAGATAACTTAGAGCATACACCACTCTGGCGAGACAGTCTGCGGGCAGGTAGTTCAGTGCTTCTGAGAATTGGCAGTATTGACCAGATCTTATTATGCTTGCTTCACTTCCAAGGATTGAGTGTTGTGGGTCTGTGTTTCCCCCCCTGTAGTTGTAGGTCTGTAAGGGGAATAGGGTCACGAAGAGTTGGACACGACTAAACAACAAAGGGGAATAGGGGTCTCCTAACACCTCTCAGCGTCATTGACAAACTACAGTTCCCAGGACGCTTTGCGAGAAGCCATGACTGTTTAATGTGGGATGAGAGTGCTTTAAATTAAAGTGCAGATGGGGCCTCAGTCAAGTGCTCCTTCTCAGCTGCTGGCCTCCTACCTAGGTATCTTACTGTGTCACACACATATGTATGTTCAGCAATACACAAAGCAGATGTTGTGATTGGGCTGCATTTGCGCTAGTATTTGCCAGTCACATGGTGCAGGGCAGCAGCTGTTCAAATGTTGCATGTCCTTGACTTGGAGGAATTTTTAAAGGTCCTAACCTCTGATTCCATCACTTTGTATTTAATTGAGTGTTTGCCATTGAATCATATTAGTGGTGATTTGCAAGGAGCCAAGGTGGGGACGGGGGCCAAGCCTTTTTGGTGTCTTCTCCTCACTAATTAACTTCAGTGACAAATTGTGTTCACACAAGAAACAGCAACAATAGGCGAGTGTTGTTAGGAAAACCTCATTTCTCCCCCTTTTTAATTTGGATGGGTCCCATCTTGTGAAAGATTGCTTTGTTAGCAAACCAGTTATCAGAAAGACCGCATTTCCGAGATGATTAAAGCCAGGGTTTGAATCGGAGTTGATTTTGAATGAATGCACACCCTAATTAAAATTTCTGTTGCTTCTATTTAGATGAAAATACTGGAGATGGTGAATTAGATCTAAGTGGAATTGACGACAGTGAAATAGATATGGTAAGAATGCTTCCTCTTTCTTACTCTTCCCCCGCCACCAATAAAATTGTCTCTGCGTGCAATATGCAATTTGTTTTACCGGGAATCAAAAATATCTGCTTTATTCTGCTGACGATGCATGCCATAATCGCTTAGATTAATATTTTAATTTTAATTGGTGGCACCAGCACCAATACCAAGACAACATTAGAGCAACAGTGGTGAGAAACCCACAACATGTCAGGTGTAGAATACAGATACAGAGCACTGGCATAACATTTAGTGGTTGTCTGCAAGAATGACCAGATTTTTTAAAAATCAAAATGCTTGTAGTGTGTTATCAAAATGATGTCAAGAGAGGCAAACGCTGTAACTTTTTTTTTTTAAAGGCATGCTATGGTTGGCTGTAGGGTCAGTGTTTCTCAAACTTGGGTCCCCAGCTGTTGTTGGACTACAACTCCCATCATCCCTAGCTAGCAAGACCAGTGGTCAAGGGTGATGGGAGTTGTAGTCCAACAACAGCTGAGGACCCAAGTTCCAGAAATGTTGCTAGGTGCTCAGGGATGAGGTACTTCCTTGTTGGTAGAGTGTTGCGCTTTAAATAGGTGTTGTGAAAGAAGGAGGGGTGGATTTAGACGGCTCTGTGGTACCCGCAAGAGTATCTCCTCCATACATGCAACTGTAAATAGTTCATTTAATGAAAGTCCACTTAGTGGTGACTACAGTGTTGGTATCGGGGAGCCCTGAGGAGCTCTGATGAGTGTTGTCCCCTCCCTTCCCTCCCTTGGTCCTTTTTTCAAGATTGTCTACCAATTGGATCTCCTTTGGTGGCTTCTCCTTTCTCCACACCCCCAAACCTTCATTACTCATCTCATTCCATAACCTGCCTCTCTGCTGCCTTGCTTTTCCTTCTGCTCTTTGCCACACCGATGCCTCTTTCTCTCCTCTCCGTGACGCGGAAGCCATAGCCAGGTCAACGGAGCAGAGGTAGAAGCGAGGAGGTGATGGAGTGGGCAGCAGCTGATGGGCAGAGTACCTATGTCTGCTGCTGAAGAACAAAAAAGCAAAACACTTACCTTTTTTTTCTTTTGGTCCCTAGTATATACTTAATGATTCCGAAGCCAAAATAAAAGCAGAACTCTGGATGAGGGAAAATGCAGATTATCTGAAGGAACAAAAGGGTAAGCCAAATGAATGGAAGTCTTTTTCGGGTGAGTCATGTAGTGAAGTCTTGAGGCTGAAAACATTCAACCGTGATTAATCACTTCATTGTAGACCTAATTCTGTTGCCTTTCAACAAGGTTTCTAACAGTGCCTTAGCAACCAGCATGGTATAGTGCAGCCTTCCCCAACCTGATGCCCTCCAGATGTTTTGGACTACACCTCCCATCTGGCCTAGCCAGTTTAAAACATCTGGAGAACACCAGCTAGGGAAAGGTTGGTGTAGTCGATAGGGGATAGTTAGGACTGGGGAGGGGGATAATCCCAATGCAGCTACAAAGCTGATCTTGGGGGGTTTCTACTCTCTCATTGTCTAGCCTATCCCACAAGGGAGGATAAATGTGGGGGGGCACCCTGTACCTTAAGCTCTCAGGATGAAGGGCAGGATGAAAACGAAACCAACGCTGGTTATTGTGGCATGACTTAAGAGTGAGCAGCAAGCAAGCAAGATGATTTTAGATAAACTTATTTTCGGAGGGGTAGCTATGTTAGGCTATTGCAGCAAAACCAACCAGTTGTTTGTAATATAATCATAGTGCCCTGCTTTACATCCTTGATGATAGGGTTTCTGAGATAATAGTCCAGTCCAGATGCTGTGCTGAACTTGCTTGCATTCATGAGCAGCAGTGTGCTTGAAGCTCCCCCTCCCGTCTTCTCCTCTGGCACAGCTAAAGGAAGGCTGTGCTAAGCACCCATTGTCTAAAACCACAGTTTCTTGTTCCATCCAAACTCAATGAACTCTAGTTAGTTTAAGCTCTATTTTGTTCAGATGAGTCAGGATTGGTGGACACTAAAAAATAATAATAGGGTGAGTGGGGATGGGAAGCGGGGGGAAAACAAACCAGGATCAAATTGAGACTTAAGATCATGGGTTATTTTAAAAACATAGTTTAAACTAGCTTGATTTCCTTACGTTTGGATATAATGAGGAACTATGTTTAGTTTAGAAACAGAAGTGAAAACTTCTGATCTTCTTTCATGGCTGCTCCAGAGGAGGGGTGGGATCATGCAAGCTTAAGGCACATGAATATTGTACTAAGACATCGTTTGGCATTGCATCTGAACTGGGCCAATGTATGCAAAAAGGCTTCAAGTCATATAAATATAAATTGCACTTGATCGTTTGCTACATGTGTATTCCATCATTCCTCCAAGGAGCTTTGAGTAGTGTTTTAGCCTCACAACGACCCCGGCCCAAGTTAGGCTGGTAGAAAATTGTCTTTCTCAATACATCTCAAGGAGTTTCATAACTTCTTAGGGATTTGAACTTTGGTTTACCATCCGCTCCCAAATGCTGTAGCCATTACATGAAGTTTGCCTCCTTGAAAGGAATTCAGTGCAGATCTTGACAGTTTTGTAGGGGGATTTATTAGGCAACTGGTTTTCAAATAGTTCCCCCCCTTTCTAATTTAAAGGCCCTCTAGGCAGGCAGTAGACTGGTTTACCAGTCACGTTTCTCCAGTACAGTAGACCACTTAGTATTTTCTTGGTGCTGAACTAGGCCTTAATCTGATCCAACAAACACCTCTTATGTGCATTAGAAAGAGTGCAGTATCATGATAACCAAATGTTTAGTTATGCCTTGACTCATTCTTTGCCAGCCTGGTGCTCTCCAGATGCTTTGTGCTGGCTGGGGCTGATGGGAGTTGTAGTCACGTTAGTAGAGGCTACCTTAACTTTAAAGAAATCCCAAGCATGCACTCCTGCTTCACCAGCCTAGCATATACCAGTGGGTCACTTGGATTTTGGGTTGCTCTTTTTATAATGGAACATGAAGCCAGTCTTTCCCTGCTCTAAAGCAGAGTTTTTTCCTGTGTGTACTTTCAAAATTTCAACTGTGCTAAGTACTGTAAAATTCTGTGTGCACATATAAAACTATTTTATTCCATGACAGAACTCAGAATGACATACATGGGGTTCCCTTAGTTAAGTTGTCATTAAAACTAGTCATAATCTTCTATAATACTAGCCAGATTATACTTGTGCTTTCATACTGCTTTCATGTGTCCTCTTCCAGAAAAAGAAGCAAGGATAGCGAAAGAGAAGGAGCTTGGGATTTATAAAGAACATAAGGTAAATAAACTCTTTTGAATAAGCAGACTGAAAATGTATGTGGATAGACAATTTTAGTCCAGGTTCTTGGACCAGGCTGATTTAGAAAGCACAGGGGCAATCCAAAGATTAACTCATAGAATTGTAGAGTTGGAAGAAACTCGAGAGCCATCTAGTTCAACCCCCTGCAATGCTGGAATCTCAGCTAAAGCATCCATGGCAGATGTCCATCCAACCTCTGCTTAAAAGCCTCCAAGGAAGGAGAGTCCACAACCTTCCAAGAGTGATCTTTCCACTGCTGAACAGCCCTTACTGTCAGAAAGGTCTTCCTGATGTTGAGTCGGAATCTCCTTTCTTGTAACTTGAAGCCATTGGTTTGAGTCCTACCATCAAGAGCAGGAGAAAACAGCTTGTTTTCTCTTCCACGTGACAGCCCTTGAGATATTTGTATATGGCTGTCATATCTCCTCTTACTGCCAGAAGAGCGTTCTTCTTTAGTCAATCTAACCCTGCTTTGCAATAGGTTAAAAGGAAAAATCTTCCTTACATGACTTGGAAAAAACAAGCCTGAGATGTGATATAAAAGTTTATATAAACTCTGTTTTGTTAAAATTCATACAGTTGCTTTTCTTCTTCGTTTACCTTGTAGGAGTAAATATTTTTAATCGTCTTTTACTCAAACCTCCCTGATCATTAAAAAGAAAGAAAGAAAGTAATCTAAGCACTATTTTCTCCAATTTTTTTGGTTTTACCTGAATACTGTAACATGTTTTCATTTTGGAGTTTTGTATGAAGGGAGGTCTTTGGGAGGGCTTTTCAGTGATTATGCATCCACCACACTAAATATTTGTGTTGCCTTACTTCCTGTGCCTGGCATCAGGTGGAAGTGCTCCATTGTGAACCTCTTCATATCCTGGATTTGCTGAAGCTTCAGGGTTGTGGTTGTTGTTGGTCTTGTTGCCACCATCAAAACAGTTCTTACCTTGGCAGTAGCAGTGACAACATAACGTGGTCAAACCTGATGGAGTACATAACACATGTCTCGGTTACTAGGCAAGAGGGCTGTTTTTGAAGCAAAAAATTGCTGCCCAAGCAGTTGCCAGTGAACTGACATTAGATAGGTAAGCTTTTGGGAAACACCCGAGACCCAGAAAAGCCATCTTCTAATTAATTGATTGAAGTTGTACTGCTTTATAGTTCAAGAAATCTCAAAGCAGTTGACATCCCAACAAATGTTGGTGTGCATTAGAATATATAAAAATACAAATTCCACATTCCATAATAATAAAATTTCACATTTTGAGGCAAAGGCACCCATACCAGCCAGAACTCTTTGTTGCCCTCCTCTCTTTAGAATGAATGGAAGAAGGAGAGGCTGAGACAGTGCCAACAGGAACAGAGTAGGAAGTGCAAGCCATCTTTTGTATATTGTGGATGTTTGGGGGAGATTTACTGAATCCTTTCTTAGCAGGCATGCTGACGAACCCTGGCATAAGGCTTTTGCTGGTAAGGAATCGTGTATCTCATTCCCCTATCTGCTTTACACATTTGTGGTTTTGCATATAGAGGAAAGGGGGGTTGCTTATTTGATGGAACTCGGGCTTTGCATCTCAGCTTCACTTCCTGGCAGTACCTAGCAGGGATGGAAAATATTCCTTTCTAAAACCCTGAGAGCTGCTGCCAGTCAGTGCATGTAGTACTGAGCTAAGTGGGCCAGTGGCCTGACTCAGAACAAGGCTGCTTTCTGTGCTTCTATTGCCGCATTTAAATCATCCATAATTCCCCCATGACTGAGCAGCTTTTGGGTTTAATGCAGTATGCGTCTAGCTGTCCTTGTTGCTTTGACTAGCACACGACATTTCTCAGAGGCTTGCATTAACCCAACCCCATTAACAGGCAGGTTTCCAACTCCATGTATTCCACTTGGCTGCCTTCACTGATCTGTGGAGTGGCAGTCCTATGGGAACTCTCGAACACAGCTCTCTACTTTTACTTAAACTGCTGCTGTATCCCTTGAGCTTTTTGTTGCAACAATGACTGTAATGCTACTTGGTATTTCTGTTCCATTCTGGCTTGCACTCAGTCTTTGTACCCACTTTTGCTGGTGGCAGTGGTGATTATAATTTTAGTGAGAATATGCTTTCTTAATATTTTATTTTTACTAAAACAAAACAAAACAAAAGCCATCCTCTGCGACTGGGAAAAGAAATCTAGACTTCAGCAATAAAGGACTTACGTATTGTAGGGAATTTTCAGCAAGGAAAGCCTGGGGGAGGAATGTGTGATGTTCCCCGTGTGGAAAGCAGGAGCTGCAAGCTAAAAATATTATCACCCTTTAGCGTAGGAAAGAGGCTGATAAAATGGAATATGACTGAAGGGAAATGCAAGCAGGTTGGAAAGAGCAACTCACAGCACGATCCTATCTATGCATGTCTCCAAAGTCATGTTGTCAGTCAATCAGTCAGTTATATTTTCATTGTTCATAGCCAATGGCCATTACAAGAAGGCAATTCAAGAGTAAGCTAAATAGGTAATGTTTTCAGAAATGCCAGTTGTCAAAAGTTAATATCATAAAGTTATCCAAATTGTTTAAATTTAAAAAAAATCTGTCTGGCGTTCAACACATTCAAGGAAACCAAGAAATTCAAGGAGCGCTTGAAGGAGCTGGGTGTGTATAGGCTGGAAAAGAGGAGTCTGAGAGGAGATTTGATAGCCATTTACAAATATCTCAAGGGCTGTCACGTGGAAGAGGAAACAAGCTGTTTTCTCCCGCTCTTCAGGCTAGGACTCAAACCAATGGCTTCAAGTTAAAAGAAAGTAGATTCCGACTAAGCATCAGGAAGAACTTTCCGACAGTAAGAGCTGTTCAGCAGTGGAAGAGTCTCACTCGGGAGGTTGTGGACTCTCCTTCCTTGGAGGCTTATAAGCAGAGGTTGGATGGCCATCTGCCATGGATGCTTTAGCTGAGATTCCTGCATTGCAGGGGTTGGACTAGAGGACCCTTGGAGGTCCCGCCCAACTCTGCGATTCTGTGATGCTAGAAGGCGCTATAGGTAGCAGACATGTCTATATCAGCTAGCAATAAAATGATTTAGAAAAAAACATTTTCAGTTGAATGGGACTTATTCCCAGGTAAATAAGGTACAGGATTGCAACCATTGTTTTCCTTTGCATGTAATGCCAGGAAGTCATCCAACAAACTCAACAGGCAGGAGCATTTAATATCCCCACTTTCACACGCTGTGTGCAGTTGACCTGTTAAATGTTGTTCTGTCAGTTCAAAAAGGACCAGACAGGATTCATATGAATGGCAATTGATAGCAGGTTGTTGCTGTTGTTGTTGGGTGGGCCAGTTTCCATGTAATGAGTAAGCACTGTGCTCATGCCCTTTCCCTTTCCTCACATGATCTGCTTTGATAAGTTGCTTCCGTGGAAAACACAGGTGGGCTATAGATGCTCACTCGTTACTACCAACCCAAGGCTGTACAAAGTATGCCCCTGGGAAAATAAATGAAATTGCTTTTGAGACAAGAAAGACATTACAGCTGAACACATGAGGGGCCAGTTCACACAACCAGTTAAAACTTTAGTAGCTCACTTCAACAGGTTTCCATGCATTATAAACATGGGAAACCATCCCTTTGTGGTGGGATATGGCTCAGTATACAGACTACTGAGCAGAGGAAAACTGGAAGTTTAGGGCATACCCATGCAGTTCTGCAGGCATGTTGCTTCCAGTTTCTGCATTCCTTGTATGCATATGTTTGAAAGGACTGGGGAAATTGAGGATATAACGTGTGCACCTGGTTCATTTATTACTTTCAGTGTATGGTGGCCTGAGAAATCTGCAGCCAACTTCCTATAAAGCGTAGCATGTTCCTGCATTTGTTGTTGTTTTTATTTTGATTGTGTGTTTTGCGGTTTTATATTTTGATTTTATTCTGTGAACTGCTCTGAGACCTGCAAGTATAGGGTGGTATATAAATTAAATAAATAATTAAATTAAATTAAATTAAATAGAAAGTGCAGACCAGCCCTATGTGGGGGTTTGTCTTCATGTTCTGACTCCATTTTACCCTGCACTTAGTCATAGCTGTCAACCTCCCCATTTTTTGCGGGAAATTCCCCTATCAGTACTATAGTCTACTCTATAGTATAGTACTGTACTGATAGGGGAATTTCCCGCAAAAAAAGGGAAGGTTGACAGCTATGCAATTAGGGCATTCAGCCACAGTCTGTGGCCAGAAATAAATGTCACAGTAGCCACAGAGGTTTTCCCCAACAATGGTGATTCTGTATTGAATCCCCTCCTCTTTCCATAACGTGTAGTTAAGGGTAAGATGCACATTAGGGCATATTGTGCTTCCCTGTACCACCAATGGTTATCACAAGTTGGGAGAGGGAACCTAGTGATGTGGTGACATGTGCTTCTTTTACTACACATTGCAGAAAGAGGAGGGAGAGCTGACATTTTAAAATTACTGTGTTGGAGATGATGTGTGCAATGTTTTACAAAGTACAAGAGAACAAGTCCCTACCTTAAGGAGCTTATTATAGTCTTAACTGCAGGGTGGCAATCCTGTAATCGCCATCATACCTGGTTGTGGTCTCGGCCTAACCATTGGAACTCTCACCCATTTGCTTAATTGTGGTCAAAAGGCAGGAAAAATTAATCTGGACCTCAAAACAGAGGTGGCTATCTACCAGCAGGACTGATGCAGCTTTAATTTACCTAAAGGATCGTTCTGGCTTCACCTGGCATTCATGGCTTCGCATGGTGGAGAAAGTACATTTTTTAAAGAAATATTTGCTAGTTCCCACATGTGCTGGGCATTTTGATAGTTATTCAAACAAGCACTGCAACCCAGAGTCCTTAAGGGGCCAAAAATAATAGAGGATCTTCAATGAGCTCCACTATTCAGGATTTGGATCCTTTGCAGTGTGCCAATGCAACTGTGCCACCTATCAGTTCCTCTCTCAGCCAGCTGCCACCTGAGCAGTGATGATTAAACTGCAGCCCATTCTTCAGCCTCAGTAAAATTATTTCGATTGCCCCCTAAAATTGCTGTTTATGTTTTAATTAAGCCCAAGAAGTCTGCAAAGAAGCGGGAGCTGATCCAGGCCAGCACAGCGGGAGAGGCAATTGAAAAGATGTTGGAACAGAAGAAGATTTCAAGTAAAATTAATTATAACGTGTTAAGGGACCTCAACAGCAAAGGAGGTAGCTCACCAAAGAAAGATGATGACAGCGCTGATGACAGCAGCAACACCAAGAAACTGTCAAGAAGGAAATCTCTGGCGGCTCGGAATGTGGCCAACTCCGTAAACAGCGTGGGGAAAAGGTACCACAATTCTTCATTTAAATCCTTCTCTCTTCAGCGAACGGTGCATCTAGAGATTGTTAACAGTTCTCTGACACTCAGGTAATGTTGGGGCTTTCACTTTCAGTTCAGCGTGTGGGGCCAGAATGAATCATCCTCCACAGGCCACATGTTGGCTGGCAGCTTCATTGTGGCTTAATCACCATTACGTGAAGGCACCAGTCAGCCCTCTATAACAAACTTTGCTTCTTAGAATTCTCTTATTATTTTCTGTTCTTCCGTCTCCCCCCCCCCAATGATCAGATTTTGTGTTTTGTGCTTGCTGAAGTCTTCCCCACCTCATTTTTTCAAGTTGATTTTTAAAAAAATAATGGTTCTTGTCTTGCTGTGACAGTTTGCAGTGGCGTGATTTAGTTCTTTGTTTGAATTTTATTCCAAAGTTTGGTCGCTAATTACTGCTTCGGGTACAAAGCTTCCTAGAAAACATATATATATCTGTAGGTTGCATATTCCTAAAATATGAGGGGGGAGGTCTATTGTGGAAGTGGGCACAATATTCAAATTTGGATGCATCTTCCGCATTTAAAATATATGTGCCTATTCAGCTGTCTTAACTCCTCCTCGGGTCCCTGCTGTCTATAAAATAAATGTCGGAGTTCTGAGATGATTTTGTTTATAGCCATTTCTTCCTGGCCAGCTTTATGCTTTAAAGAGCCCAAGTTAGTTGGCCCTGCAGCTTACCTTGGAGCATCTAGATGATGCCAGGTGATCTCCCGGAAGAACTTATTACCCCTGGTAAGGAATCTGTTGCAAGGCATGCTTTCCCCGAGGCTGATGTCTACCCATCTGCCTATTTCCCACCCTCATTAAAGCTCAGCTATGAGTGCCTTCCTCTTCGGGGCAGGGCTATTTCGTAAATGGATGCAAATGGGCAGCGTGATGCAAAGTGACAGCTATAGCTGCAGGGAAACAGAGGATACTGCTGGCGCAGGATTTGCACCGGCACTGGGCTTCCAGGGCTGCTCTGACACCTTCCAACTCCTGCGTAATGAGCTGTCAGCAGCTCGAAATAAACCCCGTGCCCCACACAGCTGCGCTGCACACGAGAACGGGGCAAATGTAATTTAGCACCACCAGTGGCGACTGCCACGCTAGCTGTAAGGCTCGAATCTAGTTTTAGTTTCCAGTAAGAATGGCTGTTCTGGGCCAGCCCAATGGCTCTGCCAGCTCAGTATTCCGACTACCAACAGGCATTTCACATAGTTGTGCAGACATCAAGATAATGATTATCTAATTAATCACCCACATCTGATAGTCAGAGGCTATGTTGTCAAAGAGCCCGCTGGAAGGTAAATCACACCGTTCAAAGTTGGAGTTAACTCTTACATTAGCCAAAACACAATACCCAGAGACTTGGCTGAGTGTCAGGCCTAATGAGCACAGCAACTTGTCCTCGGTAGTTGCCGAGGCTGAAAGTCCCCTCATCTTCACAGCTGTCTACGTCCTCTCCTCTCCAGGGCTTTCCCCCAGCAATTGGAAACTGCGCCTGTGTGTAGCCTGCCGATGCTGCGCTAGTTTCAGCTCAGTTCTAAGAGACACGGGAGGAGGGGAGCTTATTGCAGCAGGAGGGGGAGACACCCATGACTCTTCCCCAGCCGGATTCATCTCTGCCTCTTGGCTTATGATGATGGTGGTAATAATAATAATAATAATAATAATAATAATAATAATAATAATAATTTATTTATACCCCACCCATCTGGCTGGGTTTCCCAACAGAACACCAATAACAGTAATAAAAAAGCAACAACATCAAACATTAAAAACTTCCCTAAACGTTATATAATTACTCATCTCCTTTATATTTAATGGGAGGGCTTTCCACAGGGCAGGCGCCACTTCCAAGAAGGCCCTCTGCCTGGTTCCCTGTAGCTTCACTTTTTGCAGTAAGGGAACTGCCAGAAGGCCCTCGGAGCTGGACCTCAGTGTCCGGGCCAGACGATGGGGGTGGAGACGCTCCTTCAAGTATACTGGGCTTCTCTCCTCCTACACTGCTGCTTCAGCTTCTGCCTCTGATTCTGGATGTCTCTCTGCCACAGGCTCCCCCCACTCGCTAAGCCCTGTTACCCCTCCAGCTCCTGACTCCTCCTCTTCCCAGTCTTCTTTCTCTGACCCCTCATCGTCGTCCCACCACCACTCCCCTGGCTTTGAGCCTTCTTCCCTTGGGGGTTCCCCAGCTGGTTCCTCCCACCATTCCTCTGCATCCAACCAATCTGTGGCATATGTCTGAAAATGGAGGCTTCACATCTGGCTAGTAGATGTGGCTACTCATCCACCCCCATCTATTTATCAAATCCCTTTTAAAAAAGCACAATTTCTCAGATTGCCATCAGTTCAGTATATTCAACATCCATGAATGTAGGTAGCCTGACTTGCCCCTTTGCTATTCTTGCTTTAGTGTGTGTGTGTTTATTTATTACAAGTTCCAATGCCCACAGTGCTGACTGATGGCAACCGAGCTGCTAGGTGTTTCCTTCAAATCCGAATTTACTGTTGTGGCATTTGCCATTTCATACTCAGAATCTCTCGCTGAGGCTTGTTTTTAACACTCTTGGCACTTTGTTCTCTCCTGCATCCCATATGCTAACACGGAGATAATTTGAGGTGGCAAATCTTTGTGTTCTGCTCAGGCGCTGCAGTCTTTGACTTCCATATGCCTTTGTTTGAGAACCGCAGGTGTCTTCTGTTCTCCATATAACTTTTCTCTGTAAGGCTTACAATGATCCTGGGTCAGCTGAAGAAATACTCCAAAGGTCGTTGTGCTTTTCCGTTACAACATACGACCGCAAAGAGGTGAAACGAAGGCAGGGAGCAAAGAGGAGATTGCATTACTTGAAGAAATAGACATTGACTGGCTTGTTCATTGTGGCATCATGGAACACACAGATAATAATGGTGTTATTATTTATTATTTATATTATTTATAGACACTCGCCACACAAATATATCAAAATGATTTTTTTTTCTTGTGTGTTTCTGGTTAGCAGCTGTTTTACAAGGTTAACCCCTTCTTAGATTGTTGGGCATTAGGCTATAGTAGGGTTCTCATATATCCAGATTCACCCAGTGGAGTTAGTGTCCCTTTCTAGCACCCCCCCAAAAAAGTTCAACAACTTTTTGGGTGATTTCCCTGCCAAAAAACTCAACAACTTTTGTGTCTGGATTTTTACCTCTTGAAATATGGCAACCCTAAGGTAAAAGTTAAGGGACGCGGGTGGCGCTGTAGTCTAAAGCACTGAGCCTAGGGCTTGCTGATCAGAAGGTCGGCGGTTCGAATCCCCGCGATGGGGTGAGCTCCTGTTGCTCGGTCCCAGCTCCTGCCAACCTAGCAGATAAATAGGTACTGCTCCGGCGGGAAGGTAAACAGCGTTTCCATGCGCTGCTCTGGTTCGCCAGAAGCGGCTTAGTCATGCTGGTCACATGACCCGGAAGCTGTCTGCGGACAAACGCCAGCTCCCTCAACCAGTAAAGCGAAATGAGTGCCGCAACCCCAGAGTCGTCTGTCACTGGACTTAATGGTCAGGGATCCCTTTACATTTAAGGTAAAAGGAAAAGGTAAAGGACCCCTGGATGGTTAAGTCCAGTCCACCCCAGCTATGGGGTTGTGGCGCTCATTTCACTTCAGGCCGAGGGAGCTGGCATTTGTGCACAGACAGCTTTCTAAATCATGTGATCAGTATGACTAAACTGCTTCTGGCACAACGGGACACCGTGACGGAAAGCAGAGCACATGGAAATGCCGCTTACCTTCCCGTTGCAGTGGTACCTATTTATCTACTTGCACTGGCATGCTTTTGAACAGCTAGGTTGGCAGGAGCTGAGACAGAGCAACGGGAGCTCACCCCGTCACGGGGATTCAAACCGTTGACCTGATTGGCAAGCCCAAGAGGCTCAGTGGTTTAGACCACAGCCCACCACCCTAGGCTATAGCTAAATGCTAGTGCAGATGTGTGTGAAAGGTCCCAGATTCATTTCCCAGCATTTCCTTTTTAAAAATATATATATATTATTCCTTTTTTTCAACAACAATACAAACAAAACACAACAAACACACACAACTTAACATTATAAACACAAAACATAAAAGGAAAATTAATATCTTCTTAACCTTTCTTCTTTAACGTTTTAGAAGTGACTTCCCCTGATCTCCCCCTTCTGAATTTCTCTGCCTATCTACTTTGGCAGTCTCATTTTCACAGTCACATCTTATTATTTCTTTCTAACATCTATCTTATTAAATTCATCTCGCATATTACCGAAAACCTAATATAACTTCCTAAGGTATATGCTAATTTAAATAAAACAATATTTTTAAATAGTCTCTAAATTTCTTCCATTCTTCTTGCACCATCTCCTCCTCTTGGTTGTGTAGTCTCGCTGTCAGTTCGGCCAGTTCCATATAGTCCATCATTTTCATTTGCCATTCTTCTACCATAGGCATCTCTTGAATCTTCCAATATTTGGCAATTAAAGTTCTTGCTGCTGTTGTGGCATACAGAAAGAAAGTAGTGTCTTTTTGGGGACATTTCCCAGCATTTCCAGTGGGAAGGATGACTGGAGCTCGGCATAGCCATAGCCAGCCAGGAGTGGCTAAATGTACCAATGGCCTGACTCAGCTTCATATGGTAGCTGCATACGCTCAGAAGGTATGGATGTGCATAAAAGTGTAGAAATTTGCATTCTAAATCTAGAATCATATTTTAGGAGCTTGGCACGTGTATAGATTATTTTGATATTTCTCAGGATTAAAGATTTACAGTAGACCTTTTGATTTTTCTTCCATTACTCTAAATGCAGTACATCATATGGCATGCATAAATTCATTTGTTCATCGTTATTCTTGGATGTAATGCATAAATTCCTTTGTTCACATTTCTTCCTCTGAGGTGTTAGCGGATAAATGCATTTTTCCTCAGCAATACAATAATCACAGTAATTTATGTGCAATTAAGAAGAAAACGTGCTACACTTCTCATTTGACAACGAAGCCCCTCGTGTTTCTCCATCTAGAAGTCGTGAGCACAGATCTTACTAGCCATTTAATTTGCAGTGATTAATAATCTCCTTGGTTTTATCTTCGGAGATAACTTAAATGTTTTAGTAATATTTTATCTGACAGGAGCAGAGGTTTGCCTAATAAGCAACTGCTAGAAGGATACTTTTTACCCAATATTTCAGTTAGTGCAAGTTAAGCCTTCAAGGTCGAGTTGTGACATCTTAACCAGAAAAATAGTGCTTGGGTCTGATGGAGGCTCACTGCAAGCCACAATTTGAAAACTGAGAACTAGGCTCAGAAATGTGCACTTGCTTCCCTTTGAAGAATGTGACGGCCTGGAGGGGAGGGGGAAATGATGGGGAGTTCCCTTCATTTCCCCCCAAAACCTCTGTTTCCTGAATTTTTTGAAATTCGTTTTGGATTATGACATGTTTTCTTTTAGAACAATGAACAAAGCATTTAAGGCAAGAGGTTTCCGAGCACAATTCAAAGTCTTGGTGCTGACCTTTATAGCCCTAAATAGCCTCGGCCAAGTATACCTGAAGGAGCGTCTCCACCCCCATTGTTCTGCCCGGATACTGAGGTCCTGCTCCAAGAGTCTCCTGCTGGTTCCCTCACTGCGAGAAGCAAAGTTACAGGGAACCAGGCAGAGGGCCTTCTCACTAGTGGTGCCCGCCCTGTGCAACGCCGTCCCGTCAGATGTCAAGGAAATAAACAACTATCTGACTTTTAGAAGACATCTGAAGGCAACCCTGTTTAGGGAAGTTTTTATTGTTTGATGCTATATTGTGTTTTTAATATTCGGTTGGGAGCTGCCCAGAGTGGCTGGGGAAAGCCTGCTAGATGGGTGGGATAATAATAATAATAATAATAATAATAATAATAATAATAATAATAATAATAATTTATTTAGCCCCTCCCCAATTCCCCCCCCCCCAGGAAATGTGTGTGAATGGAAGAGTTTTACTTAAGGCAGTGTACAGTATCAGATCATTACAATTCCTGTACTTTGAGGACAAGCAAGTCCTGAGTATTACGCTGGGTAGGCAACTCCCAAATGCCGAGCAAGGTACACCTCTCCCTCTTGAAGGGCACTGCCATTGTCCTCGTGAACTGCCAAAGGGATGCTTGCTGCAAGCTGCCTTTATTATTAACAACAACAACAGCAGCAGCAGTTGCAGTGCAGCAGCCTGCTTGGAAGGTGTTTGTTCCCTTTCTAGGGGCAGCTGATTACTAGTTTGAAAATGTTTTGTGGGACTTCAATTATACCATTTAAAAAACCAATGGAAGACCTATCTTTTAATTCCAGGGCATCAAGCGTGCCACTACTGTATTTTAAAATGCTAATTACATTACGGTGTGATTTGTTTTATTACAAACTGCATGCAATTATCTGTTGTTGTTGTTGTTTTGTTTGTGTGTTTTTAAAGAGCAGACAGGAAGAGATACCTTTTAAGCACATCACCAGAGCAATACTTAATACGACCATCAACTCTGGGGCTAATGAAAAAGTTTACATATTTTTCGGGGGGGGAGGCTCAGTTTTATGTAAATGTGTTTTAATTACGTTTTTCACTGTATGTAATTTGAAGCTGCCTAATAGTAAAAGGTCAGATCTAATTTTCACATGGAAAATGCTTTCTCTTAAGTGTCTTCTATCAACAAATCATAGTTCAATTTGGGTGGGTTTTTTTGTTTTTTGTTTTTGCTTACAGTAACCTAACATTATATCTGTCAAGCTTCAACATGGTTTCTTCTTAATGTCTTATCACTATTATAAAGCAGGAGCCTAAGTTTACACCACTAATCTTTCTCAGTATGTGGGTTTGTGGTGTTGTTGTTTTTAAACCTGCTTTAGTCATGGCTAAATGAAAACTTGCTCCATTCTTAGTTCTGTACCTGGATTTTCTCTGCCAGTAGAAAGAGAGAGCTGTGTCCAGAGAAACTTCTAGTTGCATGTTGTACTTGCTTGAACTGAAATCTCATTATATTTCTTATGGAGGAAAATCTGTTGCACCTGGCAAATGTGGGATTTGAAGGACCTTTCAAGGCACTACATTTTAAAATGTGAAGGCTCCCTGTTTCCTGGTACTTAAAACTGGCAGTGATATACAAGAAGACAGGCAGTATTATAAAATAATGATGATGATGATGATGATGATGATGATGATGTATCGGGTTAATCTTTGAAAATCCAGGAAGAAATGAAACAGCCCTGAAAAGTACACTGGAACCTCTTCTAAGGCAGAAGGTCGTTCTTGTCCCTCTGTCTCTTTCTGCCTCCCCCCACCATGAGTATATACACAATCACACTCAAACATGAACGTCTTCAAGACTGAAACCATGTTAGTGGTGGTTATGAAAGGCCTCCAGGGGTTTGGGGGGGGGAAAGATTTTATTTTGAAATGAATTTTAACCTCAGACTTACCCTGAAATTATTCTTAAAAGGCTCTGTTTTGAGGAGGCAAACCTGTGTCTCCATCTTCAAGACTTGTATTACAGGCTTACATATATATCTCCAGGCAACACAAAGTGGAAATCACTGTTGTTTGCAACCCTCGGGGCGGGAGATGGCTTGTGTTTTGCTGCAACATATGGGGTGTGTGTGTCATGTTTAGAGGGGCTGTAGCCTTCTGGAATAATGCCCTGCCCTTTAAAGTAATGCTGTTTTAAAAAAAAATATCCTGGAAACTGTACACCAAGAGTTTAGATCAGGGGTTGGCAAGCTTTTTGGGGGGTGGGTCGGTTCACCGCACCACAAACCTCCTGGTGGGCCGGAGTGCGTGTGTGCGCATACGCATGTGCACACAGCAGAGGGGGCTTCTCTCCCCCCTCTTTTCCCCAGCCCCTCCCGCCCCAGCCCCCGCCTACCTAGGGTACTGCCGAGAGGCTGGCGGCGACAGCGGCAGAGGAGAATGAGCAGCCTGAAAGGGCTGTTTTGGGGCTGCTCATTCCTCCTCCGTCCCTGTCAGCCTCTGCCTCTCAAGGGCAGGCACAGGAGCCGCGCTTGGCAGAGCGGTGGCACAGGCGGCGGCAGTAAACAGCTTGCTCTGATGAGGCGCTGCTGGAAATATGCTTGGCCAGCTCAGCCCAGCCCCTTTCCTCCTCTCTGCCACGCACAGCCGTCGCTCGCCCATTGACCAGGGCCTCAAACCTTAGCAGGCAATTGGCCGGCGATTTGCTGCACCAGGAGGAGGGAGGGAGGAGGTTCTGCCGCAGTGAGGGAGAGGGGGGGGGGAATGTTGGCGGGGAGAAATGGTGCCAGCACCGCGAAAAGAAAACCCCACGGAATCCCCATGCCGATCCACAGAACCAGCCATGGGCCTGTCCCAGGACGCCCATGGGCCAGAAGCGGCCCGTGGGCCTTAGGTTGCCGACCTCTGCTTTAGATGCTCCACGGTGGGTCATTCACATCCAGGTTCTTTGGCCTATACTCATTTGCAATTTTTATTTTGTGGTTTTGTTACACTGCTATGTTGTTGTTGTTGTTGTTTTAAAAAAGGTAATTATAGTTCCGTAGACTCAAAGTTCAGGGTACAGATCTGAGAAAAACATGCTATTGGCATGTGAATGAGCACCCCTCTCTTGGTAGTTCAGTCAGTAGAGCATGAGACTCTTAATCTCAGGGTTGTGGGTTCAAGACCCATATTGGGCGGCGAAAGTTTCCTGCATTGCAGGAGGTTGGACTAAATGAGCCTTGTGGTCCCATTCCAATTCTATAATTCTAAGGTATTTATTACTTTTTTCTTCTACCTTTCTTCTAAGGCGTGCTTCCTCATTCTGGTGTGTGCCACAGGCGTTAGACCAAATGCCCAAGCAGCACAGATGTACAGTGGTACCTCCAGTTGCAAACGGGATCCGTTCGCAGGCGATCCAGTTGCATCCTGAGGAATTCGCAACTGGAGGTGCTGCTTCTGCGCGTGTGCGCGGTGCGTAGAGTGCTTCTGCGCATGTGCACGAGGTGAAACCCGGAAAAATACTTCTGGGTTTGCCACTTACGTATCCTGAAGGATACGTAACTGGAAGTGAACGCAAGTAGAGGTATCACTGTAGTTGTAATCTGCAGTAGCTGGACAACACAAGGTTGGGGAAGACTGCTGGCATGAATTTGTGCTGGCACACACAATTCTAAACAGACACACACACACACTTTTATCTTCACAGCACTCCAGAGAAAGAGTGATCACTGAAATACCTTATTGGCCCCAGATCATCCAGTAAATTTAATTGATCAGTGGGAAATAAAAACCCTGGTTTCACGGGGCCTAATTCAACAATACAGCACAGTGGCCTGCACGGGCTTAACACCCAGGTACCAATAGTCAAACAGAACTGGGAAAAAACAGTGCAAACCTGTGCATGCCTGCTCAGAAGTAACCTGCATTGAGTTCAGTAGGACTTACTGCCAGGCAAGTGTATATAGGGGTTCCAGCCGTAGCTTGGGGGCAGCTGCCAAAAATGCCCCTCTCTTTGCTCTTTCTATTTGAACATGATGTTTCCTTGCACCATTAAGTAAGTCTTCATGGCCTGTACTAATGGTCCATGATGGGTAAATGTTAAGGAGACTGATTTTAAATCTAAATTACAAAGGGCTTCAGCTGTGGAAGGTATTATAGGTTAAAATCAGCATCTCTAATTTTTCTCAGAAGACTATAGATTTTGGTTCCCAGAGCAGTTCTGCATTTTCAGAACATAAGAACTATGCCTGTCTCCCAGACAATCTTCCTTTGCTTAATTATCCTACAAGGTACTTTTCAGCTATATTGATTAGCAAAAATCCTATACGAGAACAGTATTTATGGTAAAAGTGTGTGTCTCATTACTTTCACAGGCCATTTTCAACTTCGTAGCAAATGCATGGGCGTTAAAAGCTATTTGTCTAGTTGTTTTTAACTTATAATCTTATTGGCTGCAATACAGTTTTAGAAATGAAGTTTTAACCAGCAAAGTAAATGATGCGAGTTACCCTGCATGGTGCAATTGGTCTGACATCCTGTTTTAGTTATAGGAAAGAAAATTGATGCAAAACCAGAGTTTTATAAAACATTCCATTTTGGTGGAGGAAACTCCATTACCTCATTTAATTGAAGCTGTTGGGTGGGCACACAGATAATCATTATGTTTGTTGATGTGATAGTTGATCCAAAGAACCGGAAACCTGCTTTTTTCCTGGGCGTGGACTATATTGGCCATTTTACTATAGTTTGTTGGAAATAGATACTGTGGGTTGAATTCAGATTTTCCAGAATATACTGTGTTGGAAAGAACCACTCTGCCTTTTTCTAACATCAGGCAAGTTTGGAGCACAAAAGGCAGAGTTTATTATTAATGGCCAAATCTTTTGCACTTTTGGCTATTCAGCTATTTTAGTGTTCTACTTTCAGGTGGGGTTCTTAGGTTGTTTAGAACTATTTAGATGGTATAACTTATAGATACTGGCTTACTTTAGAGAGAGAGAGAGAGAGAGAGTACAGCAGTGTTTTTCAACCACTGTTCCGTGGCACACTAGTGTGCCGCGAGATGTTGCCTGGTGTGCCGTGGGGAAAATTGAAAAATTCAAGAGAATTACTTTATACATAGTCAATATAGGCACAGAGTTAATTTTTTTTAACATTTTCTAATGGTGGTGTGCCTCATGATTTTTTTCATGAAACAAGTGTGCCTTTGCCCAAAAAAGGTTGAAAAACACTGGAGTACAGTATATGCCACAGAAAGAACTGCAAAATACAGTATGCACAGACAAGATGCTGATACTCAGCCTATAGACAATACAACTGTGAATCTTTATTTTTGCAGATTAATCCTTTGAATTTTCTCACTGCCCAGTGTATGGGCAAAATTGAATTCATTCCCTGTGATAAACCAAGGAGGCGCCATCCCAGTACTATAGGCCCAAGGATGAAAGCCGTTAACAACATTTATTTGATATTTAGTATTATATTTATATCCCATCTTTATTCCAAGGAGCTCAAGGTGTCATGCACAGTTCTGCCCCTTCCCCCATTATTCCCTCAACAACCCTGCGAGGTAGGTTATTTATTTATTCATAAAAAATATTTATATACTGCTATGTCATTATAGAATCATAGAGTTGGAAGAGACCACAAGGGCCATCCAGTCCAACCCCCTGCCAAGCAGGAAACACCATCAAACTTTCCTGACAGATGGCTGTCAAGCCTCTGCTTAAAGACCTCCAAAGAAGGAGACTCCACCACACTCCTTGGTAGCAAATTCCACTGCCGAACAGCTCTCACTGTCAGGAAGTTCTTCCTAATGTTTAGGTGGAATCTTCTTTCTTGTACAGTGGTGCCCCGCTAGACGAATGCCTCGCTAGACGAATAACTCGCTAGACAAAGGCATTCGTCTAGTGGGAGGCTGCCCCACAAGACGAAAAAGTCTATGGGGCCGCCTCGCAAGACGATTTTTTTCCGGGTTTTTTTTCCGTCTAGCGAAAACCGCGGTTTACATTGCCGCTTCGCTAGACGAAAAAACCGCTGGACGAAAATATTCGCAGAACAAATTATTTTCGTCATCGGGGCACCACTGTAGTTTGAATCCATTGCTCCATGTCCGCTTCTCTGGAGCAGCAGAAAACAACCTTTCACCCTCCTCTATATGATATCCTTTTATATATTTGAACATGGCTATCATATCACCCCTTAACCTTCTCTTCTCCAGGCTAAACATACCCAGCTTCCTAAGCCGTTCCTCATAAGACATTGTATCAAAGCAGTTTACAGTAATGGAAAAAAAACTCCATACAGTCGTACCTTGGTTTTTGAGCAGAATGCGTTCTGGAAGTCCGTTTGACTTCCAAAATGTTCTGAAACCAAGGCATGGCTTCCGATTGGCTGCAGGAGCGTCCTGCAGCCAATTGGAAGCAGCACCGGACGTTCAGCTTCCGAGGTAAAGTTCGCAAACCAGAACACCTACTTCCGGGCTTGCGACGTTCGGGTTCCAAGTTGTTCGTGAACTAAGCTGTTTGAAAACCAAGGCACGGCTGTATAAGAAAAACTGTAAAAAAAAAAGTTAAAAGAGTTAACCATTGTGGACAGATGCATTCTTAATTGCCTGCATAGGCCTGGCAGAATTGAAAAGTCTTCTGCAGGCATTTAAAAGTTGGCACTGAAGGAGCTTGCTGAATCTCTGTTGGCAGAGTATTCCACAGAACTGGGCTGATGGCACCAAGGTTGGTTTCTTGCTGTTGTTGTCGAATGAGCCTCACCAACTTGTGGAATGAACAACGGTGTTCCTACAGATGATATCCATGAACAAGCCAGTATATAATGAGGGTTCAAGTGATCCCTGAGGTGCCTTGGACCTCAGGATTTGCAAATTAATGCAAGGATCTTGAACCTGGCTCGGTAGTAGATGGGCAGCCAGTGCAGCTGTTTCAGCAATGGTGTCAAATCCTAGGCCGAGAGATTGTCACTGACCCCAAGCCACCCATCGAACTTCATGGCTGAATGGGGCTTTCATCCCTGGTTGGTCCTCAAGTTAACGCTTAGTTGCCTTATTGCAGCTCTCAGAGATAGTTCCACTGACTCCGACGAATGTCCTTGAACGAAGTTAATGCATGCCCTTCCTTGCTCACAGCTGAATTTGACAAGGAACTGATCCATTAAAGCCTCTAGCAGTGTTGCAGTCTGGCTAATACTGTTGGATATTGCTATTTTAAACAAGGAAGAAGAATAGTCCCTAGCAAAGACAGACAGTGGATGGGAAATTAAATTCAGGGTTTCTAGCTGGAAATAAATTTAAAGTCATGATTTTTTAATGTCAGAATTGGGTAAGCAGCAGGATGAGCCCAGGACTACAGCTGACTGGACATGGCTGGAGTGTCGTTTTCCCCACAAAGAGAAAACAGGAAAATAGAGGAGTTTGGGGAGAAGAGAGAATAAAGTTAAGTTGACGGCCCCTTTCCTTTCTCCTTGCCTTCTATAATTAAGGGCATGTTCTTGCCAGAGATGCCATTTTTGAGTGGAGGGAGGGACACAGAAGTTTTAATCTGGGTGGCAGGTATTTAGGACATCTTCAGTAGCCGAGGAAAGATGTCTTTCCTTCTTGGGGGATTTCCCACTTAACCTTGAGCCACCACATTTATGCCAGCCCCAGGCAGCCCTGCTAGTCATGCCTCTTGGGTTGGCTGGTAATAATATTTGCTCCTGGCATTTTTTAGGAGAGATCTCTCTCTGGGTTCACAGGTCTTGCCAGCAGCTTTGCAGTCGTCATTTTGGAATGCAAAGACTATTGTAGAATGGAAGGATTTTCTTAATGTGTTTACTTATGAATTGCATCAATAAGTAGACTCTCTGTTAAAAGAAACGGCAACTCAAAAGATGATTTGTATAAGTTGCGAGTCTCAGATGCCCCGTTCCCTAAGCAAAACCATGGAGCTACAGCTAAATTAAACAGCAGTCCACACAGACACACACCCCTCCCAAGTCATTTATTAAATTTGTATAGCAGGGCGATTAGTATGCAGGTATGGGCTCCTCATCACATTTGCTTCTAAGTAACCAAAGGCAGTATGTCACAACAATGGAAGCTTATTGATGACACAGTAGTTTATGATTGATTAAAAGTGGCATATTTATTTTGCCTTCAACTCTTTCCATTAGCGCCCTTATTGACTGTTTGGCAGAGGGAATATTGGCTGTTGAGATAGGGTAGGCATTTTTTGTTATTGCTGTTATGGTTATCCTTACTATTAAGTCCAACTCCCAAGAGACTGTGATCTACTCACATTATAAAAATACTGGCTGTGATCTACCCATTGTTATATACAGGCAAAGTTGTTGAGCTTTTTTTTAGCGGAGGCTGAGCAATCTACCACAAATGTCCAGTGATCTACCAGTAGATCACGATCTACCTGTTGGACATGCCTGTATGGCACATCTTGGGAACACTTTTGCCAAAGACTATAGGGGTGGGTGGGTGGAAAACAAGAGAGGAAACAGAGGAGACAACAACCTGGAAGGATAAAGCTTGGAGATGCTGAACGTATTACTGTGCCATCTTTTTAGTATGGTACCTTTTCCCAGAGCAACAACTCCAGCAAGAATTTTTGTCTTGGTACTTGCTTTTTTGGCTAAGTGGTGCTAGTTGTCCACCAAATATGCGCCTTGGACAGGGCTGGGCCTACCATTAGGCAGAGTGAGGTTGCAGATTCTGGGGTGTGGTGGGGGACAGTGGCTACCCCCCTGACAGTCCTTCTGAGTCGCCCCCCCCCCAAAGCATTCTCTCCATTGGAGGACAGAGCTATGTGCACTAACTACATGACCAGGTCTTTGCTCTCCGAACTACCTTCCTCTTCTCAGGTTTGGTGGCGGATGCTATCTCTAAAATTCAATCGTCAGCCCAGTTGACTTACAGCTGTGGAATTAGGGAAAGGACATTTCTCCTTTGTCTCAGGCAGTTAAAGGTCTAGCCCCTAGCCTAGGAGCTGCTTCTCTACTGCAAGGCGGGGGTGAGAAAACTTGAAAGGGTGAGGCAGCAGTAGGTTCCCCTCTCCGTAGTACTTTTCTCCAACTTAACTCATCAAACATGTGTATCAGAAACATGTCTGCAAATTGTGTGCTCCCATTTTGCTGCTTTGCAGCAGAAAAGTGGCAGCTCGGATTCCCAAGCTGCCTGTTTGTGCTACTAAATGGCACACTCTTCCGTTGTCTCCCAAGACAGGTGAATGCCGCCTACCTGCCTGTGAACCAGGATCTTTGGATGTCTTTCCTGCACACACGGACTTAATATATACATTGCACCGAACCCATTCAAAACAGTGATTGCAAAATCCAAATAGGCATGAGATTTCCATTCATTAACTGGCAGCAATTAATACAGATGTGAAAGGAGCACATCCTTGGCTTTCAAAGAGCAGAGAACGCTGCAGGCATGTAGGGGAGCTTCTGCTGACAACGGCGAGGGTTACATTTCCGCCTGATCCAGAGCAGCTGTTTGTGCCCAGCATCCTCTAATGAATAATACTGTATCTGAACCGCCTTTGGTAAACAGCTTGATGCAAGCTTTTTGACTTCAGTGCTCCACATCACAGATTCTTGTACTGATAAAAGGCTACCTAGAATTTTTTTTAAAAAATCAAAAATAATTCTAAAGATGCTGCCTACAGATAGGGCTTGTCATTTCTGCCATTTGGGGTCACATCCTCTGCAAACATTTGCAGTATTTGATCACCACAATGTGTTGTTAAGGTGTTGAGGACAATGACATCACTAGGATGCCAAATTCCCTTGCAAACTGGAGCTGAATGTGTGTCCATTAAGCGCGCGCTCTCTCTCTCTCCCTCTCATGTTCATGCTGATAATAGTTGTTTTAACTCCAGTCTTAAACCCAACATTTAGAAGTAACATTTAGAAACTGCCCATTAAAAACTCTTTCCCAGGTTTTGTGACTCGCTACAGGTTAATATTGTATAAAGCCCCCGTTTTCAGAATTCATCATGACTAAGGCCCAGCCAAATGATGGTGCAGGAAATCTGTGTTCACAATAGTACATCTGATGCCTATATGTTTTCCCCCATGGGAGGACATTTAGCAAACTCCCGTGGAGAAGAAGAGTTTAAGCTCATTCCCCCAGTACTTGCAAATCTGGTCTTAACATTCTCTTATTTTGTCCCTCTTCACAGGTGTTATCACACAGATTGGTAACCTATTTACAGTGAAATCTGGAGAAGCCTTAATGTTTTTTGTTTTTTTTAAAAAAAAAACCCAGATTGCCTCCTATAATGATAAATCCTTCCACTGTCTCTTTCCGCCCACGACCCCCTTGAATCAATAAGTGTTAATTGAAGTCCTATGCATGCCTGTACATAAGTAAGTGAATTTGCTTTAGGAGACTAGGAAGCTGTTTTATAATAGTCGGGCTATTTGTTCATCCAGCCCACTGTTGACCAAGGGGCTTCATGACCATAGGGCAAGAAACATCTTTCATAAGCAACACCTGGCCTTTTTGCTAAGTCAGGTGATTGCTCCATTGGTCTTTTCCATCATTTGCTACCTGATCCTTTCCTAATGGAAATGTCAGGTACTGAATATGGTACCATCTGCAGGCAAACTGTGTGCTCTACCAGTTAGCTATGGTGGTTTCCACCTCAAAGCTGTGGTTCCTTCCCGTGTTATTTTCTGTCACTGAGCTGCGGCTTGTCCTTGGATTTATTTTCTTCGCCAGTTGGATCAAAATGTTTGTTAAAAGTTGGATTCGCAGGCAGCAAAGAACTACTTCGTTCCTAATGGATCTCCTACTTACAGCATTTTCTCTGTTGTAACAAAGGGGTTTCTGGCAGCTGCTTGCAGAAGGCTTCCAATTGTCTGCTTGACCGCCATCTGTTCCCATGGCAGTAGCTACCTTTTTAATACCTACAAAAACAGGTCACAGGAGATGCGAAAAAACATGAAAATCTGGTGATACTTGCAGATCAGCACTATGTTTTTCCACCACCTTCCTGTCTTTCTTGAGGAAAGTCTTCTGCCAGAGAATGGTGATTGGTTTCTCCATTTTTTATTTTTTTCCTTAACAGCAGCACTGATTCGCAGGGCTGCTGAGGGGGCAGGAACTCATGCAGATGGGCCCTGATGCCAGCTGGCACCACCTGTGAGAGCAACTCAGAGGCCAGTGGATCCCAGGCCGGTTCAGTCCTGCCCCTTTCTATTGCTTTTGAGTCGATCCACTGGCAGGGATACTGCCCACAGGCTTTCTCCCCTCTCAAATATTTGGGAGACCAGCAAGAGGCCAGCTGAGCCAACCAGAGTGGGCAGAGGGTACCAAGGTATGGCTCACTGGAGGTGCCACAGTAACTGAATAGAGTCCAGGTGGCAATTTGCCTTCTCGGTAGTGGCGCCCGCCCTGTGGAACACCCTCTCATCAGATGTCAAGAAAATCATCATCATCATTTTATTTGTATGCCGCCTTTCCTTAGTTGAAACAGTGCTCAAGGCGGCTTACAACATGACAAGATTTACATAACTACCAACATAACAAAAGTCATAAACAATAAATGAAACACATCAAAAGGTACACAACCAAATGGAAAACAATTTTCACATAAATAATAAAATCTAAAACTTAATTAATACAACATTAATATCAATAACAATTTAAAATGACATTGATAAAAAATAAAAACAATATTAAAAAAGGAGCCCTCTCTGTCAAACAGCAGCAGCAGTAGTCATTTATGGAGCCTGTCAACTATCTGACTTTTATAAGACATCTGAAGGCCACCTAGAATAAAAAGAAATCAAAAATAATGTTTGATGTTTTAGCATGTTTTTAATATTATGTTGCGAGCCGCCCAGAGTGGCTGGGGAAACCCAACCAGATGGGTGGGGTATAAATAATAACTATTATTATTATTATTATTATTATTATTATTATTATTATTATTATTATTACTGCTAGGAGGGATTTGCTTCAGGTACTGAGACAGCAATAATCTTTCCTTTTAACAGCAGCAGCAACAACAACAATGCTGCCTTTGTAGAGGAGAATTGTCTCTTGCCCTTTGCTGAGCCCTGTTGCTGACGGCTGACTCTTTTTTCTATTTCCCCCAGTAAATTGGTCAACTAAAATGTATCACCTCAACCTTCTTCGCCCTTCATGCCTCTTCCTTCCTGTCTTTTTTTCAGGCCACGTTTCTTGCAGCCAGCACAAATCGAAAGTAAGACCCAGATTCACTGGCATTTATTTATTTTGCTTTTCTAAAAATTTAACATCTTAAGTGCTGCTTAATATTTTTTTTAAAAAAACAACGCTCTAAAGCAGTGTACATTAAAAGAATAAAAATATAACATTTGAAACAGTTCAGATCCAAAGGAAATTCACTAATTATGCGGAAATTGTGTTTATGTGAAATTTTGAGAGCAAAATATGTAGTATAATCATCATTGCCATCACACACACATATATATGCAAAATGCACCAAATATCTCAGACAATAGAAATTTTTTCTCACATAATCAAATGAAGGCCCTTATCAGTTATTCAAAATTGATGTTCTTGGTTGCAGTGACGCTTAGCATTTCATGCATTCAGAGTGCTACACATAAATTCTAGCCCTTACAGTAACCAAATAAGGTAGGTTAGAATTATTATCTCATGTGGAATGGGGTGAGGTGGGGTGGGATGGGGGGCTAAAGCAAAGAAAAAGCAGCTTCTGTGAAACAGCACAGTGAGTTCATGACAAAAAAGGGAGATTCCTCATAACTCTCTAGGACTGGGTCATCCTTTGCTAAGGTAGGGCCTTCCACATGTTTTGGACTACAATGGGAGTTGTCATCTAAAACATTGGAAGGGTGCCACCTTGGCAAAGGCTGCTCTGGGTGATTCCTTTATTTCATTATAATGCATTTCCCTCATAATGTAGGATCCGGAGAGAGTATTTGCAGTGGGTCACTAAAGGTAAAGAACCCCTGGATGGTTAAGTCCAGTCAAAGGCGACTATGGGGTGCAGCGCTCACCTCGCTTTTCAGGCCAAGGGAGCCAGCGTTTGTCCACAGACAGCTTTCCGGGTCATGTGGCCAGCATGACCAAACCGCTTCTGGCGCAACGGAACAACGTGAAAGAAGCCAGAGCACACAGAAATGGTGTTTACCTTCCTGCCACAGCGGTACCTGTTTATCTACTTTCATTTTGACGTGCTTTCAAACTGCTAGGTTGGCAGAAGCTGGGACAGAGCAATAGGAGCTCAGCCCATCGTGGGGATTCTGATCAGCAAGCCCAAGACGCTCAGTGGTTTAGACCACTGCGCCACCCGCTTCCTAGTGGGTCACTTAACCTGCTATTTCCTTAACCCTTCTCCTACCCACCACTTCTCCTTGCAAATTTGCATTGATTTAAAATATTGTAAACTCATCCTTCATCACAGTGTGGTATCAGGCCCAGGGTACAGTAATCTAAATGAAAGCCAAGAAACACAACCATAAAACAGAGGGGGGGGGAACGAGCAGATAAAAACCACAACAGATGCAGCAATAGCAATAAAATTTGTGCTTCCCTGCAATTTTCAAGTTTTTTTTTTCCAGTGGCACCCCAGAGCCAAAAGTGAGCCTTGCCAGAGAAGGGAGAGACACCCCATAGATCCTACCCTAAGCGTTGCCCTTGCATTCCTCGTGATCTCTGCAAATGTGGAGCTGGGATCACACTTTTGCCAAGGTAACGTCTATTTTGGCTCTCTGCCTCAATAGACAGAGAATATTGAAGCTGTCTCTTCTCTGTCTCTCTTACACACACAAACGCACCCCTCTCATGCCTGCAAATAATTCAGACTGCTCCAAGTCATTAAATTTCCCGATGGGTGAAGTGTTCTTTGGATTTTGATCACCGCGCTGTGAGAGTGATTTTTGTGTATGGAAGGTGCCTGGGGCACAATGTAGGACTTTGTCAGAGAGACAGAGGTGGAAAAACCTCCAGAACAGCACTCCTAATTGTGTGCCTCCCCTGTTCCCACACTCTTTGAAATGTTTTTGTTATATCTGACACCACCAAGGAGTTAGGAGGATCATGTATAACTTGATTATGGATTAAACTTTCCTGCGTTTTTATAAGAAAAGAAAAGATGGATTGTGGGGGTGTGGGGGAAGCCTCCCTTGATCCTTCATTTACTCTGATCATCCAAAGAGAAGAATTGTTTTAACTAGCTCTTTTCCCTTTTTAATTCCTTAAGTGCTATCAAATCTATTTCAGTTAGAAACTTATACATAGCCAGACCATTGTTCCATCTAGCTCAATATTGTCTTCACAGTGGCTCTCCGGGGTTTTAGACAGGACATTCCACCCCTACCTGGAGATGTTGGGGATTGAATCTGGGAGCTTCTACATACAAAGCAGATGCTCTTGTCAGTGAGAATTTTCTGGTTCTCTACTTTGTTCTCCTTCTCTGCCTTCTTCTGCAGCAACTCACATTCATCTTTGGATATACATCTTTCAAGTTATCTGCATCATGTTCTGTTGTTTGCTTTTTGCAGTCACATAAGCCCTGCTGTTAGCATTAAATTCTCCACCCACCATGTAGGTCCCTTGGTCTTTTGAAATTGTAGGGTCCATACCAACACCCTTTACTCCATGATTGGCCTGAATCACTGCTTGCCACATGTCCTGCTGATGTCCATTTTCACTCTGTGGCCTTTCCCACTACAGCTGTAACTTTCGATCTCTGTCATATCCAATCATTTCCCCCCATCTTCCATTGATATTGCTAACATTGCACATTCTGTGGCATGTTATGTTGTTATTAAGCTGTTCGTGTCTCTCTTGTGTTATGGTATGGTCCAGTTCTCCGCTCCGTAAGACATCAAAGGTAATATGCACATATTGAACACTTTAGCTTTCAAGTCTAAGGGAATATTTTTCATTATCAAGTTGAGTTTTCCAAAGACTGCCCATGACGACGATGATTTAATTAAATTTCTGTACCGCCTTTCATTTGAAGACCACAGGGCGGTTTACAATATAAAAACACAAAAATACATACCATAATAACAGACAAAAGCAATATGCCCAACACACAGTGTAAAAGGCCACTGGCGAAGAGGAATATTTTTGTCTGCCACCTAACAATATGTAATGAAGGGAGCAGGCAAGCCTCCCTGGGGAGAGCATTCCACAAGTGGGGAGCCACAGCAGAAAAGGCCTGTTCTCCTGTTGACACCCTCCAGGCATCTTGTGGAGGAGGCACATAAAGAAGAGCCTCCAATGATGTTTGCAGGGAGGGTCTGGGTTCCGCTCCCCTCCCCTCAAGCTTGTCCTGGTGCTGCACCTAGTATCATGGTGGGCACAACTAGGTTAGACCAACTCCACCCTGCACACCCAACCAGGTTTCAGCGAAAAGATCGGCCTCCACATCCATAATCAGATCATGGATGTGGGAGGTCTTACTCAGAGCCAACCAGGCATTCAGCTACAGCAGCCATAAACCGGAGGGCTGACTTGATAGGACAACCACAATTCCCAAGTTGGGGGCGGGGCTGGCACATGGCACAGTCACTAACTGCCTTTGCCCTGTCTCCCTTACCTGTTATACAATTATTTTATTCTCCTCTTTATTTCTGCTGGCTTCCATTCTGATACTTGCTAGTCCAAACAGCAGTCTGGGGCTATTAGGATGGCACTAGCCAAAAGAGGGATGAACTCCCCGTGGCACTTGTTAAATCTTCCTTTAGGTGAATCAGGCTTTCAGTTTAGCAATGCACTTCTGGCTCAGATGTGGACACAGTAGTGTTTGGCTATGATCTTACAGGATTATCACTTTACCCAACATCACCGTCTGTTGCAGAACGCCAGTGTGGTGTAGTGGTTAAGAGCGATAGACTCGTTATCTGGGGAACCGGGTTCGTGTCTCCGCTCCTCCACATGCAGCTGCTGGGTGACCTTGGGCTAGTCACACTTCTCTGAAGTCTCTCAGCCCCACTCACCTCACAGAGTGTTTGTTGTGGGGGAGGAAGGGAAAGGAGAATGTTAGCCGCTTTGAGACTCCTTCAGGTAGTGATAAAGCGGGATATCAAATCCAAACTCTTCTTCTTCTCTGTTGGATACTAAGTTGCTGGCGAGCAGCTTTTTCAGATTGGAGGAAGGGAAGGATGGGGTTTTGCCCTCCAGTGCTATCAGTGCTTTTTAGGCTGTTGGTAATTGTTGGGACATCGGAGTCTTTTTAGCTTGAAGCTATAAGTGACCATCAGAAGAGTTCGTTGTTTAAAAGCAACAACACCATGTTTGTTCAGTTTTATAACTGTGCAAAGAGTTCAGGTTTCTGGACATACGACTGTGTACACACATTGTGCAGAGAAGTAAATTTTAAACTAACCAGAACAAAGAGAGAACTATAAATTGACTCAAACAACTTGTAGCCCATGCATCTTGAGTAGAATTTAGAGAAATACATAAATATATACTATAATGCTCTATACAGGACCTATAAACATACCCCTCCATTCTGATTGCAACAAATCACGACACGCACCCAGTATGTACTTATAGGAATATCTAAATTTTACAGGAATATTCTCTTCAAGGAATCAGGGGTATTCTCTTGGCCTTACTGTTGGATCTTCCTGGGACACAATCTGATGCTGCAGCGCTGATCTTGCATAAAAATCAAGAAACTTTTCAATGTAAGGGGTGGTGTTTTTGGTTGAAGTAAGCTTTCAGGTTGAATGGATGAAAACAGAGGAGAGCACTAAAATATAAAACTCTCCACAAACAGGCAGGAGTACCTTAGGTACTAGTTAGTGTAATCTCACCACAATGGCAGTGTTCAAATATCTGCCCAGTCCCTGAGAGATGAAGATCCCATGGTTAAGAGTGGACATCAAACCATTTGCCTTGTGCTAAGGAAGAAACACCCAGAAGCTGAACAGATAATTAACACCAGCTGCCTCTTTCATCCTGTGATCTGCATCTCTCAAGAACAGGGAGGATGAGAGCTGAGCTGGCCGCTGGCACCCCACACGTGGTACGTCGCTTGGATTGTTCTTAATTCTACAGTATTTTATTTTATTGCATTGCTTTGATGTTATGTTAATGTGAGCCTGTGGCACAGTGGGCCAGTGCACCTGGCTGTTAACCAGAAGGTTGGTGGTTCGAGCAGGATGGCTGTGGGCAGGATTCCTGCATTGCAGGGGGTTGGACTAGAAGACACTCAGGGTTCCTTCCAGCCCTACGATTCTATGAAATATTTTAAACAAAGAAATAGTTCATATTTTGCCATGAAAAGCATGGAGGGTGGGGGGGGGGCCTGACGCCCCCCTCCCGATGGCTGGCCAAAGGAGCACGACTAGTGCAAAACTCGCTGTGTGTAAAAGTCGCTGTACAACCAAAAGTGCATCAAACACCCCATTAACCGACTTTTTTTTTAAAAAAAAGGTCTTTCAAAGCTTTGTAGGAAGCAGCTTACCTAATTGCAGACATTGCACTAAGTTTAGTAAGAAGCCAAATCTATCAATACATTTTCTTTGCTCAGTAGAATGTGGCATATTCCAAGGGACTTTAATGGTGCTGCAGTTGTTGGCGCTTTGTTTGGTTCATGTTCTCTATAAAGGCAAATTGTCAAATGTATTAATAGCAACCTTTGAAGTTGGGACTCCAGCCCTGGCTTAATCATCTATTTATGTGCAACAGGAATCCTTCTGGTCTGAACAGAGATGAGTGTATTGAAAGCATGTACAAAAGTGGCCTCACAATTAGGCTGTTTGCCTCTCTCTCTTTTTGAAGTAACTACCATCATCTGGGAATATTAGCTTTCTTTATTGTCTTCAGCGCAGTTTTTGTTTTACTTGAGTGTTCCTTGGCTGCATGTTCAGAATAAAAAATGCAGCAGGGTATCTTTATTGATCTTACAGTATAGCTCGATACGTTGAAGCAGCTCAACCGCCCTGGGAATCTTACTGGCTTCTGCTGGGTGCATATTTGAGGCGAAAACAACAACTAAGAAGTTAGCCTAAGTACTATGAGATTCAAAAGGAAGTGGAAGGTTTTTCTTGAGGCATTTAGCATTTTTGTTACAGCTTATATCAAGGTCTTTAAAAGGCTTCCTCACAACTTAGACAAACTTTTTTGTCAAGCTGTTGACACTACCCAAGAAGAAACAAGGCTTAGAAAATAAAGAAACAGTGGCAGACAGGATGCTTAACCATGGTTAGTGCTAACCACGGTTGTTTCCCCCTTAATCATGGTTAAGATCCTAGACCTGGTTCACAAAGCCTAACCACGGCTTAGCACAGACATGTGAACATGTGGCAGAGGTGTGAACCTCAGGTCTGGAGCCCCATATGTTGTCCAACATGTCTGTGTATCTGGCCCTCTATACCTAAGCCACACAGCCTTCCCTCTCCAAAAGTTATACCGCTCCCTAGGAGGCAAACCACAAGCTCAGTTGCTCAGTTTTGGATGACACACTAAGCCCAAACCATAGTGTAACTTATCTCAGTAGCAAAGCGACTGCAGTCTCCTTTCTGGAAGCCCACATATTCACACTAAGCTATGATCAGGCGTAGTGTTGTGTATGAACTGGACCTTACAGTGAAACAGCCTAAGGAAAGCAAACCATGTAAAAGCACAGAGACCCCTTTACTTCGCTAAATTCACAAGAAGTCATTTGGTATCTTTCCTACCTCATTGAGTGGTATTTGGCTATCAATCAAGGATGCTTTAGCTGAGATTCCTGCATTGCAGGGGATTGGATTAGACAACCCTTAGGGTCCCTTCCAACTACAGTATTATTATTCTGTACCTGTAACTGGAACTGTTGTTGTTGTTGTTGTTGTTGTTGTTGTTGTTGTTGTTATAATTCATATACCGCCCTGTATCTGGAGGTCTCAGGGCAGTTCACAGAACAAAATCAACAACAACCCAATAACCCCCTCTAAAAAAACCCCACTTTTTAAAAGGGCCAATCAAATCAACCAAAGGGCTGGTTAAAAAGGAACATTTTTGCCTGGTGCCTAAAGGTATATACAGTGGTGCCTCGCAAGACGAAATTAATTCGTTCTGCGAGTCGTTTCGTATTGCGAAAAATTCGTCTTGCGAAGCACAACCATAGGAATGCATAGGAATGCATAGGAATTTAATTCCCATAGGAATGCATTGAAATTTTCGTCTTGCGAAGCATGACCATAGAAAAATTCGTCTTGCGAGTCACCCTTTCGTTAGCGAATGCCTTTCGTCTAGCGAGTTTTTCGTTGTGCGAGGCATTCGTCTTGCGAGGTACCACTGTAATGAACTATACAGTTCTATGATTCTATAAACTAGCAACCCCCCCCTCCAAAAAAAATCCCAATGAATTTTAATTTAATACATTTACTTTACAGCTAAAGTTTGGGCAGATATGATAATTCATATAGAAAAATGAGGATTTATTTGCAAACCTGGCTGAAATGTTGTCTGATCCTACACCTGCATGTTCCAGGGAGCCATTTTTTCCTGCCTCATCCAGACATCTGGCAAGCTGAATTCTTCAGCTGAAATGCAAGGTTTGGTTGGGATCAGGTTAAGAGGGATTGCCTGTCCCACTTTTGTTTTTAGAATCATTTCACTTATCCCCAGCTATAAATGAACACTCAATGCTGATGGCAGCGAGGAGAGAGCAAAGCTGGATGCAAAATTTTAGTGGTGTGAAGATCAATGAAATATCTTGTTTCCACACCCTTGAGGTTATTTATATACACTGTATCTTAGAGTTCACAAAGTGACAGGTTTCCCCCCCTATCTCGTCTACAGTAATTTTTTTAAATAAGGATTGTGGGTAAATTAAATTTGAGTAAAAAAAAAAACTTTTTAATTTTTTACAAATTAGATTAAAAATAAATAAATTGCAAATACTGTAACTAGGTCAGTGTTAAATAAACTTAATTTAAGCATGTTGGGCCTACAGTTAAATCTCTAAATTAAATCAATGCCTCCACCAGATGCATTGAATTAAAGAAGGCTTGATCATTTCTCAAATATGATTACACTCTACCTGCCAAAAATAAGCATTTCATTTTCATCTCAAGAAAATAATCTGCTGTAGGTTGCCCATTAAATCACAGGCTTTGCTTCTACCTGTCCTCCATGGACCTTTTTACTAAGTTTTTGTGAGGATGAAGCAGGAAAGAAGAGAACACAAAATTGTCCAGGCTGAGATTCCAGAATTCCCATTCATAACCTCACAAACTTCCATGGCTGATCTATTAATATTTCAAAGCCATTTCCTTTTCTAGAAGAAAATAATCTCAGGGTTGTGGGTTCAAGCCCCACGTTGGGCAAAAGATTCCTGCATTGCAGGCAGGGGGTTGGACTAGATGATCCTTGTGGTCGCTTCCAACTCTACAACTCTAGGATTCTATGGCAAAATATATGCATTGACGCAATGAGATGCAAGCCCTGGTTAAGAAGGAAACAACAATGTAAATCATACTTTGTTTAGTTGCAGATAAACATGATTTAATGATCAAATTTGCACTGTTTAGGAAATATGTGAAGAGGTTGCAATGGAAAACTTGATTTAAAATGTTTTTTTTCCTGGCTGATTTAAATCAATCCACCCTGATAGGATCTCCCTCGTGCCTCATTCATTTTCAACTGTACTTAATCATTCTGTTTCTCACACAAACAAGACACTGTGAGTTACGCTGAATAAGAGATATGTGCTAAACTTTAGTTTGGCATAATTTCCCCACCCCCAGCATTTATTTTGTTTTCGTTTTAATATGCAACTCCTGAGGAGGAGAACCCAAAATACTTTGTGTGTCTCTGGCAAAACTTATGATATGCTGTTAATAATGCCTTAGGCTACTTGGCAGTGTCTTTCCAAGTAAAAATGCAGTGGTACCTCGGGTTACAGACGCTTCAGGTTACAGACTCCGCTAACCCAGAAATAACGCTTCAGGTTAAGAACTTTGCTTCAGGATAAGAACAGAAATTGTGCTCTGGCGGTGCAGCGGCAGCGGGAGGTCCCATTAGCTAAAGTGGTGCTTCAGGTTAAGAACAGTTTCAGGTTAAGAACGGACCTCCAGAACGAATTAAGTACGTAACCAGAGGTACCACTGTAGTCATTTCCTACGTTGACACCAAATTTCCCAGTGAAATAGATATGAAAAGCGTTAGATATAAAAAACAGCATCCTTCACATCACTTATGACTGCAATCCTGTATCCATTTACTTGGGAGTAGGGCCTATTAAACTCAGTGGGACTTATTTCCAAGCAAGCATAGAACTGTGCTGTTAGCGTGACTCCAGATCAGGGTATGGGCCAGAACAGAATTGGGCACATAGCTACGTATTGAGGAATTGCTGGGCTCAAACTGGATGCTTCACAATTCAAAGTGGATTTCACCTCCCAGCCCTATGAGACACCTAAAATGATTTAAATACAGGGTGAGGTTTCAGGGAAGTCTTAACACAAGCTGTCTTTGTAAACATCTAGAGGTTAATGCTTGGTTTGAGATTTGCCAGGTGGTTTGTATGGCTCAGATGCTCTGGATCAATGTGGACATGCTTGCAATGACAGTCTGGTTACTATGGACAGGATGCCGGGAGAAGCAGCAGGATATAGTTGGCAAAAGAAGGCAGGGTTAGCTTTATGGTTGTAGTCCCAGCAGTAGATGCTGAAGATAAAGGTGTAGGAGGACTTGAGCAACAGACAATGAAAAGTTGCTGTTCTCCAGCACATAGAGAGTATAACAAAAGGTATTGATTGGATGAGCTGAGGAATTTGTGGGAGGTCTGCTTTATGTCACCCATATATATATATTATCAAGACTCCTCAGAACTAGGCAGCGGTGGCTACTGCAACAATACCCCATATCTGAAAATCTGTGCCAGCAAAGAACACAGGCTAATAGATGGTTTAAAAAATGCCTTCTACCAAGTGGACTGGTGGAGGAGGAACAAATGGTTCCATCCCTCTTCTACTAGCCGGCTTGGGTCCTATGCTGGTAATGAAGGAAGGGGCAGGGATTTGTCTGTTTTCACCAGCGCACTCAGGTCAGCTGAATGGAATTCCATATGCCCAATTGCATGGAGTTGCATGGAATTCCTGTCTACCTGTGACTACCAGGTGAATTGTTCAGTAGAAGGCTGACTTTATGCCAGAATTGGAATGTCTAACTAGCCACTCAGGGTAGAGCCACAGGGTCAAGTGACTTCAGCCAGCAGCGGTGCAGTGTGTTCTCCTGCATGCCAAGCCTGTGATGTCTGGAGCTCCAGTTCATAATTGTGCAATGGTAAGAATAGAAGGAGTAAGGTAAAAGGTAAAGGACCCCTGGACGGTTAAGTCCAGTCAAAGGCAACTATGAAGTGTGGTGCTCATCTCGCTTTCAGGCCGAGGAAGCTGGCGTTTGTCCACAGATAGCTTTCCGGGTCATGTGGCCAGCATGGCTAAACCGTTTCTGGCGCAATGGAACACCGTGACGGAAACCAGAGCACACGGAAACGCTGTTTACCTTCCCGTTGCAGCAATACCTATTTATCTACCTGCACTGGCATGCTTTCGAATTGCTAGGTTGGCAGGAGCTGGGACAGAGCAATGGGAGCTCACCCCGTCATACGGATTCGAATTGCCGACCTTCTGATCAGCAAGTCCAAGAGGCTCAGTGGTTTAGACCACAGCATCATTTGCGTCCCTAGAAGGATAAATAAGCTTGACAGTGGATGAATTTGCATTGAATTGAAAGATGAATTATAGTCAAGACACAAAGGCCGCCTTACATTGAGATGGAGAGTGGACTTTGCGCAGAAAAGAGTGGATAAACATGTGTTGGATAGGCTGGTCCCAACTGCACAAGTAATCCAAGCATTGTCTTGTGTGTGTGGTGTGTGGGGAGAAGGGAGGACCAGTGATAAAGCATGCCATCCCAAAACTAAGCCGCTTGTACTCCAGTAAAGATACCAGGGTCACATTCCGCATGTGCTTGAGTAGTCAGTTTTCTGGAGCCAGCCCTGTTGTATGTTGGCAGAGTTGGGGTTTTTTTCCATTTAAGTGTATCATTGCACCATGAAGCAGATAAATTCAATTACACTGGATGGCCCAATCTACCTTGAAAGTATGATACTATTCCAGGACTGAGTCTCCAGTCTGCGTGCTAATTGCAGATAATTGTTGTTTGTAGACCATTTGAATGCGTTAGTGTCTCAACATAAAACCAGCTTCATGAAACTTCAGCAAGCTTTTAAGGAGAGGGTTGAGTAATGTTTATTTGTTGTTGTGTTTCTTCTAAAGTCCAAGGGCATCTTTATAATATTAATAATAATAATTTATATGCCACCCATCAGACTGGGTTGCCCCAGCCACTCTGGGCGGCTCCCAGCAAAGCATTAGAAACACAATAAAACATCAACCATTTAAGAACTTCCCTGTATCATCATCATCATTATTATTATTATTATAGGTACTTATAAAATGGTAATGCAGGAGTTGACAACATGGTGCCCGTGGGCACAGTGGTGCCTTTGAGGACTTCTCCTAGTGCCCACAAAGCCATGGCCAGGAGGTTGTGAAGGTGATTGCCTTTTACTCCCTTGAAAAAGGCAACCTTTCAGTACTATGCGTTTTCCAAGCACTGATTAATTCTGGATACTACTCTTACCCAGATCCCTTAGAAAAGTAAAGTGGGTGTGCAAATGCTATTTCTCTCTCCTTGTCTCCTGTGTATGTGACTGTTCTGGGGGACACTGAAGACACCCAATGGCACCCACTCAAAAATCCAAACATTGGCGACTCAGCAGGCATCCTTGCTGCTAACTCTAAGTTGCTTCTTAAAGCCTTTTTTAAGAACTGTAGAGTTGGGAGGAACCCCCAAGGTCCAGGCATGTCCAGCTTCCAATAGACTGCGATTTACTCCCAGTATAAAAAAAAACCTGGCAGTGATCTACCCCTTGGATTGACCAAAGTTGTTGAGCTTTTTTAGGGAGGCAGAGTTGGACGTCCCGCGATTGACTGTAGATCGCGATTGACCTTTTGGACATGCCTGACCTTGTCCAATCCCCTGCAATGCAGAAATTGCAGGTCAAGAATTCATGACAGGTGCCCATGCAACTGCTGCTTAGTAACTTCCAGTGAAGAGGAGTCCACCACCTTCGGAGGAATTTTGTTCCACTGTCGAGCAGCTCTTCCCATCAGAAAGTTCTTCCCAATGTTTAGTCAGAATGTCCTTGTAATTTCAATCCATTGGTTCGGGTCCCTCTGGAGCAGCAGAAAACAAGCTCACTCCATCTTCCCTTCAGATATTTGAAGATAACTTCAGAGTTTTCCTGCTGATAACTCTGTTGTTCTGCTTGTGCCAAAGCCTGATTATTTCCCAGAGACTTGATTTGGGAAAGGAGTTAGCATTCATTATGCTTTTCGGTGACTATATACTTCAGGGACAACATACTTTAAAAAACATTTGTTGACATTTCCTTTGATTCTGTGTATGTTTCACAAAACAGTACTGTATGTGTTAAAGCGGGTGTGTGTGCTTTTTCTCCCTCTCCAACCCTTTGTGGAAGAAGGTGGGCGATCTTTCCAGGGTGGCACTTTGAAGCTGTCTGATTAGATGGCTTTAGCCAGGAATTTTAGAGAAATGTTTGCTTTTTAAATAAGAGATTTGCTTTAATCGGCTGCTATAAATTGCAAGCAAGAAGGAATGATTTGTGGCTTATAATTAGGTATGAGTGAAAGATAATCTCAAAACAAAGTCCAAGTTCTGTTGATTTCCAGATGGTTGTGGATATTTTTCTTTAATGTACTGCATACCACATGCAGGTAGAAATATTTTCCAACCATTTCTTTTACTTCACACTTACTATTTAAAAACTACCCACTCCCCTGTTCTGTGTATTTGTGTGCTTGCCAGCAAGAGGTTTTTAATGTTATATGATAGAGTTGGGAGGGATTATGGCTATGCCATCAAAGTGCATAGAGAGGAAGTGCTTGCAATGAATCTTGCATCACCTTTGGATAATTACAATCCTTGTAGAATGTTCCTGGAAATGAATGGTTAGTGTATGTTTTTCCTTTTCATCTTTTCCCTCATTATAATCTTTTTATGAGGCCTGGGTTTTATTTTATTTTATTTTATTTAAAAACACAAATATTGGTTAACTTTGTCAGGAGGTTAAAAGCACTAATGTGGTTAATCTTGCACTTAAGATTGCTCTGCTATAAGCCTTAGCATAATTCAGGGAGCATAATTTGTTCCTTGATTTTTAGAAATTTAGTATCTCGTTATGTACAGTTTAAAATGATTGAATTCTTCACATAGTTTTACAGATGGGCTATTTCATTACCTATACAAGCCTTCACCAACCTGGTGCTCTGCAGAGTGTTTGAGGACTGGGACGTTCACAGGGAAACCAAAATGCTTGTTTAAAAAACTACTTCACTACCAACCTTACTGCATGCTTGTGAAACATGGACCACTTATAAACGCCATCTCCAACTCCTTGAAAGATTCCATCAGCGGTTTTTACACATCACTTGGGAAGACAGGCCAACCAATGCCAGTGTACTGGAAGAAGCAAAGATCCCCAGTGTTGAAGCAATGATTCTTCATCATCAACTTTGTTGGACTGGTCATGTTGTTTGGATGCCTAATTATCGTCTTCCAAAGCAACTACTCTTCTGAACTTAAAAATGAAAAGTGTAATGCTGGTGGTCAACAAAAGAGGTTTAAAGACTGTCTCAAGGGAAATCTAAAAAAATGTAGTATAAACACTGACAACTGGGAAACACTGGCCTGCGAGCGCTCCAGTTGGAGAACAGCCTTTACCAAAGGTGTCATGGGCTTTGAAGACACTCGAACTCAGGATGCAAGGGAGAAACGTGCTAAGAGGAAGGCACGCCTGGCAAATCCACACCGTGATCAACTCCTGCCCAGAACCCTATGTCCCCACTGTGGATCCAGAATTGGCCTCCACAGTCACTTATGGACTCACTGTTAAGACCGTGTTCATGGAAGACAATCTTACCCAGAAGAAAGCTCTGCAGATGTTCTGGCCATTCTCAACCAGCACAACTGGAGTTGTAGTCCAAATATGGAGGCCACCATAATGGAGAAGGACAACCTGTAACCATTTGGTGGAGCTTCAGCCAGGCACATAAGCATACCTTCTTAGGGTCAGTGCTGGCATAAGAAACACAACTAAGAGATTGAGAGCAGACCTCCAACCATGGTTAAGATGGGCAGAAGGGGGCTGTAGAAGGAGTATGTGATACCTTGGCCCGTGCCAAACCTTCTCTTCACCAAGTGTTTATCTGTGCCAGCCCTTTATGTCTCAGTGGCCCCACTTATAGCCAAGACTTAAATTGTGCTGGTAACACAGATTGTAGTGACAGGCTATTTCCATAAGTCTTAGAAAGGGGTACCTAAGAATGTTCCCCAGAGAAAATGTTGCGTTACAGTGTGGCTCTGGAGCCCATGGCCTGCTTGGTATACCTGCTGGACCCAGTGAATGTTGCTTGGCAGTGTTGCCCATCCATATGAATGCATGTATGGTATTGGAAGGAAATATGGGACTGGTCTGTAGCTGCCATCATGAGCAGCAAAGTATGGTGCAGGGTCAAGGAGAATAGGAAAGAGGTGAGTGGTTTAGCACTTGGAGGCATTGGGTGAGTTGGCTGTGATTTGCAGGTCTCCCATTGAGAAGCAAGAGAATATAGAACTCCATTATAAGATTGCTTGGCACAAAGCACTTTTTCTTTGGAAAATCCAATTCTTGGACTGTTTAGTGCTTTGTGCTATTCAAGATTAAGATCTCTCTCTGACTCTTAGAAAAGCACAAATTGGAGAACCTAGGGCTAGGAATAAGGAATTAGCAGAATATTCTTGTCTGCTTTTAGGGGGATTAGAAAGACTTTTGGTAGATGGCAAAGGTGCCTGGCTTTATTTTGATGCCTAAGAGATTTCTCATGCTGGGGATTGCATCCCCATTCATGCTCAAACTAGATGTGATGGCAGCAGAACTGTTTTATTTAAGTCTTGGCCTGACCTCATCAAGCATAAAGCAGGGTGGAGATGGGGGGATGTGTCTGGTTAGTAGAGAAAGAAGAATATGTGTGGGGAGCTGAACTCCCTTACCTTTCCATGCCCTCCCTTACAAAAAAAAAAGCTGGCTGTAAAAAAAAATCCTCCCACTTCCATCTTATACATATTTGCCACATAGCTAGGTTTAAATCCCAGGCCTGGGTCTCCTCCTCTCCAGGGTTTGCCCCCAACAATCTGAGACTACACTGGCGTCTTTGCCTTTGCTCCACCTGCTTCATGCCTTTCCTGGTTCTGGGAGACCAGAGGGGAGGGGAACTTGTTGCAGCAGGAGACCCCTGTGCTTCTTCACTAGCCTGACCCATCTCTGCCCCTCAGCCGCCTTCCTCTCCTACTTCAGCTTCTGCCTCTTATTCTGGAGACACTTCCAGCTCACTGAGCCCTGTTATCTCTCCAGCTTATGACATCTCCTTCCAGTCTTTTCCCTCTTCTCCCTCTGACCACTCATTGTTGTCCCAGTACCAATCCCTGGGTTCAGAGCCTTCTTTCCTTGGAGAGTCCCCAGGTTGGTGCCTCCAACCAATCCATGATACATGTAGAGTAACCTCTGCCTTTTGTAAAGGCTGCAGTGTAACATCCACAAGGGTGAGAATTGCATCCATGGCTCCACCATCACTGGCATGCAGACTGGAAGGTTCCACACAAGGGAACGTGGTCCTTGGGTTGAACTATATCCCCAGTCTCATTTCAGCTTGTTTGAACAGATGGGCTTCCCACCCTGGGTAGCAGACCTGGGAGCCAGTGTCCAGAATGAGATTTCAAAAGACCTTTCTTTCTTCTTTCTTTCTTTCTTTCTTTCTTTCTTTCTTTCTTTTCCCTTCTTTCTTTCTTTCTCTTCATTCACATCCAGGGGGGTCGGGGTGGCTAACACGATTCTCCTTTGCTCCATCACCCTTTACCCTATTGCAAAATGGAGCGTCTTCATTTAACTTTCATATCATGGTGGCTCCCAGGGTGTCTGCATGGTCTAATTTTCACTTATAGAATGAAAGCAAATAAAAGCAGCTGTTTACTGCAGCCTGCCTGTTGTTGTTCCTTACCCTCCGTGTTTGTTCACTTTGGCAATTCAATTTATGCGCGCTTCAGCCCTGTCAGAATCTATTATATTGAATCTTCTTTTAAGTTGTTAAGCTAGAGGACAAACTTAGATGTTATCTTCTACAGCTCAATTGAAGACAGAACATGAGCTAAGCAGATTCAGCGGTGAGCAGACACAGTGACAGATTTCGTCCCAATCACATTTTGTCAGGAGAATGTCAGCTCTGTCAGCTCTCAGTGTTAAATAGCTCATTTGACGGGGTGCTAGTTAGATAGCTTTCAAGCTGGTTCAACCAATTTATTGCTTTGGGGGAGGTGGTGGTTTTTTTATTATAAAAAACCCAACTCATTTCAAAGCTCTAAGCAGTTTAATTGTAGATGATCAGCAGTTGTAGACTGAATAATTTGGTATGGGGCAAATTTTCAACAGTGGCACTGTGACTTAGAGGTGTGCTCAGCTCCATTTTGAAGCTGTTTTGGTTCCATTGTTTTATTGCAGTTGGAAATCACAATGCAGCCTTTTGCATTTCATTAGTAAGTTATCGTTCACTACATTCAGCATTTTCCCCTGTGGGTTTGGTGTTATCCTAATTTGAGTTAAATCAGCTAGTCCAACAGGTGGTTGGTTAATCAACTTGAAGGGAGAAAAAAACTTGTTAGTTGATTTTCCTATTTTCTGGGCCTTTATGTTTTGGCAATCAGTTATTTTGTCAACTCACATCATTTCTTCTGGAGCACTGTTGATACACATTGCTCCCCTCCCCCGCCCAGTGTGGTGAATGTGCATGTATAAATTGTAAGTACACTAACTAGGATTTAGGTCTAATTGAGCTGTGGGGCTTCCAGTGCTTAGGACTGTGCTCATTAGCCATGAATACTAACTAGAAGTATTTCAATTTAGTACAAGACAGGGCGTGCCCTGCAAGAACTCCTATGGGGGGGAAAGTGCAATAAATATAGCATACAGCAACAGGAAATTTTGCAAGGTATCTCCTCTGGAATAAAGACCCTTCATAAGAAGAAGCCTGAACAAAGGTCCAGCTGGTCTAGCTTTCTCCTTACCAGAATGGACAGCAAGCTAGATGCATTTGAGATGCCCACAAGCAGGACATGCCTGTGGGCATCTCAAAGTAGTTCCCCAAGAACCTCAGCAGTTTAACAAGTCGTTCAGAAGGGGAGTTGGGGAACCATTGTAATAGAGTATATGGAAGAGGTGAGTTGTGGAACACAGTAAGGACCACTCCATGCTGCACTTCCACTTGTCACCTGTTTAGGAAAGTTTTTAACGTTTGTATGTTTTGTCGTATTTTTAATATTCTGTTGGGAACGCCCTAGAGGGGCTGGAGAAACCCAGCCAGATGGGCAGGGTAGAAATAATAAATTTTTATAATATATTATTATTGTCATAGCTGTTAGCCATTGGATTGACCTATCCTTCGTGGACTTCTATATTCTTTTTTCAAAGCCACCTAGGTTAGTGCCCATTACCACATCTTGCGGGCAGCAAATTCCATAAATTTGCTCCCCTTTTGTCTGTTCTGAATCTACCCGATTTTATTAGGCTCCTCTCTGCCCGGAATTAATAACAATAATAAATCTGAATAACGGAAGAAACATATGTGGTTTGTGCCAACTGCGGCAAGACATGTCTGTTGCAAAGTTGGAGGGACTTGGGCCCCTTTTTTCAGGAGCTCTTGAGCTTGAAGAGAAGTGTCTGCTCCCACCTCAGTCTAGCAAACAGCTGTTTTTTTTTTAAATTTCCCCCCAATGATGGCATATCTCTCGGTAACTGAGCCCTCACTGGTTAACGAGACAGCAGAAGGAGCCAATATTTGTAGCCATGGCAGCCAGCCATTTACAATTCCATATGGCCGGGATGGCAGAAGGCTGCTTCTTTGTAAGGAGGTCAGGGCATTTGCAGTATTAAAAGGGAAAAAAGCGCCAGCAAGAATATGCAGCACTGTGAAAACTTTTCTGTACATCATGTACAGTAAAAGGAAGAATCGCTCCTATGGAGAATGTGATCGACCAAGAGGCATAAACTATTTCCCCCCTCTTAAAAAAGAGTGAGGGAGGGAGTTGTAGGAGAGGAAAAGCAGTATTGTGTGTAATGCCTTAGAGGGAAATAAATTGGTGAAATTATTGTTGGTGCTCCGGGTTTGCTGCCCAGGGCTCCTGATGTATGTGGCATTCTCCACCCTGCATGCTCTGAAATCTGCTTGCTTTTGTTGCCGTGGCCTTGGAAGACTGCAGTGAGCAGGGTTTTTCTGTTGTGATCCCCACTCTGTGCAAGAGCCTTCAAAGGGAAGTCAGTTTGGCCAGGCGGGATAAAAGGAGGATGAGAAGAATCAAGAGGCTGGAGGCAGTGGAAGGCTGTGGGTCCATAAGGACAAATGGGGCTGTGCCCCACAGAGCTCAGACTGTCTTCTTACAACCAGCCACCAATCCCAACTTCTCCATTAGGAACCCTTCACCACCTGGAGATTAGTACAGTTTGCCGTGGGAGAGAAGAAGAGCAGGGGGCATGGCAGATTTATAAAATGATGCAACACTTTGCAGATAATGGATAGAGAGAACTAGATGCTAGAGATACTGGAGAAGGCTGATCACCGAAGAATTGATGCTTTTGAATTATGGCGCTGGAGGAGACTCTTGAGAGTCCCATGGACTGCAAGAAGATCAAACCTATCCATTCTCAAAGAAATCAGCCCTGAGTGCTCACTAGAAGGACAGATCCTGAAGTGAGGCTCCAGTACTTTGGCCACCTCATGAGAAGAGAAGACTCCCTAGAAAAGACCCTGATGTTGGGAAAGATGGAGGGCACGACAGAGAAGGAGAAGGGGACGACAGAGGACGAGATGGTGGGACAGTGTCTCGAAGCAACTGGCATGAGTTTGGCCAAATTGCAAGAGGCAGTGGAGGATAGGCGTGCCTGGCATGCTCTGGTCCATGGGGTCACGAAGAGTCGGACATGACTGAACGACCTGAACAACAACAAGAGATACTGGACTCCAGAGTCCTCCAAGTGAACATTGGAGGTTCTGGAGAGACAAAAGGAGAACGTATTCACATAGTGCGTAGGTAAACTGTGGAATTTGCTACCTGAGATGTAGTGATTGCACCAAGCTTGAAAAGAAGGTTGAATGAATTCATTGAGGATATGGCTGCTGATTACTATTAGTCTGGGGAACAGAGGCTGCATGCCACTAAATGCAGTTGCTGGGAAAGCAGAAAGCAACCTTAAACTGCATCAGACTGTTACTCCATCCAGCTCCCAGCCCTACCTTGGGAGGATTTGGATTGACCCAGGCACCTCTGCCATCCGAAGCAGCTTCCAGTGTGAACATGAACAGAAGAAGGCTATCTGCATTATGGGTTTCCCATCACCATCTGATTGGTCGCTAGGGAAAGCAGGTTGCTGGACTTTTCACTGATTCATCAGGGCTCTTCTGTTATTCTCCAGTTCATTGAGAAGTCAGGAAATTATTGCAGGTTGTGCAAGCAGAGAAGGTGGCTGGTTCACTGTTAATTTTCTATTTAAATTTTTTATTATGGCTGTTGCTATGTGTGTTTTTGGAATTATTTAAATTGACTTAGGTTATCTTAGTATTTATCCTTTTTGCACTGTAGTTTATCTTTTATTGTCTTGCAAGCGATTGCAAGAGTCCCCATGAGGGGTGGTGAACAATGTCCTTGGGTTAGAAATTTAAAATGGATCTAACCAGTTATTTGTGAAGGTCAGTAATCTGCTCACACCACAGTTCCTTACAAATTTCAGTAGTTGGGTTGGAGGGGAAGGGAATGCCAATTATTGCACCATTTTACTTAAAAGGAAAGTGGAATATTCTCTGTACTGCAGCGGAACCTAACTACTTTCAGGGTGCATATGAACCCTCCTCGTCTGTAAAACAAATGTCAACAGATTCTGGTTTCCCTGGGGATTTCTTCAACAGCTTGTTCCTAATTGGGAGGCGAGGATGTCTTCAGGGTATCGGTGGGAGGTGTGGTTTCTCCTATGATGCCAGCACTTTCCGGTTGCAGTGGCTAATCAGTATAATCACCACCATATTCTCTCTCTCTCTCTCTCTCTCTCTCTCTCAGAAGACCTTTAATGTCTTCTGCACTGATGCTTAATGATGTGAAGATGCAACTAAGTGATTATCCATTAAAATCACCTCTAGCTGTCTATGCTGCACTTATCTTGGTAGGCCGTAACTTTGTTCCCTAAGGTCCTGTGCGAACTGCAGTTAAGCAAATTGGCACCCCACTTACGATGGTTAACAAAGGGTGGGTGTGGAAGAGAAGCCCCCTGGGGAAAAGGTAAAGGACCCCTGGACGGTTAAGTCCAGTCAAAGGCAACTATGGAGTTGCAGGACACATCTCGCTTTTCAGGCAAGGGAGCTGGTATTGTCCACAGACAGCTTTGCAGGTCATGTGCCCAGCAGGACTAAATCACTTCTGGTGCAACGGGACACCGTGATGGAAAACCAAAGCGCACCAGAAGTGCCATTTA